>NC_056729.1:1166511384-1166876384 GCF_019279795.1 Protopterus annectens | reverse complement strand
AGCAATGTTAGCCCCTAACTACCTCAGTCATTCCTGTGTCAATTAGATCCATCCAATCTTCCAAACCACTGCATGGTGGGGCATACCTCAATATGTGCCTTCATTTGGATAGGACCACTTCTACAGGCTAACCAGGAATTAGTGTGGTGTAACCAAGGGAGGGTCACCATGGTATCATCTGTCTGAAAGTATCAATGAGCTCATTTGCATGCCAGGGTTATTTTTACTGATATGAAGTGCTGCCTTCAACATGCATCTTTATACGAGTATGTAACCATGTTTGGATTAAACAATGCCCTGCCTCACTCCTCCCTACCATGCACTACCTTGCAACACAGGATGGCCAGCCACACCAGCACATCATCCCCTCAACCTCTCCCCACCAAAAATACAAAGTGAGCACATACTTATTGCATCATTCCTCTTGCTTCCCAAACAGACTACAGTAGTATCTGTGTCACTTCTCAAACCTGAGTCTTGTGTGTCATATTCAAGGCCTCATTCCTCTATGACACAAAGCCAACCTTAAATGTTAATTACTGGCTAGTGGGTTATCCTTCTAGTCTTAACTTCACCCTTCTCCCCCTATTACCGTCATCTGTCTCCAATCTTCAGACACTCTGTTTCCACTAATAACTGAAGACGGAACAAGTTACCAGGAAGCAATGCTTTCATTTTTAGAGTGAAAGAGAGCAACAGACTGTCTTCCTGAAACATTTGTGGAGAAGACTGCAGAACGTTTGCACTCAATGATTGGATGATCAAAGCCAAGCTCTCAAATGATACAGCAAGTACTGTCAAAATCCTATTTATGGAGAACTTGACCCACATACTATGTTTTTTACACCATCTAAACCTAATAGTAATAGCCAGTTCCATTCAATTTAACAACTCAATCAAACTCTGAGCTTCTTGCAGTATGCAAATTGAAGAAGAGGGTTTCACTGTACTACATTTCTTGTAAGTTCTAACCAAGAGGAGTTCTACACATCCTAATATAGAGTGCATGCTGGCAAAACAGAAAGCAGTTCACTGCAATGCAGTCTGAAATGCCATTGAGAAAGGGGATGTAAACATTAGCTCCAGTAAGTGACATCTGAATAAGAGCTGAATGAATATACAAATCTTGGAGAAGGCTATATTACTGGTAATACTGTTGAGGTCAACTATGTCTTGCCACCTATCTCAGTGATACAAATCAGAAATCAGACTGCAATGCATCCATTTGCACCTTCTGTAGTAAAAATTTGCAAGGAGGCAGAGTGTTGACAATATTCCTGAGATGTCACATTTTTGGCTGGTTAGCTGACTCCAGGCACTGTAGCCAGCACACAGTCATTCTTCAAACATGGCCTGAAGGACACATCATGACAGGAAATATTATGAAAAAAAAAGAAAGAAAGAAAGAAAGAAAGGTCTACAAAGAGTAGACAAAGCAGTGGCCTCGAAAAAATATATTCCAGCATTACTGTTCAAGCAGGGCTGTCACTCACACACACACACACACTTCCCATTCTATACCAAAGGCATATAGCCAAAAGGTTTACTATCATAATGTCGATGTTTGGTTTTGCGAACACGGAGAGACGAACGGAAGTTGGTCCGATTTTCGTGTTGCCGAACATTAGGAGTGCGAGAGTAAATAGTGAATGCAACTGTGAATTCATTGATATTTATTCAATGTTATGCGTAGAGACTCTGTACAGTGCGGATTGGGAAATGTATCCCTTTCCTCACTGTAGTGCGATCTCCGAGCTGGAATACTTAGTTAGCAGGGGGTGTGGGGGTCTTGCCACCCTGCTAAAATGTGAATGCCACTGTACTTATTTAACTTACGTTTGCACCTACACTGACATCATGTTCGATATTAAACATAAATGTTGAATCTGCTGAATTCGTTAAACAGATTCGACATTTTAACCTAATTAGTATGAAGGAAGTAGCAGCTCCAGTTCGATGTGTCGAACATTCATTTTTGTGAACTTTGAAGTTTTGACAGTAAACCTAGCCGAAACATTAGAGTGGAACGTAATGAAAGTTTTTGTTCATCTGGAAGCTGTATTCTTTGTCGCATACTTTCACTGTCTTTTTACAGAAGCATACATTGACTCTTCACACAAAAGTTTGCTCGTTCTACTGCTTTAGCTGCTGAAGAATGATCCACAACAACTGATTCCCTCCTCCATCACAAACTCACACCCCAGCTGTTATCGCTGCATTGTGACTACCTACTGGGGGCACACTGAAACAGCTTCAGGCAATGGCTTAAATTGAAGTAGATATCTGTTGTAGTCCAGAAGTGGCTACACCAAATGTTACAGGAAAGGCATTGT
The DNA here is from genome assembly GCF_019279795.1 of Protopterus annectens. Lineage (NCBI taxonomy): Eukaryota > Metazoa > Chordata > Ceratodontiformes > Protopteridae > Protopterus > Protopterus annectens. The sequence goes on along the minus strand of NC_056729.1, from coordinate 1,166,874,051 downwards.
GCACCTTCCTGTATAATGTGAGTCACTTGCTAGACTGGAAACAAAGAAATGGCAGTGAGTGCATCCTTAGGTCAGAATGAGCTGTCCACCTGTAATACATAATGAGAGCTTGACTTTGGCAGTCCAAGATGGCAGCAGTACGCTGCTTAGGACAAACTTGATCAGAACTTCTGTTATTCCCTTGCTGTGCACTCTGAGTAGGACCATATTTTTTATACTTCTGTTTTGTATGCTGAGGTACCTTGGGTTGGAGTTGTTATGCACCTGTTTTCTTGATTTGGCATGGCATTAATGATGCTCCTCAGCAATCTGCAGCACATCTGCTTAACTACGTTGTTTAGCACCATACTTTGGGTTTTTTTTTTCATTTTTGGCTGATGATCTGAAATCAGGGAAGATTTGTTTATGTAATGAATTTGCCCTGAAGATAATCACTGGTGGATTTGACTATCTGCTTTTGTTTTTTTTTTTTTTTCTATTTCCTGACTCTCTATTCCTGATTTTTTTCTACTGTTGAGATTTGCTGGACTGAGAAAGTAAAAGTATGCTTACACTTACTTTGTTGCATTATGCAACGATTGTTTCAAGACTGTATGTGGCAAATTCAGTAATTATTCTGCTGCTTCTTTTGCCTTGGAGCCCTGCTTTTCTCTACAATTTATCTAGAATTATTTACTGAGTTTATTAGCTAGGACCCGCGGTGGTGGTGCTGCGGTAGCGTTGTCGCCTCACAGTAAGACGCTGTCCGGTTCGATTCTCAGTTAGAGCATCTTCTGCGTGGAGACATACGTGAATGGGCGTACCTTCGTTGAAGGTTGTGCGTCAGAGCTGATAACTCGGTATGTAAAAATCAACTACCAATCAGTAGCGGACCGGAGTTCCGCTGTGGTGACCCCTAACCGGGAAAAGCTGAAAGAGACAAACAACCAAATTAGCTGGGGCAGAGCACTATTTATCAATTTCAGTCTCAGCCTTTGCTGTTTGTTTGGCCAGCCTTACAGCAAATGGCTGACTTTATACCCAACTTATTTACGTCTTATGGATACTTCATTTTCTGAATTGGATACACTAATATTTATACTCAGATTACATTGTTCGGAATAATGTTACATAGATTACAATATTCTTTTCATACATTATTGTGTTCCATACAATTGTCTTCAACTGAATCTTTTGTTAAAGTGCTTGGAAAGTTAACTACTTCCTGTAGTGAAGGATACAGGGTACCACCACCGTTTGCCTACTGTACAACCTTGAGCAAGCTACTAAGCCAGACAGAAAAAAACACATTGCCCCTGAAAACTTTCATTTAAAGGCTCACTGCTGCTCTTCTGCTGTGATAAACATTTCTACAGTTTTTTTTTTTTACCCAAGTAGTGTGGGCAGTTGTAGCATTGTCTATATTCAGGCTTGTGATTTGGGCCTAGTTGTTTGTTTGTAAAGGCTGTGTGTCTAAGCACATGTTCCATGCCATCTTAGTTTAGCCAAAGCCATTCTGCCATTCTTGCATTTCAGTGAGAAGGGAGCGTTTATGGTCATTGGCTGATTGGGGTTACCTGGACTACGCTAGGAGTAAGCACCTCATTGGTTCTTTCGAGCTTTTTTTTTTAAAGTCATTTCATGCTTCAGCTTTCTGTTACTTAATAAGTTAAGCGGATAAACACATAAGCCAGAAGCAGCAGCTGAATTGAACCCACTCAAAGTATTGCAGGCTGCAAATCACCGCACAGTTGTACAATGCAGAATCCACTTTATTAACTTCAGACAAAAAATCCAAGGATGAGCACTTTCGTCCAGAAAAATCTAGACTTCATCTTGAAGTGGATTCTGCATCTACAACTGTGTGGTGATTTGCAGCCTGCAATACTTTGAGTGGGTTCAATTCAGCTGCTACTTCTGGCTTTTGTGTTTATCTGCTTCAGTTTGTGCATTGTGACTTTTTTGAACTTAAGAAGTTAACTTGCGAGTGTTTCTGCCATTTCACACTGAGCTAATCGGAGGAAGGGCACCAAGCAAACCCTGATCTGCAATATACAAGATTAAGTATCCTGTTTTTTGCTTATTTTTACGAGTTATTTATAGCACTTTTATTGTCTGCTGCATACTTTTCTAGCTAGTTTCACTGTGTGTGAGGTATTAACTGGAAATTTTCTGCATTTGTTAAGCACCTGTTTGAGTTTGTTTGTTCTAATTTTTGTCGAGCACCCTTCCTCCCTATTGGTATCCTGTTCTTATACTTGGTGGCTTTGCAGTTGTCTACCCCTACTGTAAATTTGATCTGGGACACTTCTCCCAGTTTAATGTCATTACCTCATTCTAATTATACAGGGAGAACATTTGAGAAGGCCAACCAACTTAGTTCTTAACCTTGAGTTATCTTCTGCTCCTCCTTACTCCCTTTCCACTTTACAAAAAAAAAAAAAAAAATTCTAAGCTTGTTTCCTGCCTTTCCTGTAAGTAGTGTAGTCCAGATGCATATTTGCTGTATCCAAGACTGTAAGCTTCTGAGCCCCCAACGCTTAGCTAGGGTTAAAGTATTCCCGGCATCATAAAGTCTGCTCTTCAAATTTTCCCTTAGAACTAGCCAGTTTTTTTAGTTTTAGCACTCAAATTTGTTTCTTTGAGCTCGACACTTGTTCAGAATTTGTTGCAAGCACTAAATAAGCTACATATTACTACAGCACTCAACTTTCCTCACTTGTCTAGAGGAAAACAGGTTTTAGTACTTAATAAATAAGCACCTATCCAGGCATGTCTAAGGGTCAGCTCCCGGTGTTTTCTCCTGTCTGCCTGATTAATCTAGGCATCTTGGGGAAATGCAGCACTTGCCTCATGTACACAGACAACCCTCTCCTCCTACCACCCAACATTACAACCTGTGAGAGATGCAGCTATATAGCCAAACTGGAAGCAAAACTCTCTTTACCCAAGACTGGACTAGACACTTAAGAGGAGAGGGTAAACACTTGCACCACACCACACTCATCACATAGTCCCATAAAACCTACACCACCAAAACACACACAGAAACACAAGACGCACACAGACATTCGCGGAGGCTCTCAATAAAAATCTGCCCAAGCAACAGAGACCTCCAAAGCAGAAACGCAAGCAACCTACACCCCCAAAACAACCCAAATGAGACACAGCCCACAAACTCAGTGTGCCACTCAACCAGAGCCCATAAGGCATAACAACGTACCCAACACTCTAGTCATAGGTGACTCTATAGTCAGGCACACTGATGTTCCACTCACCAGACTAAACAAGGAGAAAGTTACTGTCGGGTGCCAGGATACGCCACATAATGCACGCACTCAGGTCACTCCACAACAAGTACAAATATGACTCTGTCATTGTCCATGTTGGTGTGAATGACCTGAGATGTACCTCCCTGGACTACATGAAAAGAGACATGAAGGAGCTCTCAGATCTTGTAGCCCAGTCAGGTATGACCCTAGCCCTGAGTAGCATCCTGCCATTACCCAGAATGATACCACAGTACAATGACAAAATGATTGACTTCAACAACTGGCTAAACTACTGGTGTCATTCTAAGGGGATCCAGTATCTGTCTGCCTGGGATGACATGATCGACAGACCACGATGCTTTGCCAGAGATGGCCTGCACCTGTCGCCCTTGGGATTCCGGACACTGGCTAAGGCTCTTGCCACCCCAATAGTGCCTTTTTTAGGCAAGGTTCAAATGACAACCTCACCACTGTAATAGGTACAAGCAAGCAAAATCTGAAGGTAATGCTACTCAATGCTAGAAATCTAAACCTCAAAATGCACTCACTCGAGGCACTCCTTAAAATGGAGAACATCGACATCTGTGCAGTGATAGAGACCTGGTTCAAGGATCTAGAGAGCACCCCTGCATTACCAGGCTATAATTCATACCACACCTTTCAGCCACCTAAGCTGGACCGAAACACTATTATTATTATTACTATTAATTAAGGATATCCACACCTCCAGGCTAGTTGCTATGCATAATGCATCCGAAATTATCCAAGTGCAACTAACTCTGGGCAAGACCACAATCCAAACTGTAGCTTGCTACAGATCCCCTACCATGCCCCTGGATTCCCACTCCTCATTTCTTGATATACTGGAAAATATTAGGGTACTACATAACTTAATAATGGGCTATTTCAACTACCTCACCATTAAATGGGAAAACTACTCATGCACCAACACTTTTGCTCAACGTTTTCTGGAATTCATAAATTCCAATGCCTTGGATCAACTTATCCACATCCCCACCAGGGGCAGCAATATCCGAGACCTGGTCATTACCAACATCGGCAACTGGTGTTCCACACCAGAGGTCAATTCCTTGTTGGTCAGATCAGACCACAAGCTAATCACCCTAGACATCCACATCTCTCCCCTTCCCCCATTAGGGAAACCACCGTAAAAAATTTCTCCAAAGCCAACTTCACGCTTCTTAAGACAGAAGTGGCAAACTTCACGACACCCATGCAGACGGACAATAGAGGTACGACTACTGAATCCTACACAAATGCACTTTATAAGCACTTACACGAGTGCATGGATTGTGCAATCCCTAACAGAACCAAGATGCTATCCTTCAAAAAAAGGAAGCCAATCTAGTGGCCCCATGCCATAAACAAACTTTACAACAGAAGAACGAAACTGTTGCAAAAAAGAGTAAAATCCCATGACTGGAGGAACTCCCTGGTCAGCCTCAGTAAAAAGCTGAGATCCCTCATAAAATCCTCCAAAGCTAGTTACGAAAACAAAATCTCCACTGATTCTAAAGACAACCACATATAGCTATGTCAAGAATCTCAATTGAAACACTCAGCTCTGCTCTGAGTTACAGCACAATGGCACTAAATATACAGAACCAATTGACATTGCCAACATCCTGACAGATAGGTTCAGTGCTAACTTTACCCCCTCTCACCCTCTAAAGGGCCCATCTCTATACAGTAAGAATGCAAAGTTCCTGTAATCACGACTGCACAGGTAAAAAACACACTTTCCAAAGCCAAGAACACAGCATCCATGGGACCTGACAACATCCCAGGCTGCGTTCTACACAAACTACAGAACAAACTGGCACTCCACCTAAGTACTATGTTCAATCATAGCCTCACCCTCAGGCTTTGAGCCCGCTGAAAGTCGCACAGCGACGGTTATCCCACTCCACAAAGGGGGAGCCACCATGGACCCCGGGAACTACTGCCCCATTAGCCTGATGAGCCTGGTCTGCAAGGCCATGAAACGTATTGTCATGGAACTTATAAACAATGACATTGGTAATCTCCAAACTCTGGACCCATCCAGTTGGGGTTTGTAAAAGGCAGATCATGTCTCCTAAACCTGATAGACTTCTTTGAAGCAGTCACCAAAGCCGTAGATGAGGGTAAGGTGGTTCACACACCCTATCTAGATCTCGCCAAGGCTTTCAACACCATCCCCCATTCTGGAATTATAGATAAACTCACAAAACTAGGTTTAAATCCCTATGTCACAAGATCTAGATCTTGCCAAGGCTTTTGATACCATCCCCCCATTCTAGAATTATAGATAAATTCACTAAACTAGGTATAAATCCCTATGTCGTAAGATGGGTTGCCAACTGGCACACTGACAGAACCCACACTGTGAAAGTTGCAGACTCCAAATCAGACTTCAGACCAGTGACAAGTGGAGTACCACAGGGTTCAGTCCTGGGTCCTCTCCTGTTTGGTATCTATTTCACAGAAGTACAGACTAACACAGAAGGTCTTTAACTAACGAAGTTCACAGATGACTGCAAACTAGGAGCTATAATCGAAACTCCTAGGGATGTGGACATCCTACAAAAGGGCTTCAATGAAACAGATGCCTGGTGTCAAAGTCATGGCCTCAAGCTCAATGCCAAAAAGTGCATTGTCATCCCTTTTGGTAAAAACTCTGTACCCATGAACTACCACATAGGCGGTAGTCTACTTAACACCAAAAGTGTGATAAGAGACCTTGGGACACAGGTGGGCAGTAGTCTCTCCGTTGAGAATCACAACACCACAGTAGTCAGGAAATCCTTCAACGTGGCACACGTCATGACAAAAGGTTTCTCATTCAGGAAAAAAGAGGTCATTGTTCCCCTCTACTCATCACTCATTAGAACCATTATAGAGTACAACGCCCCTTTTGGTATGTACCTCACAAGACATCTACAACAACTGGAAAGGCCACAGAAATACCTCAAAAAGAGGATTACGGGACTCAAACAGATGCCATATGCAGACAGTCTCAAAAAACTCCAGCTTTACTCCATTGCATATCCCCTACTCAGAGGCAATCTCTGCCTAACATACAAAGCTATGTCAAACCAAGAGCTGTTGGACATGCTCCACTTAAAGAAATTCCAATCCCCCCGAGCTACATGCGCTAGGGACCTAAACATTGTCACCACAATAAACAGAACATGCTGGAGGGATAGATTCCTGTCCCAGAGACTTCCCATACTCTGGAACAAAGTACCTATCTATATCAAACAAAGCTCCTCATTAGCACTCTTCAAGAAAAATCTTGATGATTGGATGGGAGATAGAAAATTAATCCCGGGGATCTCTTTTGTGGCTCTGCTCAACAGGGGCACAGGAAAATAATTTTCTTGGGTACCTTTTTCGCTAGGCTTATATAAGTCCTAGGGCCAATAGCCTAGTACCTACCTATGAAAAGGGACAGCTGTGTCTAGTGAGCTTATCTGGTTAACAGATTAATAAGATAAAATAAAAATGATATACATTTAAAATGTTTACTGACACTATAACTACAGTAACTAAAATGTTTTTCCACAAAGACTTTGGGGAGGTTGACATTTCTCAAAATCAACATGCCATACTTCCACACATACTGACCTAACTTTAAAGTGGACCAAGATTCCATGTTACAATGTGGAAGATGACTAAACATTGGATTGTGATGATGCAGACGGAGTTTGCTGTGCTAACACCCAGTAGGTTTTCCACATACTGTTAATTCTCCTTTCCCTAAGGACAGCAGCATTGGTTAACACTTGTTATAACCACTGCCAGATGAACAAGGCATACACTATACTACTCATGCATCAGTGCACAGCATTCTGAAAGCTCCACATGCTCTCTATTCTGTGTACAGTTCATTTTGGCTTTTAAGTGCACTAACCATGCTAGTGCATCTCGGTGCTGCTTTGTTTTCTACTGTACAAAAGTTCACTGTTATTACTTCTTAGACAAAATCCTTTTCCTTACCAATACGCACACATTAAGCAGGCAAGGCTCAGTAGCATGACACATGGATTCTAAAACTGAACAAAATGCATTCAAGGCTGCAAATCAACCCATGTGACAAAACTTGTCTATATTTTATCTGATAATGTACAAGAGATGTGGAGTGATTCTGAACTAAATCCAAGGCATCCACTATTTTCAACAAAAAAGTATATTTTAAGGTTGCATTGTGTTTTTTTAACTGTATTTTGATTAATTGCTGCTTCATTTTTGCTGTTTGTTTAATGCTGTGTCTGTTTTATTCTGCACTTTAAATTCCTAGTACATTTGCATTTCTTAGCATAGGCTAGATTCACACTTGCAGAATCTAGACTGTTTGGTTACAATGAAACACTGAAACCAGCCATCTTACATTAAGAGGGCCTCCCTGCACCCTTGTGACAGAAGTATGTGGGGCTCAGGACCCATCTGAGTTGGGGACTGTTGGAAAAGGGTTTCCTATTGGCTAGTTTGTTTTAAAAAAGTTTAACCTCACTTGTATTTAAGCCCTGTATTTCAGCATTGCATAATGGTGTTTAGCTCTGCTGTGTATATAAGCAAATGCTTAGAAACACAATTTTACTAGATATTTATTTTATTTTACATTTGTTGACCAGGCTAGTCTAACTGGATATATGTCCGTTTTCAGTAGAGGCCCGGGGAGAAAAGCTCCAGGACAATAACAAATAAAAAGTAAAATAGTATAGAATAAAATAAAGTTTACATAGAAAAAAAATACTGATATACATTTTAGTACACAGTGGTTAATAATTATTTACAAAAATATAAAACACACTGGTAAATAACTAATTACAAAATATCGAAGACAATGGTTAAAAAAAATACTATTTACAAAATTATAGGATACGACATTTATAAAGAGTCAATCATTGTAGCTTACAAGTAAACAGTTCTACTTACAAATGAAATAAGAACAGTGGTGTCAAAGAGGGAAAATAGAGGGAAAATTAGTAGAGTTAATCAGCTAGTCAGGGTTGTTGCAAGGGCATAGCCATTTTGTTCTAAGGAATATTTTCAGTTTTTGTTTGAAGAGGGGTAGAGAAGGAAGAGAAGTTAATTCAGTAGGTAGAAGGTTCCAGTTTCTCCCAGTAGAGTTTGAGAACAGAGAATCACCTGCCAAGTTGTTTGACTTACTAATGTTAACTAACAATTTATTTGATGATCGTTAAGTTAGTAAGATTTTTATAGGGGGTAATGATGTTTGAAAGTATCAGAGTATTATTTGGGAGGTAGAGGATCTTATGTGCAATGATAAGTTGACTATATTGGAGCTGATTTTGTAGCTCAAGCCATCCTAGTTGTTTTAGATTCTGACAGTGATGGGTTCTATAGGGATTACCAGTGGCAAATCTTGCAATATTATTATAGGATGTAGCTAGTTTGAGACAATTATGTTTTGACAGATTAGTATAGATTGGTGAGGCATAAAGTAGTGTTGAGATTAGATGGGAGTGGGCAACAGTAGATCTTGCTATAGGAGTGAGGAAGGATTTGACTCTATATAGGGAGCCCATTTTTCTGTTGACTGTTTTTATAGTGTTATTAATATGGGAGTCGAAGTTAAGGTTGTTGTCTATAGTAATTCCTAGGAGCTTGGTGGTAGCATCAGGGGATATGACGGTACTATTGTTAGAAGTAACAGAGAAATCTATGGTTCACTATCACAATGCCGACGTGCACTTGCACGGCTATGAAGTATTCGAACAACAGATGTTCGAATACTTCATATTTCGGCAGGTGATGTGATTAACGTTACCATTGCGAATGGACTGTGCATTCACAATTCTAACGTCTCATGTGAGGATCGGTACAGTGCGATTAGGGAAATACATCCCTTTCCTCACTGTAGTGCGATCTTGGAGTTGGAATATTAAGTTGGGGGGGTGTGGGGGGCGCATAACTGTGTGTTTAGGCTAGTTAGGTAGGTAGTTACGGGACGGGTGGGAGTGCTGTGTATTGCCGAAAATGTCGCAAGCGACATTTTCGACAATACACAGCTGTTTTCGACATTAGGAAAATTCAGAAATGTTCATTTCCGATGTATAAATTCGAAAATGTAGACAGGTTTTGTTCTGATTTTCGAATTTATGATAGTAAACCGAAATCTATAGGTATATGCTTCCGGGCAGGGGTAAAAAGCAGGAGCTTAGTTTTTTTAGGATTCAGGAGGAGGCAACATTTTAAGAACCATGACTCTACTGTGTTAAACATTTTCTGAGTTAGGGACTGTAGTTCTGATAAAGATTTGACTATGCAGATTATTGTGGAATCATCTGCATATTGTATACAGGTTGCATGAGGAGTAGCTTTACAGAGATCATTAATAAAAATAGAGAATAATAGAGGACCTAGAATGGAGCCCTGGGGAACACCTAGTGTAACTGGCAGGAGAGATGATAGATTATTTTCCCACATAACAGCTTGCTGTCGGTTGCTTAGGTAGGAGCTGAACCACTGTACAGTTAGAGTATCGAGAGAAAGTGATTTAAGAATGTTTATAAGCAATGTGTGGTTAACCATATCAAAAGCTTTTGATAGATCAATAAATAGAGCTGAAGAGAGGGCATTATTATTGCGATTTCTGTTAATGGTGTCAGTGAAGGATAAGAGGGCTGTAGTGGTACTATGGTATGGTCTAAAGCCATGTTGGCTTTGTGCGAGTAAGCTGTGTTGTAGTAAGTGGTCTAGAAGCTGATGATGAATACATTTTTCCATTATTTTTGCTAAAGGGGATAGTTGGGCTATAGGTCGATAATTGGAATATTCATTGGAGTTACCACCTTTATGTAGAGGGATAATGTGTGAGATTTTCCAGATGACTGGGATGGTTCCCTCATTAATGGTTCTGTTTATTAGGATTGATATTGGATAAGCTACTGCTTTAGCTGCTTTTTGCAGATATTGTGCTGGAATCTGGCCAGCAGAAGGCGTACAAGGCTTAAGTTTTAGAATGAGTTTGTAGATGAAATGAGTAGGGATGGGTTGAAATATGAAGGTAGGAAGAGAGCTAGAAATGGGGTTAGGGAGGCTGGAGCTGTCAGGGGTTAGCTGGCTGGCTAGAGATTGTATGGCTTCGGTAAAAAAGTTATTAAAGGCATTAGCAGTTTGGTTGGGAGTCTCATGATTAGCACCAGTTAGGGTTGGTGTGCTGCAGTGACCTGGGTGTAACAGACTATCTGTTACAGAAACCACCTTAGCTCCACTGCCTTTCTGTGCACAATACAGTTGCACATTGCTGCCCTGTGAGCAACTCAGTTGTGCATTCTGAGGTGTTGACGCAGTCTTCCACTGTTAGGCTCCACAGAACAGACATTTCTGTTAGTCTTATAGCAAACCCTGGTCCATTTAGCCGATTCCCACTAGCTACTATAATATATACCTGCCATAACGGACGGACAGTTTCCCACCATTTCTCCAGCCAGCCTGATTGCCATGGGCATCCTGAGGCAATGTAGCAACTGCCTCATGTATACTGACAATCACTTGCTCCTAAAGCAAACAAATGCAGTATGTGGTAGAGATGCAACTATATCATGAAATTAGAATCAGTCCTCACACACAATAGACAAGACATCCAAGAGGTTTTTCAGCACACACACTTCTCCTCTCACACAAAATATGGTTAAGACACATAAACCACATTTGCAGAGGTACTCGCTAAAAGCCTAGCAAAAGACCAGAGATCTCCCAAGCGCAAACACACACATACTGATACATGAACAGACTCCACCACTACACATAACACCACACATATCAGTGTCTCAAGAATTAAGCCTCTAAGGCAAAACACCTCAAAACCTAATGTTCTGGTTATAGGCGACAACAGTGCAACACACAAATGTCTCCCTTACCAGGTTGAACAAGGAGAAGGTCACAGCTGCCTATCAGGTGCCAGGATCCATTAAATCACACACACACTCAAGTCGCTCAGCAACAATTACCTTTATGACTCTGTCATACTACATGTTGAGTGAATGACTTGAGACATACCTCTCTGGACTATATGGAGAGAGACATGACTACACACTCAGATTGTATGTCCCAAGCAGGTATGTCCATAACCCTAAGCAGCATTCTACCATCACCTAGGATGATGCCACAACACAGACAAAAAAATGATTGAGTTCAACAATTTGCTTAGCTTCTGGTGCCACTCCAGGGGGATCCAGTATGCGTCACCCTGGGAGGACATGGTTGACAGTCTACACTGCTTTGCCAGAGATGGTCCTCACCTGTCTCCTCAAGGCTTTCAGATACTGGCAAAGAAGCTTGCCTCCCCCACAGTGCCTTTTTTAAGCAATATCCAAACAACAAAACATCCGACATAAAGAAATCCACTAAAGACAAACTCAAGGTCATGCTGCTTAATGTTAAGAGCGTAAACAGTAAACTGCAATCGCTGGAAGCACTCCTCACCTTGGAAGATGCTGATGTCTGTGCAGTCACTGAGACTTGGTTCAAGGCTGCAGAGAACACACCAGCCGTACAAGGTACAATGCCTTTCATATGTTCAGACCCCAAAACCAGCATGAAATAACCAAAGGTGGAAGCGTATCCATCTTCATTAAATCCAAATACACTTTGAGACTAGTGAAACAGTACGACTCTTCTGAGATACTCCAGGTCCAAATAACTAAAGGTAAAATACCTTTCCACACCATCGTTAGCTACAGGCCCTATACCATGAACCAGGGTAAGCACACCACCTACCTGAACTTCCAAGAGTCGCTCAGTACACAGCCAGACATCTTTGTCATGGGAGACCAACTATCCTTCCATCGACTGAATGACTTACATAAGCATAAACACGATTGCTACAAGGCTCCTGGATTTTAATTCAAATGCCCTTGCCCTCGAACAGTTGGTATGCACCCCCACAAGAAGATCAAATGCCCTGGACCTTGTGCTCACCAACATGGGGGGGGTCACTGTACTACCCCCTGTGTGTTGCCCTCCCTGGTAAGGTCAGACCATAAATCTGTATCTGTTGAAGTGAACATCAAACCTGACATCCCCACAGGAATAAAAAAAACCTGAAAAATTTCTCCAAAGCAAACTATTGCCTACTAACTGATGGTATAAAAAGTTTCAAAGCCCCTGCCGACACAGCCGACAGTTACTTCTATGCAGAAGAGTACAAAAATGCCCTACATAGCCGCTTAAACAAATGCATTAACTCGACTGTACCTAACAGGAACACCACCAGGTCCTCCTGAAAAAGCAAGCCACCCTGATGGACTGTAAGTATAAATAAGTTATACAACAAAAGAAATTGATATCTAAGAATAGGAGGAAAATATCAACAGAGGAAGAATACCATCCACAGCTTGAACAAGCAAATCAGATATCTTGTAAAGTCCTCTAAGACTAGTTACAGACTAAATTAGCATCATAAAGCATTCTTTAGCTATGTACGAAACTTAAAAAAAAATGCCCACCTGTGTGCCGAACTTATAGTGGAATAGTGGATGATACCACTCACATTGAACCAGAGACAATTGCCAGCCTGCTAGCCAACAGATTCGGCAATAACTTCACTCACCCTGTCCCCATCAGACACACCTCAAAGCATTCCTGACACCAGTCCTCTACCAAATATCTCCAAAGAACAGGTCATACAAGTGCTCTCCAAGGCCAAAAACAAGGCCCCTACGGGACCAGACAACATCCAAGGCTGCTTAGTAGACGATCTAAAACAGAACCTAGAAAAAACACTTAGCACTCTCTCTAACCATAACGTAACCACTAACTTTGTTCCAGCTGAATGGACAACAGCAACAGTAATCCCAGTGCATAAAGGGTGTCCCATCAACTGACCCTGGAAACTATCAACTCATAAGCCTAACCAAACTTATTTGCAAGGCCATGGAAAGAATCATCATGGACGTTATCCACAAGGACATAGGCAAACTTCAAACTCTTGACCCGACCAAGGTTTGGTTTAGTCAAGGGTAGATCTTGCTTAATGAACCTAGTGGAATTCTTTGAGAATGTCACCAATGCCCTGGATGAGGAAAAAGCAGTACATACTACCTACCTCACTTAGACAAGGTCTTTGACACAGTATCCCACTCAGGTATCATTGAGAAACTCTCCCAGCTGGGAATTAACCCATACATCACTAGATGGGTAGCCAACTGACTCACTGACAGAACGAACATTGTCAAAGCTGGGGAGTCCACCTCCACCAGCAGACGAGTTACCAGTGGGGTACCACAAGGATCTGTGATCCGTCTATCTACTGTTTGGAATCTACTTCTTTGAAGTCCAGGCGAAGACTGATGGCCTGTGGCTTACCAAATCTGCAGATGACTATAAACTGGGTGCAGTTGTACAGTCCCCAATGATGTTAACATATCACAGAGAGGCCAAGGCAGACAAATGATTGGTGCCAAAGTCATGGACTAAAAACACAAAAAAATGCCTCATTATCCCCTTTGGCAAAGTAGCAGCCCCGCTAAGTATGATATAGATAGCACCCCTTTAAGCTCAAACTCAGTGAAGCGAAACTTGGGAACACAGGTTGATAGCAATCTAAACTTCTATCACCATGTGTCCACAGTGTTAAGGAAAGCCTTCTGTACTGCATACCTCATAAATAAGGACATTGCATCCAAGACTAGCGGGGTTATAACTCCACTGTACTCGACCCTTTTCACACAATTAACTGAGAACAATTGATCCCTTCTGTATGTACCTCACCAGACACCTGCAGCAACTGAAGAAACCATAGGTTCATAGGTTCATACTAGGCTATCTGCCCTAGGGCTTTTATAAGCCTAGCCAGAATGTGTTTGGCTTTCGCCACCCATTTTAAATTTATTTTGGTATGCCCTTTTTTGAGGTTAGTGTATTGTGCCTCTGTCTAACAGTGACACAGAAGTGATACCCGGGGTAAACCTATGATCTCCCATCCACTCATCAAGATTCCTCTTGAAGAGAGTCAATGAGGGACTCTGTCTAACCTGGACTGGGATTTTATTCCAGAGTGAAGGGAGCCTCTGGGTTATGAATCTGTCCCTCCAGCATGTCCTATTTATTTCAGTGCTGAGGTTCAAGTCTCTCGAGCACGTAGTTCGATGGGATTTGGATTTTCTGAGGTGCAGCATGTCCATTAATTCCGGGTTGGACATGGCTTTATACATCAGGCACAGATCGCCTCTGAACAGGCGGTATGCCACTGAGTAGATCTGGAGTTTCTTTAACCGGGCAGCATATGGCATCTGTTTGAGCCCTTTGATCATCTTGGTGAGGTACTTTTGGGGTCTTTCCAGTTGCTGCAGGTGTCTGGTAAGGTACATCCCAAAAGGGGCATTGTACTCAATTATGGGCCTGATGAGGGATGAGGTTTCTAACCAAGAGAATCCAGGGCCTCCAAAATGTACAGTTGTGTACACTTACCACAAATGTAGATGTTCAAGTGTATTTACTGTTGTAGTCATTACATTTGGGTAATCTGCTGGCAGGTTGCCCTCAGTCGGCCTGAATTCCAAAGTCTTGGGTCCTGCATCGGTTGCTGTCTTCTCTTCCATGACGTCAGGTTGTCAGGGGTATAAAACATGCAGCCGACGCCATTTTCTTTAGTTTTTCTTGCCCCTGATGTCAGGTGCCCCCAAAAAGGTAGCAATATTATATAGGTTCATAGGTTTATACTAGGCTAACTGCCCTAGGGCATTTATAAGCCTAGCCCAAAGTTATGTGGCTTACGCCGCCCCTTATGTTAGAAATACTGTGCCCATTAGTTTGTTTTGCCTCTGTCCAGTAGTGACACAGAGATGATTCCTGGAGTAAACCTACGATCTCCCATCCACCGGTCAAGATTTCTCTTGAACAGAGCCAGCGAGGTGCTCTGCCTCACATGGACCGGGATTTTATTCCACAGCATGGGGAGTCTTTGGGTGATAAATCTATCCCTCCAGCACGTCCTATTTATATCCATGCTAAGGTTTAAGTCTCTTGCTCTAGTGGTTTTGGTGGATTTGTTTTTTTTTGAGGTGGAGCATGTCCATTAATTCCGGGATGGTCATGGCCTTGTATGTCAGGCACAGGTCACCTCTGAGCAGACGGTATGCAACTGAATAGAGTTGGAGTTTCTTCAGTCTGGCAGCATATGACAGGTTTTGGAGTCCCTTTATCCTTTTGGTGAGGAACTTTTGGGGTCTCTCCAATTGCTGCAGGTGTCGGGTGAGATACATCCCGAATGGGGCATTGTACTCGATCATTGGTCTGATAAATGAAGAGTACAGGGGAACAATGACCTCACTTGATCTGGATGTGAATCCCTTCATGATCAGGTGGGCAATGTAGAAGGTCTTTCGAACCACTTTAGCAATGTGAGTGTCAAACAAGAGGCCACTGTCAACTTGGGTCCCCAGGTCCCTAATAACCTCTTCTGTGCTTAGTGGGTTGCCACCTATATGGTAGCTTGGGGTTACCTTGTTTTTCCCGAAGGGTATGACTATACACTTTTTTGTGTTTAACTTCAGGCCATGGCTCTGGCACCAGCTATCAGTTTCCGTGAGACCCCTCTGAAGGATGTCTGCGTCCGATGTACTATCCACTATGGCACCCAGTTTGCAGTCATCCGCAAACTTTGTCAGCCATAGTCCTCCTATGTTTGCCTGTACTTCTGAGAAGTAGATGCCGAACAATAGGGGCCAAGGACTGAGCCCTGTGGGACTCCACTTGTAACCGGCTTGGAGTCTGACATGGCTCCAGCAACTCTAACCCTGTGGGTTCTGTCCTTTAGCCAGTTTGCAACCCATCTTGTGACATATGGGTTTACATTTAAGCTGGTAAGTTTCTCTATAATACCTGAGTGGGGTATTGTGTCGAAAGCTTTTCCAAGGTCAAGGTAGGCTGTATGGACTGCCTTTCCCTCATCAATGGCCTTGGTGACTGTTTCGAAGAAGTCGACCAAGTTCAAAAGGCAAGATCTGCCCTTGACAAAGCCAAACTGGGTTGGGTCCAAGGTCTGCAAGTCCCCTATGTCCTTGATTATGAGTTCCATTATGATCCTCTCCATAGCTTTGCAGACCAGGCTTGTTAAGCTTATGGGGCGGTAATTACCAGGGTCCGTAGAGGCACCGCCTTTGTGGAGTGGGACCACAGTTGCCGTACGCCACTCCTTGGGCACATATCCTGTGGTGAGGCTAAGATTAAACAGCTGCCTTATGTGCGGGTTTAGTTCTTCATTAAGTTCATGTAGCACACAGCCGGGGACCCCATCCGGTCCCATTGATGCTGTGTTTTTAGCTTTAGAGAGAGCAGCTTTCACCTGCGCATTTGAGATGTCTGGGAGGCTACACTCAGTTGGGATAGTTATCTCTCCTTTTGGGGGGGAGAGGGGGGTGAAGTTTGCGCTGAACCTGTCTGCCAGTATGTTGGCAATGTCTGTGGGTTCAGTGATTTTTGTATCATTTTGGACTAATTCTGAGCATATCTGGGAGTTTCCACCCAGGTTTCTGACATAGCTGAAGAAGGCCTTATGATTGTCTTTTGAATCTATGGCAATTTTTCTCTCAAAGTTGGCCTTGGATGATTTTATGAGGGATCATAGTTTCTTGCTAGTGCTGATCAAAGATGCCTTCCCTTTTTGGGATTTTGCTCTATCATGTAATAGCTTTCTCCTCTTATTGTAAAGTTTGTTTACGGCTGGGGTCCACCAGACTGGACGTTTGCCCTTGGTGGAAAGAGTCTTGGTTTTATTTGGGATTGCCTGATCCATGCAGTCCTGAAGGTGTTCATAGAAGGCATTTGTAAGGGCTTCCGCAGCTTGGGTTGTGGTTTCCATTGGCTCGGGGCCTTGAAGGATACCACACCTGTCTTGAGTAGTGTGAAGTTTGCTTTAGAGAAGTTCTTCACTGTGGTCTTTTTGTTTGGGGTGGGGCGGGATGTGGATTTCTAGTGAGATTAGTTTATGATCTGATCTCACCAATGAGGGATATACTTCCGTGTGGAGCATTTTGTCCCCATGTTCGTGATGATGAGATCTAGTATATTTTCTCCTCTTGTGGGGACGGTGACTAGTTGTTCCATGGCATTTGAATTTATGAACTCCAGGAACCTTTGGGCTAGAAAGTTTGGGCTTGAGTAATGTTCCTAGTCTATATTCGGGTAGTTGAAGTCACCCAATATGATGGTGTTTGGTGATACATTTATACCCTCCAGTGTCTTCAGGAAGGCTGTGTGGGTTTCCTGAGTTTGAGAGGGTGGCCTGTAGCATGCTACAAATTGTAGAGCAGTTTTGCCTATGGTTAATTGCACCTGGATGGTTTCCGATGCTTCGATGCGTAGCCACCAACCTGGAGGTGTGGGTATCCTTGATGAATATGGATACACCCTCCTTTTGTGGTGTGGTCCGGGTTTTGGGGCCGAACGCATGATATGAGATGAAACCTGATAGTGCCGGGTGCTCTCAGGAGCCTTGAACCAGGTTTCAGTCACAGCACAGACATCGATGTTCTCCATACTGAGAAGGGCCTCAAGTGCGTGCATTTTGAGATTTAGACTTCTGGCATTGAGCAGCATTACCCTTAGTTTCTTCACGTTTTTGTTTTCTAGGGTGGTAGGTTTAGAATTTGAGCCTTGCCTAAAAAGGCACTATGGGGTGGCAAGAGCCTTAGCCAATATCCGGAATCCCAGGGTGACAGGTGCAAGCCGTCCCTTGCGAAGCAGCGTGGCTTGTTGAGCATGTCATCCCAGGCAGACAGGCACTGGATCCCCTTTGAATGACACCAGAAATTAAGCCAATTGTTAAAGCTGATCATCTTGTCACTATATTGTGGCATCATTCTTGGTGAAGGAAGGATACTGCTCAGGGTCAGGATCATACCTGCCTGGGCTACATAATCAGAGAGCTCCTCTATGTCTCTTTTCATGTAGTCCAGGGAGGTACGTCTCAGGTCGTTCACACCAGCATGGACAATGACTGTGTCATACTTGTACTTGCCATGGAGTGACCTGAGTGCTTGTGTTATGTGGTGGATTCTAGCGCCCGCTAGGCAGCTTACCGTGACCCTCTCCTTGTTCAGCCTGGTGAGTGGGATGTCAGTGTGTCTGACTATGGAGTCACCTATGACAAGTATGTTTGGTGTTGTATTTGGCCTTAAGGGCAGTGACTGCTTTGCACACTGATTTTGTTGTTTATGTGTTGTTTGTGTGGTGTATTGAGTTTGCAGTTGCTTGGGTGTCTGCTTTGGAGGCCTCTGCTGTTTAGGTAAATTTTTACTCAGAGCCTCCGAGTATGTCTTAGTGTGTTTATGTGTTTGATTCAGTGGTGTGGTTGAGTTATGTGAGACTGGTATTGTGGTGTGTGTAGTTGCCTTCTCCTCCTGCCTGGTTTTGCCAGTCCTGAGTTGAGAGAGCTCAGCCTCCAGTCTGGCTAAATAGCTGCATCTCTCACAAGTGTTAGTGTTACGTGGGAGGAGGAGAGGGTTGTCCGTGTACATGAGGCAATTGTAACATTGTCTCAAAATTCCCAGATTCACCAACTGGGCAGGAGAGGACGCCAGCATCTGACCCTTCGACATGCTAGAAAGAATTATGAGTTGGTATGAGACAGAAAAGTAGTGGGCTTAGCAGGGAAGTGGGCACTCCTGGGGGGTTTTGCTAGTGAGAGATTTGTATAATATAGGAGTGCTTGACCTGCAAAGAGAATGCTTATAAGACAAGGGATATGCTTATAAGACAAGTGCTGAGCTTTTTGAGAAGAAAAAGCTATTTGGAACAAGTGCTGCACTTTTTAGTGAAGGTGTAAACTGTTTAGGTTCCTAACAGAGCAGTTCTAAGGGAAAAATTGAAGAACAGACTTTCTGGAGCCTGAGAGAGTTTAACCTTGTTTAACCGGCGCTGCCCGATGCTGCTCTAGTGGCAACTCCGCGTTAAAGCGTGCTTGATAGCAGGGGCTGGAAAGAAGCAGGAATAGACCCAAAACGGACAATAAAACTACAGTTTCAAGTCAGTAACCACCTCTACGGGGGACAGGGAAGCTGCTCAATGTTATTCACTGCCACTGATCAACAGAGAGACCCTCCTTCAGCCCAAGCAAAAATGGCCTCACAGAAACTTTCAAACAGTTCAGGAACAGCAAGCCTGTAACTGAACTTTTTTAACTCTCAGAAAAGTGGGAAAAAAGCAAGATTTTTTTTTTATATATATAAATACATGCATCAATATAAACTTTACCTTCATCTACAAGCAAATACATCATATAGGTTGTAGAAGATAGTGAAGGAAAGATAAACTTCAGAATGACAGGGGGATGGCGGGAGGGAAACCTGGACTGCAACAGTGAATACACTCGAACATCTACATTTATGGTAACTGTACTATGTTCTTTGTGTTTCACTGTTGCAGTCATTGCATTTGGGTAGAATCCCAAAGCTATGGTTGGGAGGCTGGAGCTAAACAGCATTAGGTGCGGCTATAAGGCCCTGCAGCACTGCAGTGGCAAAGCCTGCCCTGGACTTAGAGTAGAGAGGCAAATGGTAATGCTTTGTAAAGGTGTGAACAGAACTCCAAGTAGCAGCCTCTATAATGTCTTTGGTTGGTACTCCACTGAGAAAGGCTTACTAAGTAGCTGCAGCTCTGGTGGAATGAGACCTAATTCCCTTGGACACAGGTTTACCATGGTGTAAGTAGCAGAAACGGATGCAGTGGCTTATCCACTTTGAAATTGGATGCTTTGAAATAGCCTTTCCTTCTGATCCTGCAGCATGACACTAGTAATTGCTCAGTTTTTCTTACAGCTTTAGTCCTGCTCAAGTAGAATCTTAGCTGTCTGTGTACATCCAAGGAATGCAGAATTCTCTCCCCTTTGTTCTGCGGGTTTGGATAAAAAGTTGGCAGATGAATTGTTTGGTTAAGAACCACACTGGAAACCACCTTAGGCATAAAAGTAGGATTTGTCCTCAGAGACACCCTGTCCGGGTAAAATATGATAAAAGGCTCTACAGCCATAAGAGCCTGTAGCTCTGAAACTCTTCTTGCAGAAGTAATTGCTAGTAGCAGAGCTGTCTTCCATGATAAGAACTTTATATCAGCGGTAGCAGCTGGTTCAAATGGAGGCAGGGTGAGCTTTTCCAACACATAACTGAGGTCCCATGCAGGTAATGGTGATCTTCTAGGGGGCCTTAAATTTTTGGCTCCAAGATACTGCTTTAGTAAAGGATAAGAAAAGATTGGTGGCTCTGTGTTGTAATGAGCCGAAATGTCAGAGGCATGGATTTTGATTGATGAGAAAGATAGGCCTTTATCAAGCATCTCAGTTAAGTATTGTAATATCTGAGGAATATTTGTTTCTGCTGTATCTGTTTCTTGTGCTTGATTCGAAGCACAGAATCTCTTCCACTTGTCAGCATAAGATTTCTAATACTAGCCCTTCTGGCTTCCAAAATGACATCCATCACAGCTTTACTGAGAGGTGTTGGTTGTATGATTACATCATTAGCCATGCTGCCAGGTTTAGAGTCTGTAGTTGATTGTGCAGGATATGATTGTTTTGCTGGGAAAGTAGTTGTGGTCTTTGAGGCAAGGTCCATGCTGGGTAATGAGACAAGTTCCTTAGGATTGGGTACCAGTACTGGCGGGGCCAGTCTGGGGCAATTAATATAATCTTTGGCTTCTCTTGTCTGACTTTTAGCAGGACCATGGGTAGAAGAGGCAGAGGAGGAAAGGTGTAAATGATAGGTTTTTCCAACTGAAGGATGGGGCGTCCACTTTCCATGCTTGTCTGTGATAAGTCCTTGTGCAGAATCTTTTCAATTGATAATTTTGAGGAGAGGCAAATAGATCTATATCTGGGCTCCCCCATTTCTCTGTTATCATGCTGAAGACTTGTGAATTTAGTTTCCACTCGTGAGGATCCATAAGGTGTCTGCTTAAATCGTCTGCCAGAGTGTTTTATTTTCCTGGCAGGAATTGAGCTTGAAGATGTATTTGGTAGGTCAAAGCTGTGTCCTACAGTGCCATGGCTAATCTGCAAAGGGTGTATGAGTGTGTGCCCCCTTGCTTATTTATATACCACATGACTGTGGTGTTGTCCGTCTTTACCAGTAGTTGTCCTGGATGAAGTAAGTCCTTGAAGGCTGATAGGGCATTTTGAACAGCTAGCATCTATTTCTGGTTGCTATGTAGGATGCATTTGTTTTGGTGCCCATATGCCCTGAATGCATCTTCCTGTCATGTGGGCCCCCCCAGGCATAATCTGATGCGTCTGTTGTTAAGGTTTGGCTGGCAGGGGGTAGAGTGAAGGGCCGTCCCATGTTTTGGTGAGAGGCCTTTGCCCACCATAGAAACTCCTGTTGCAGGCATGAAATGAGAGGAATCATTGTTTCCAGACTGTGTGAATGTTGACTCCATAAACGTTTTAGGTACCACTGAAGTTTCCTCATATGCAGTCTTGCATATGGAATTAGTAGGATGCAGGATGCCATGAAGCCCAGTGTCTGCAGAATTTGTCTTGCAGAAGACTGGGTTTTTGTTGCCATCAGTTTGAAGTAAGTAGTCAGTTGCCTTTGTTTGTCTGGTGTAAGGTAAGCCATCTGGGCAGTTGTATTCAAGCTTGCACCCAGGAATGTTATCTTTTGAGAGGGTACCAGTTGTGATTTATTTTTGTTTAATGTGTACCTAAGCATGTTAGAAGCCTTTTCACAAATGCCAGGTGTTGAAGAAGAGTGTCCTTGTTCTCTGCTTGAATGAGACAGTCGTCCAAGTAAGGATATATTTGTATACTTCTTTGTCTGCAAAATGCAATTACTGGTGCCAGGCACTTTGTAAAGACCCTGGGCGCAGTAGATAAGCCAAAGGGCAGTGCAGAGAATTGGTAATGCATTAAGCCAGCCTTGAATCTGAGGTATCTTCTGCACGATTGTCTTATTGGGACATGCAGCAATGCCTCTTTTAGGTCTAATGTCACCAGTCAAGCATTCTTCCCCGGCATGGACAGAAGCTGCTGCAAAGTCAGCATTTTGAATTTTGGAATGTCCAGGTATGTGTCCAAAATTGATAAATCCAGTATCGGCCTCCAGGCCTTGTCCTTTCTGAGTACCAAGAACAGTCAAGTAAAAACATTGTCCTTTTTCCTGTTCTGGTACTGGTTGAATGGCCCCCATATCCATGAGGGACGTAACCTGTTTCTGTGCCTCTGCCCATTGATTTTTGGGCAGATCTGGCCAACCGTTTGCCATTGGCAGAGTGTGGAAATGGAATCTGTATTCCTGGAAATACTATGTTTAGTACCCACTTTTCCTGGGTTATTAACTGACAACTTTGAGCAAAAAGTGCTAATTTTCCCCCTAAGGGTGCTGTCAAAAGAGAAGTGCTTGGTGTAGGCAGAGGGAAGTCATTGGGACTGTTTTCTCTAGGTTTGCGCTTTATCTCCCCCTGATTTGGAGGTAGATGCGCCCCATTGCTTTGACCTGTATGAATCTTGCGCCTTGTATCTAGAACCCTTCTGGCGTCTGGATTTGCCTCTTTGAGCTCTGTCTGATACAGGAAAGGACCAATTTTTTGTAGGCTAGTGTCTACTGAATCTTGGTGGCTGCACTTGTTAAGAAGTCTTTAACTGTTTACATAGACTTAGCTTTGTCTTCCATTTTCTTTAAAACCTCTTCTGCTTTAATACCAAACAGAGAATCATGCTGTAAACGTGCATCTAGCAATTTAGCTTTAACATGATCAGGCAAATTTTGTTCCTTTAACCAAGCATGCCTCCTAATCACAGATCCAATAACTGAGGCCCTGCAGGAGACCTCTAAGGAATCAAAACCACATTGCAAAATATGCTTTCCAACTTGTTCAGCTGCATGCAATAATTCCTGCAATTCTTTATTTTCTGCGCATTCTGAAATCAACATCATTTTCTGTTTCAGCAATCCCATAACATGTTGTTGGTACTTAAGCACATGAAATTGACAGTTTAAGGCCCTGACTGCCAAGGTTGCAGATGTATAAACCTTTTTTCCCCATCTGCCTAGTGCCCTTGAATCTCTGTCAGGGGGTAGGATTTGTTGCTGTTGAGGCCTTAACTCCCTTTGGACCCTGTGAAATAGTTTCAGGATCAGCAGCAGGGTTTCTAAGTAAAATATTTTTGTGAGTCAGGGATCCCGTAATATCTGTCAGGCCTTACTGGGAACCAGAGGTAAGGAGTCAGGGGTCAAGCTTGACTCCGAAAACACATCATCCACAATGTCTAAAATAGGGGGAATGGCTAAAGGCTTGTGCTGAGGGAGAAGGAAATCCCTGAGCCTCTTTTTTGATTCTGAGAAGTCTTGACTCTCCCAGTGAAAATGCTCCCTCAAAGTATGCAAGGTTTCTCCAAATGAATAATCCTCTGGAGGAGATGCAGATGGAATAGACTCCTCAGCATCAGAATCCTGACAGGGAGGTATAGATAATTCCTGATCAGAAGAGGAATCAGAAGAAATAGAAACCTGATCTGAATATTCATAATCAGTGTCTTGCCCAGGCCTCTTATCTGGAGGGGGATGGGCGCCCCTGATCAAGGTACTAAGGTCTTCAACCATTTTGATCATCTGTTTTTTAGGCATAGAGGCCTGTGCATGGGGCTCATGAGTCAGTTTTTTTAGTTTTAGAAGTTGCCTTTGTCTTTGGTTTTGCAGCTGTCGTCAGTTTGATATATAAATGTTGAGGTCTAAATACACCCTCAGAAACCAGTGCCTGCTCAGCGGTTCCAGACCCATCTGAGGGAGATATATCAGTCGGTCCAAAACCTTGAGTATCTTGTAGCATGCCGGACTCCACATGGGTGTCGGTAGAGGCCTGCGACTCGAAGGTAGCGGGTATCGGGGGGCTGCGAAAGTGCCTCACTGAGTACTGGCGAACGGCTTAGGAGAAACTTCGTTGTCGGTTTTGGATCTCGACTGCCTTTCTCTGTCCTTTTCTTTGTGTTTTTTATGTACTTCAGTAGTCGGATTGCTATCCGATGACATTTCTGGGTAGTTAAATCTGTTTCCAAAATACTCTGATGCAAAAATATACTGACGCTTAATAGTGCGTTGGGTAAATCTAGCACAAAACCGACAGCCAGGCACGTTGTGATCATGGCCTAGGCAAGGAATACAGTATAAATGGAAATCCTTATGAGGTATTTGCTTCCCACAAGTAATACAATTATTAACTTTTTCTGACATCGGTAAAAAGCAAGAAAAAAGTTTCCCCAATGGGGTACTTATCTTTAGTGAAAACTTCGGTTCTGAAACTCAAACTCGAATATTTCAGTAGTCGGCCGACCGGCACTTGCGAAATGCTTCTGCTTCTGGCACCGCGTGGCAAGAAAGAATAAGGAAAATGGCGTCAGCTGCATGTTTTATACCCCTGACGTCATGGAAGAGAAGACAGCAACCGACGCAGGACCCAAGATTTTGGAATTCAGGCCAACTGAGGGCAACCTGCCAGCAGATTACCGAAATGTAATGACTGCAACAGTGAAACACGAAGAACATCATGACCTGACCTACATGAAAAACCCTGTCACTGTACTCTGTATCATACAGGCTGCTGACAGGTGACCTATGCCTGACCTACAGAGCAGTCCATAACCCTGTCCTAATGGAAATGACATCCACAAATTAAATGGGACAAGAGCAACTCGCTCCAGGGATGTCAACCTAGTCTATGACATTAACACAACATGCTGGAGAGACCGATATCACCCAGAGACTGCCATTCCTGTGGAATAAGCTCACACTCCATGTGCAACACAGCTCCTCAATGACTCTAAGTGCAACCTTGACAACAGGATAGGTGACTAAATTCACCCCAGGATGGCATTTATGTCCCTCATGGACAGGGGCAGTCTGTGCTGATTAAAGAATTGCTCTGCTAACAATGTTCATTTAACTATGGTCATTAAGGGTACTTACATGGCTAGGTTTGTAAATGACCTTGGGCCATTAGCCTAGTAACATCCTATGAACCTATCAACTGCTAGAAAATACTTAATGTGTGGTAAGCACATAGTTTCTGACAAATAATTATGCTGTGTATTTTTATATTTACATATAACTGCATAAGGAATTATTTCTGAGGGTTAAGTTGTTTTGAAAACATCAAATAAGCTCTCTCAAACTAACACTACTATACCTTTCTGACAAAAAAGAATGTTATACATTAAAAAGAGCAGCAGAAGTTTGTGCATCTGAAGATTTGCTGCAGAAAAAAAATACTAGTTTATTACTTCCAAACTATAAGAATAAACTAAGGGTAGAACAAATACAGCTGAATGAGTACTCTTCTTAAGGTACAGTTGTGTGATCATATTCAATAAGTACATTTCTGTTAAGAACTCACCTTAACCATCAATGTTTGATTAGATCAGTGTTGCTTTAATACTTAACATTGTGACTTTTGCAACATAAAGCCCAATGTTCAGCCTACCTTTCAGAGCTCAGCACCTTTCCCAAGCCAAGCCCGACAGATGTATGTCCTTCACAGAATGCAGTATTTTCCTTGGATAAAGCCGGTATTAGCCTGTGCCATTTTAGAGCATCTTTGCCCATTCAAGCAGCATGATATTCACACTCCCTAATTCTGACATGGTCTTAAAGCTCCTGACTATTAAGGAACACCTGTGGACATTCTACAGGCTCAGAACCAAGTATATCCAGACTAGAGTAAGTACTAGATACTGGAAGGGGAAGACAACGAATTAGCAATTGCACAGAGAGGGTGCACCCTGTCCTACTCATAGTTTATCTAAGGAATAAAACAGGATGATGGAAGGGGAAACCAATACTATAACACTGATGTACTTGAACATCTACTGCTATGGTAAAGTTTTAATACAACTATACTATGTTCTTCATACAAATTACTGTTGCAGTAATACCACTTGATTGATTCCTAGAGCTCGCAAAATGCAGAGAAAGAAAAATTGGTTTGTCCCAATTGCAAACACGTCCTGCAGAAGTGCAGTATCAAACGAAACCCTCGCCATGGAAGTAATATTTATCCTATTGTGTTTACAAAAAATACGGATTGAAGACCAAGAAGCAACCAAACAGATTTAACTATTGCACTTCTCCCAAAGAAAGCCACAGTGGCTGCAGTACCACTAGAGACATGGACTCTCACAATCTCTTCCACCAGTTTCCCCACAATAAGAGTGACAGAAGGTAATGCAATACATCAGCCACTTAAAAACTGTTTGAGGACTGGCTTTCCCTTCCTTGACTACAAAGGACAGAAACAACTGATCTGCAGATGTGGTGATCCCAGTTTTATACAAATAATAAAACTAAACAAGGATACACATATTGAGCCTCAAGAGCAGGAGCACACTCAAGCAAATCTACAGTCTGCGGCTACCACTCCACCCATACAGTATAAAAAGGAATCAGTACTGCAAAACTAAACAAGGATATACATTTTGAGCCTCAAGAGCAGGATCAGTCCACCCAGGCATTATACTTGTATGTTTTATGAGAGTGAAGCTATTACATTAGCAGTATTTCTCAGTTCTCAGCATGCTAATAAAACTGACTGTTGTAGCCTTGTCTCCTTCCCCACTTATAGTGCAGTAATCCTAACTGTCCAATAGACAGTATACATTTAATTCAGGTCCCTCTGACAAAATTAACCATCAAGCAGCCCCCTCAGTGCTTTCTGCCTTAGTTTGTATCACTCGGAGGCCCACCTGTTTATTTGCATTTCTATACATTCCTCTTCATTGCTAATGTATCTCCCTACTCTAATCTGTGCACAAACTGGTTACTAATCAGCAAGTCAATGTGAAGACACACTCCCAACCTTAATAAACTTTTCCGTCTCTTCTCTCCTTCACTTTACAGGTAGTTTGAATTATTACTTACCCCCTCTGATGCCTTCACTGATTTCCACTGATTGCCTCTCTGGTTTCTTTGCATTCCACCTGATTTACACCCCTTGTGCTATCCCCCTCCCCCAATACTAAGTCTATATTAAAATCCTGCTGATCATGGAGCCATCTTTAAATTTCTTCTCCCACCAGGACACAAGTGCTCTTCAGCAATTGCATTCTGCTTGCTGGTAAGCCATTAGACCTCAGGAATTTGTTTAAAGTGTTCAGATTTGCAAAGTAATACTTACGCTTTACTCTTGTCTTGGTGGGCTCTGCCCGGCTCTCTCCATTCCTCTGCCCTGCCCCCTATTTCCTCCCGCCCCCACTACCTCTACATTTATAGTAATCACAGCCACACCCACAGCTCACCCTCACATCACCTCCACCAATCACAGCTCCTCAAGTCATATCACATTATATCACAGCAACTTGCTCCACACAAAATTCTCCCAATCACTCTCATTCCCACTAGGCATTTTTACATCACCCACACTACTTACCCATCCACATGTAGTAGAACCCTATAATTCCTATTCAGACCCCCCCCCCACCTAGAACCAACTTAAACTTTATAACCATGACTATCACACAACTAAGTCTAGTCTGGCTTCTCATAATTCTTTATAACACCACACGTTATCACACTAGCAATATCCCTAAACTTAGTAGCACAACACTACATAATGCAATCGCATATACAGACACCACACATTATAATATCTGCCCACAATTGCTCAAGAACAACATAATCGACCAATTCAGACCTAAACACATATGCTCTCATTCCTATTCCAAAAAAATACAATACTTTCTCACACTCCTTACCAAACTCCAACATCTGTATCACCATTTTAACACCACTCTCACCATAAGTGGGGATATCCACCCCAACCCAGGCCCAAATCCATCCTGTCCAACACAAACTGCTCCAACACAAATGTCAGAACATAACACCCCCACTATCTTCATCCCTGGGCAAATCAGCAACAGCAGCAAAACCAACCATCTAACATTAGAAGTATCAAAAATAAAATACCTGAACTCCAGACCACAATAGCACACTACTCCCCAGATATAGTTGCTTTAATAGAAACCTGGCTAAATAAAAATATAGCTAACTCAGAAGTTCTCCCTACTGGCTACAATATCATTGGACAAGACAGACCACTTCATAAAGGGGGTGGAACTGCCTTACTGTACAAGTCCAACTTAACTGTACGTCAATTATCAAACTCCTCCCCCTCCTCCAATAATTGGGACATACTTATCTCACAACTTCAACTTCACCCTAAAAGGGTCATCACCACAATTGTGATCTATATTCCACCTGGTAATACACCTGCTAGCGTTGAAGACTTCTTATCCTGGTGTTCTTCTACATACTCACAAGAAACCCTTATTTTGGGGGACTTCAACCTAGATTGGTTCACCTGTACATCAGAACCACCAAGTAATCTAATAAATATCCATGGCTACCAGCAGCTGGTCCAAATTCCAACGAGATGTGAAAAAATCTAAAAGGGAATCCATCCTTGACTGGGTCCTAACTAACCACCCCACATTGTACCCTCACGCAGGCAGCCTCCCATACACCTTAAGTGACCACAACATAATATACTTCATACATAGTAGAACAATCATATGCAAAACCACTAACTATATATCCACTAGAAACACAAAAAAATTCTATCCCGAGGTCCTCAACACTTTCCTCTGTAACTGTGACTGGACCCCCCTAAAAACCCTCCCACATGACCAGGCTGTAGTATATTTCAACAAAACATTTCTACCACACCTAGACACTGTCGCTCCATTGCGCAAAATCAAGGTTAGAATAGGGTTGCCACCTTTTCAATTGCCCAAAGTGAGACATTTTTTGTAGAAACATCAGATTTTGCAGGGCAAAACATACCCACGGCCAGTACAAAGGACAGAACTTCATTTTTTTGCCTAAATAAAAGATTATTCTTGTAGAATTATAGTTGCTTATTCAGTTTCTTATAAAAATTAGGTGTTTCAGATAGAAAATAACTGTTTTATGCAACTATTAAAGAATATTTAGGAAAATTTTTGTCCTAGAAATCTCAGGACATTTGCCATTTTTTCAATTTTTTTGCAAGACACAACTGCCCAAAGAGAGACTGTCCCTCGCAAAGTGGAACAGGTGGTAACCCTATGTTAGAACCTCTACAAATCCTCAAGTACAGAGACACTGCCTGGCTTTACTATCAAAAAGAAACACAAAGCTTAACTAAGTACCAAGAACTGCGCAACCGGCCAAAAAATGCATTAGGCTGGACAAAAAATCCTACTACATAACATTACAAACTAAATACCAACACAACCCACAAACTTTTTGGAAAAATGTAAACCAGCTACTAAAACACTCCTGAACTAAAGTTCCCATCGAAACACAATTCTATCCTTAATATCACAGGACAATCCCTTCCTTACTATATCCCCCCAACACAAATAACACTAATACAAGCTTTACCCTCAAAACAGTTTCCACCACTTCAATCAAAAGCATGCTCTCCAAACTAAAAACCTCATCGACAGCAGCCGACCTACTCCCCAGCTATTTCTTGAAACTCACAGCAGATGCTATTGCTAGCCCAATCTCCACTCTCATAAACAGATCAATTGTTGAAAACTATGTGCTCAAATTCTGGAAAATATCCTATGTTACACCCATACATAAAGACGGGACCTCCACTGAACTTAATAACTATAGACTCATTGCTTTACTCTCCCCCCCCCCCCCCCGGCCAAAATCCTAGAAAAATGCATCCATACCCAGATGCTAAAATACCTCCTAGACAGGAACATCCTGTCACCTACTCAGCATGGTTTCAGACTTGCCCATAGTACCATTACAGCCCTCCTCTGCTTCACAGACACAGTAAACCATCTCAAAAATGAAGGCCTGCAGGTGTCAACTCTTTTTTTGGATATGTCCAAAGCATTTGATACAGTCTCACACCAAATCCTGCTAAACAAACTAAACCAATATCACCTATCAAATTCCACTCTTACCTGGTTCCAGAGCTACTTAACTGACAGGTACCAAGTTGTGAAATGGGAAAATTCTCTCTCTCCTCAGCTGCCCATAACTATAGGAGTCCCACAGGGTTCTATCTTAGGACCACTACTATTCACAATCTTCACAAATGCCCTCCATACCTCCACACAGCATGCATCTATCATTCAGTATGCAGATGACACTACCTTAATCTGTGCTGCACAAAACATTCCCACCCAACTGCAAACAACTCAACTAGCATTCTCTGACGTTGAAAACTACCTTACCAAAGCCCAACTTATCCTCAATCCAAAGAAAACTCACCTTATGGTTATAACCAGTTCTCACAAAAACACTGATAACAGTCAATTCACTATCTACTCCACAAATGCTACTCCAATCGCTCCAGTGGCACAGGCTAAGCTATTGGGAATAACCATAGACGCCCAGCTACAATTTGATAGTCATCTCAACTTAACTATTAAAAAAGTACATGCCAAACTGGGATCAATCTACCGTATCAAACCATTTCTTACCAACAACACAAGATCAGCCATTGCTTGCTCCGAACTTCTATCCACCCTACTCCATGCATCTCCCATTCTGACTAATCTTAACAAAACTGAACTAAGCAAAATGGAAGCCTGCTATAACAGAATTGCCCGCTTTGCTGCAAATTGCTCATATAGAACTCATCACTGTACTGCTTTGAGACAGCTCCACTGGCTTGAACTGCCCAACCTCCTAACCTACAATCAGCTCTGCCTCTGTCATTCGATCTATTACTTCCCAATAAGTGTTCTGCCCTCAAAAACCTAGTACATCACTCAGCCTAAAGGTCTCTTAGATAATCAAGCAAACTACTACTAGAAGTCACCAACAGCTACAATAGCTTTGGAGATGCACTACATAGTAGTTTAGTGGCTAACAAATGGAACTCTGTCCCCACTAGCATTCAAAACACATTATCCAAAGTCTCCTTTAAAGACCTCATCAGGCAACATCTCAAGCAAGTAGTAGAGAGAGAAGTGAGCAAACGCTTACGGAAAACCCAAGAAATGCTGCAAATATGTTTTCAAAGAATGGTGCTTTCCTCCTTGGCTACTGCTGTTAAAATTCTTGTTAAGACACTTCTCCTTGTTTCTTCTTTAAAAAACTTTTATTAAAATGATTTAAAACAAAAAACAAAATAAAAGCTACAACCTAACCATTTGAAAGTTAGCGTTGTAATGCAAGAGAGAGATGAGCGCTTTTGGTTTATCAACCTTCTTCGGATATGCTTAACATTTGCAGCTACTTCTATTTATATTCATGCTGCTGACTTAAGAGTCATCCCCCACAACCAATGGGAGTCTCTATGCTAATTCTTGATGTACTTGTAAATCCAATCCGATGTTCTGGTTCTTATTTCTTGGAAGCCAATTACATTCTTCCATGCAAATAAGTTTTAATGAATCTACCAATGTTTATTCATTCCTTTCTCTCACCTAATTTGTTATTCTTTTTCTTTTGCTCCAATGACTTGTGTGTATCCTGTTGCAAGATGCAGGCTCCACCTTTTTATGTCATGTTCTTATTTGCCTTTTGTAAAAACTAATCACTCTCCCTGCATAGCATTTTTCATGTACTTCGCCTCTATATTGGAAGCGTCTGTCTGCCTATAACAGAGCTACAACCTCTTCTTCTTCTTCACGAGTTGTCTTCATTAGGTAAACCACAAATACAGTGTCTTTCTCCTTTGTTTTAAAACATAGGATCAAACACTTTCTTGTACATGCTCTTACTTCCATGTCTTCAAGTCTCTTTCAAACTGATAGCGCTTGCTTAACTACATAAATGCACTTGCTAACTCACATCATAAATCACAAACTTTTTTTTATTTTGTGTCTTGCTTCTTAATATCAAGTCTCTTTCTGACTAAGAGCGCTTGCTTATATTCGAAGATGTACTGCTGATTCCTGTTGTTCTATCAGAGTTTTACATTGTGCAGAGCTCTTTACTCAGTCTTATTAAGAAGCTATCCTAATTGTTTTTTAATGTTATATAATCTACTGGTTGGCAAATTACACTTCTTCTCCTTTTTCTCCCATACTAATTCCAAACTATCTACTATTTCAATGCCTTTTCTTCATTTGCTGACAAATTTCCGCTAACAAATGTCTTTGATCTCCGTAAACATCATTTCTCCTTTCTAATTGATGTAAATAATGAATGAACAACACTCTTTCTATTCCTTTAGCGCTCTAAATTTCAATATTTTCCAGACTTCTACATGCACAATGAACTTGATTTCAGTTTAATTATGGTTTGGGATTTACTCTCCTTCCATCATAATGTTCAAACCAGGGCCAGAACCCTGAACCCTGAACCCTTTGTTTAAGGGTGTAATGCTCTACCGACTGAGCTACGTTGGTAGATGCATAGTTCGACTCCCTCTTAGTTTTCTTTTCTTTCTAAACAAGCTTGAGGAGGACTATAACATATAAGCCAAAAAAATATAATAAGCAAACTACACTCTTTTTATTCCTTTGATGCTCTTGGTTTCAATGTTTTCCAAACTTCTTCTTGCACAGTAAACTTAAATTCAACTGTTTTCATTTTTGGTTAGAGATTTCTTCTCCTTTCACCATGGTGCCAAGACTGGGTACTGAGAGACGAACTATGCTTTTACCAACGTAGCTCAGTCGGTAGAGCATTAGACCCTTAAACAAAGGGTTCAGGGTTCTAGCCCTGGTTTGAACATTATGATGGAAGGAGAGTAAATCCCAAACTATAAATAAATTTAAATCAAGTTGATTGTGCATGTAGAAGTCTGGAAAATATTGAAATTTAGAGCGCTAAAGGAATAGAAAGAGTGTTGTTCATTCATTATTTACATCAATTAGAAAGGAGAAATGATGTTTACAGAGATCAAAGACATTTGTTAGCAGACATTTGTCAGCAAATGAAGAAAAGGCATTGAAATAGTAGAGAGTTTGGAATTAGTATGGGAGAAAAAGGAGAAGAAGTGTAATTTGCCAACCAATGGATTACATAACATTAAAAAACAATTAGGATAGCTTCTTAATAAGACTGAGTAAAGAGCTCTGCACAAAGTAAAACTCAGATAGAACAACAGGAATCAGCAGTACATCTTCGAATATAAGCAAGCACTCTTAGTCAGAAAGAGACTTGATATTAAGAAGCAAGACACAAAATAAAAAAGTTTGTGATTTATGATGTGAGTTAGCAAGTGTATTTATGTAGTTAAGCAAGCGCTATCAGTTTGAAAGAGAC
The DNA here is from genome assembly GCF_019279795.1 of Protopterus annectens. Lineage (NCBI taxonomy): Eukaryota > Metazoa > Chordata > Ceratodontiformes > Protopteridae > Protopterus > Protopterus annectens. The sequence goes on along the minus strand of NC_056729.1, from coordinate 1,166,840,621 downwards.
CTGATGACATGGAAGTAAGAGCATTTACAAGAAAGTGTTTGATCCTATGTTTTAAAACAAAGGAGAAAGCCACTGTACTTGTGGTTTACCTAATGAAGACAACTCGTGAAAGAGAAGAGGTTGAAGCTCTGTTATAGGCAGACAGATGCCTCCAATATAGAGGCAAAATACATGAAAAATGCTATGCAGGGAGAGTGATTAGTTTTTACAAAAGGCAAATAAGAACATGACATAAAAAGGTGGAGCCTGCATCTTGCATCAGGATACACACAAGCCATTGGAGCAAAAGAAAAAGAATAGCAAATTAGGTGAAAGAAAGGAATGAATAAACATTGGTAGATTCATTAAAACTTATTTGCATGGAAGAATGCAATTGGCTTCCAAGAAATAAGAACCAGAACATCGGATTGGATTACAAGTACATCAAGAATTCGCATAGAGACTCCCATTGGTTGTGGGAGATGACTCTAAGTCAGCAGCATGAATATAAATAGAAGTAGCTGCAAATGTTAAGCAGATCTGAAGAAGGTTGATAAACCGAAAGCGCTCATCTCTCACTCTTGCGTTACAACGCTAACTTTCAAATGGTTAGGTTGTAGCTTTCATTTTGTTTTTTGTTTTAAATCATTTTAATAAAAGTTTTTTAAAGAAGAAACAAGGAGAAGCGTCTTAACAAAAATTTTAACAGCAATAGCCAAGGAGGAAAGCATCATTCTTTGAAAACATCTCAAGCAAAGTTGGCAGTGCCATGACTGCTCCCCAGGCTAGTGAAAGCGGATAAGGTACACATACTAAACCTAGAGTACTTGATAATAGTTTTCAATCTTACTCACAAACACTGGCTAATCTACAATGTATGTACTGTACCTGTGTACTATGTATGTATTCTACCTATGTTCCAAATTTCAGCTGTATACCACAAATCTATTAATTACCTTTATTTTTAAATTAATATTTTTTGTCTGTTCTCTCCACTGTAACTGTTAATGTGCTGCATACCACGGTAAAAACATGTCTTTTGTAATTTGTGTGTATACTGATCATGTCTAAATAACTAAATGTATCTGTAATTTTTCTATGTGGAGCTTTTCTTCCCGGGGCTCTGCTGAAAAAGGGTGTTTTTGGCTCAGTCAGCCACCCTCAGTTAACAAATTTAAAATAAAATAAATAAAATATCCAAGTTGTCTGTTCATATCTAAGGAATTTAGGATTCATCATCTCTTATTATGGGGAAGTTAGGAAAGAAAACAGGCAAACTGGATAGTCTAGCTGAATGAGAAGTCAGTCACTGTTGGTTCTGTGATGGATCCCATCCTTACGGAAGACTAAAAAGGGGTCTCTACACATAAGGCACTTAAATTCTGAAATCATTATAGCTAAAGTGATAGCAAGTAACACAGCAGTTTCCCATGTTAGGTACTTAATGGACTGAGGCATTACATTCAAGAAGAGGCTGCATAAACTCTTGCAGAGTATAATTAAATTTCTAGATGAGCAATACATGTTTAGGTGGTCACAAATAAAGACCTGCCTTAAAGAACTGGGTAACAGTCTACAAGGTTGCAACTGGGGATCCACAGGCACTGAGGGCTGAAAGGGCTGTGAAATTACCTTTACAGAGACGTATGTTAGGTCTGACATGAGCAGCTCTGTTAAGTACTGCAAGAATCAAATAAAGTAATGTTGTAAGAAGATCTCAAGTCTTCTTGTGGCTCCAGACAAAACTCTTCTATTTGGCTAAACAGTATCTCCTTTCAGCTTGCTTTATGGCCATCCAAACTGAACTAGAACTATGTATTCCTGGAGAAGTCAGGGCCTCCAAGTCGAGGCATAGTATGGCTGAGGAAGTCCAACTACAAAAGCAGCTTGACAGTCTTCACCAATGGCATCCAGAGAAGGGAGCACCAATGCTGCCTTGGTGTAAAGGGTGCTATTAGGCACTTTTGGCCCCCTTCTTCTTTACTTTCTGGATCACCCTGGGGAGAAGAGGGATCAAGGAGAACACCTAAAGATACAGACTTGTTCATTGAAGGAGAAAGCATCCACTTGTGTGGTCCTCTGAAGCAGAATTTCCTCAGCTGTTTGTTGCCTGGAAAAAAGTACAGTTGTGTACACTTACCATAAATGTAGATGTTCGAGTGTATTCACTGTTGCAGTCATTACAGTTGGGTAATCCTGCTGGCAGGTTGCCCTCAGTCGGCCTGAATTCCAAAATCCTGGGTCCTGCGTTGGCCACCGTCGCCCCTTCCCTGACATCAGGTCGTCAGGGGTATAAAAGATGCGGCGGAAGCCATTTTCTTTAATTTTTCTTGCCTCAGATGTCAAGTGCCCCCTAAAAGGGTAGCCAAAATTTGTGTATCTATAAATACATGCATCAATATAAACTTTACCTTCATCTACAAGCAAATACACCACAAGGTTGTATAAATCAGAGAAGGAAAGATAGATTCCATCAGAAGAAAAGGGGGATGGTGTGTGGGTAACCTGGACTGCAACAGTGAATACACTCGAACATCTACATTTCTGGTAAGTGTACACAACTGTACTATGTTCTTCGTGTTTCATTGTTGCAGTCATTACATTTGGGTAGAGTCCCAAAGCTATGGATGGGAGGCTTGAGCTAAACAGCATTTGGAGCGGCTATGAGGCCCTGCAGAACTGCAGTGGCAAAGCCTGCCCTGGATTTAGAGTAGAGTGGTAGATGGTAATGCTTTGTAAAGGTGTGCACTAAACTCCAAGTAGCAGCCTCTAAAATGTCCTTGGTTGGTACTCCCCTGAGAAAGGCTGCTGAAGTGGCTGCAGCTCTGGTTGAATGTGGCCTAATGCCCTTAGGCGCTGGTTTGCCATGGAGTACGTAGCAGAAACTAATGCAGTGGCCTATCCACTTCGAAATAGTCTGCTTTGAGATAGCCTTTCCTTGTGATCCTGCAGCATAGGACACTAGTAATTGCTCTGTCTTTCTGAAAATTTTGGTTCTGTCCAAGTAGAATCTAAGCTGTCTGTGTACGTCCAAAGAAAGCAGAATTCTCTCTCCCTTGTTCTGTGGATTTGGATAAAAAGTTGGCAGGTGAATAGTTTGGTTAAGAGCCACACTGGACACCACCTTAGGCATAAATGTTGGGTTTGTCCTCAGAGAGACCCTGTCTGGATAAAAAATTATAAAAGGTTCCACAGCCATGAGTGCCTGTAGCTTTGAAACTCGTCTTGCAGAAGTTATTGCTAGGAGCAGAGCTGTTTTCCATGATAAAAACTTTATATCAGCAGTAGCAGTTGGCTCAAAAGGAGGAAGGGTGAGTTTTTCCAAGACAAAGTTGAGGTTCCATGCAGGCATTGGTGATCTCCTTGGAGGCCTTACATTTTTGGCCCCTCTGAGGTACTGCTTTAATAAGGGATGAGAAAAGATTGGTGGCTCTGCATTGTAATGAGCCAAAATGGCAGAGGCATGAATTTTAATAGATGAAAAAGATGGGCCTTTGTCCAGTATCTCAGTTAAGTACTGCAAAATCTGAGGAATATTTGGCATAGCTGTATCAGCTCCTTTTGCCTGGTTCCAAGCACCAAATCTCTTCCATTTTCCAGCATAAGATTTTCTAGTACTAGGCCTTCTGCCTTCCAAAATGACATCCATCACAGCCTTACTGAGAGGTGTGTTTTGTATGACTATATTATCCGCCATACTGCCAGGTTTAAAGTCCTGAGTTGGCTGTGCATTATTTGATTGTTTTGCTGGGACAGTAGATGAGGTAATTCGAGGCAAGGTCCAAGCTGGGCATTGAGACAAGTTCCTTAGTAATGGATACCAGTACTGGCGGAGCCAGTCTGGGGCAATTAGTATCATCTTTGGCTTCTCTTGTCTGACCTTTAGGAGTACCTTGGGTAGGACAGCCAGAGGGGGAAAGGCATATACTGATAGGTTTTTCCAGCTGAAAGATAAAGTGGCCACTTTCCATGCTTGTCTGTGATAAATCCTTGTGCAGAATCTTTTTATTTGGTAGTTGTGAGGGGAGGCAAATAGATCTATGTCCGGGAATCCCCATTTCCTTATTATCATGCTGAAGACTTGTGGATCCAGCTACCACTCGTGGGGATCCATGAGGTTTCTGCTTAATTCGTCTGCCAGAGTATTTTTCCTTCCTGGCAGGAATTGTGCCTGCAGACGTACTTGGTAAGTCAATGCTGTGTCCCACAAAGTCATGGCTAGTCTGCAAAGGGGGTAAGAATGTGTGCCCCCTTGCTTGTTTACATACCACATGACCGTGGTGTTGTCTGTCTTTATCAGTAGTTGTCCTGGATGCAGTACATCCTTGAAGGCTGTCAGGGCATTTTGAACAGCTAGCATTTTTTTTTGATTGATAAGTAAATACATTTGGTTGGAGGTCCACGTACCCTGAATGCATCTTCCTGCCATGTGAGCCCCGCAGGCATAATCTGAAGCATCTGTTGTTAGTGTCTGCCTGGCTGGGGGTAATGTGAATGGCTGTCCCTTGTTTTGATGACAAGCCTTTGCCCACCATCGAAACTCCTGTTGCAGGCAGGGAATGAGAGTAATCATAGTTTCCAGGCTGTGGCAATGTTGAGTCCAAACACTTTTTAGGTACCATTGAAGTTTCCTCATATGCAGTCTTGCATATGGAATTAGTAGGATGCAGGATGCCATGAAGCCCAAAGCCTGCAGAATTCTTCTTGCAGATAACTGGGCCTTTGTTGCCAACATTTTGAAATAGGTAGTCAGTTGCCTTTGTTTGTCTGGTGTGAGATAAGCCATCTGGGCAGTTGTATTTAAGCCTGCACCCAGGAATATTATCTCTTGTGAGGGTACTAGTTTTTATTTCTTTTCGTTGACTGTGTACCCTAGGCATGTTAGAAGTCTTTTCAAAAACGCCAGATGCTGTAGAAGAGTGTCCTTGTTCTCTGCTTGAATTAGACAGTCGTCCAAGTAAGGATATATTTGTATTCCTTTTTGTCTGCAGAATGCAATTACTGGTGCCAGGCACTTTGTAAAGACCCTGGGTGCAGTAGATAAGTCAAGGGGCAGTGCAGAGAATTGGTAATGCATTGCGCCAGCCTTGAATCTGAGGTATCTTCGGCATATTTGTCTGACTGGGACATGCAGGTATGCCTCTTTTAGGTCTAAAGTCACAAGCCAAGCGTTCTTGCCCAGCATGGGCAGTAGCTGCTGCAAAGTCAACATCTTGAATTTTGGTATATCCAGGAATGTGTTCAGAATAGAGAGGTCCAGTATTGGCTTCCAGGCCTTGTCCTTGGTACCAAGAACAGTCTTGAGTAAAATCCTTGTCCCTGCTCTTGCTCTGGTACTTGCTAAATGGCCCCCATGTCCATGAGGGATGAAACTTGTTTTTCTGCCTCTGTCCATTGATTTTTTGGCAGATCTGGCCAGCCATTTGCCTTTGGCAGAGTATGGAAGTGGAACTTGTAGCCTTGTGACACGATATTTAGAACCCACTTGTCCTGGGTTATAATGTTCCAATTTTGTGAAAAAAAAGTGCCAATTGTCCCCCTAAGGGTGCTGCCAGAAGATGTGTGCTTGGTGCAGGCAGGGGGAAGTCACTGGGACTGTTTCCTGTATGGTTGTGATTTGTCTTCTCCAACTTTGGAGGTAGAAGCACCCCATTGCTTTGACCTGTATGGACCTTGAGCCTGGGATCTGCCTCTAGGGTGTCTGGATCGGCCCCTTTGAGGTCTGTCTGACACAGGAAAGGACCAATTCTTTGTTGGCCAGTGTCTACTAAACCTAGGTGGCTGTACTTGCAAAAGATCTTTGATCGTCTGCATAGATTTAGCTTTGTCCTCCATTTTCTTTAACACCTCTTCTGCCTTAACACCAAACAAAGTATCATGCTGTAAAGGTGCATCTAATAATTTAACTTTGACATGATCAGGCAGATTTTGTTCCTTTAACCAAGCATGCCTCCTAATTACAGAGCCTATAACTGCGGCCCTGCAGGAGGCCTCAAGAATCAAAACCACATTGCAAAGTATGCTTTCCAACTTGTTCAGCTGCATGCAATAAATCCTGCATTTCCTTGTTTTCTGCACATTCAGAGTTTGACAACATTTTCTGTTTAAGCAATGCCATGACATGTTGCTGATATTTGAGGATATGAAACTGACAGTTTAAGGCCCTTATAGCCAAAGTAGCAGATGTGTAAACCTTTTTTCCCCATCTATCCAGTGCCCTAGAATCTCTGTCAGAGGGGAGGGTTTTTTGCAGCAGAAGCCTCAACTCCTTTGGAACCCTGAGAAATAGTTTCTGGGTCTGCAGCAGGGTTTTTAAAAAGGAATTTATGAGAGTCAGGAACCCTGTAATATCTTTCAGGCTTAACAGGAGCAGGAGGTAAGGAGTCAGGCGTAAGACTAGACTCTGAAAACACATCATCTACAATGTCTAACACAGTTGGAATGGCTAGTGGCCTGTGTTGAGGTAGTAAAAGGAAATCCCTGAGCCTCTTTTTAGATTCAGAAAAATCTTGGCTCTCCCAGTGGAAATGCTCCCTCATGGTATGCAAGGTTTCCCCAAAATAATAGTCCTCTGGAGAAGAAGCTGAAGGTATGGATTCTTCAGCATCAGAATCCTCATAGGGTGGAAGAGAGTATTCCTGATCAGAAGTGGAATCAGAAGAAATGGAAACCTGATCTGAAGATTCAGTCAGTTTCTTGCCTAGGCCTCTTATCAGGAGGGGGATGGGAACCCCTGATCAAGGTAATCAAATCTTCGGCCATTTTGAGCATCTGTTTTTTGGGCATAGAGGCCTGACCACTTGGCTCTTGAGTTTGCTTCTTTGCTTTAGGAGGTTCTTTAGACTTTGCCTTTGATGCTGAAGACAGTTTAATGTAACGATGTTTAGGTCTGAATACACCCTCAGAAGCTGGTGCCTGCTCAGCGGCTCCGGACCCATCTGAAGCAATAGTCTCCGAGGCTCCAATACCTTGAGTTTCCAGCAGCATGGCCGACTCCACGTGGGAGTCGGTAGCGGCCTGCGACTCTAAAGTAGCGGGCGTCAGGGGCTGCGAAAGTGCCTCACTGAGAACTGGCGACTGGCTTAGGAGAAGCTTCGTCGTCGGTTTTGGGCCTCGGTTGTCTCTTTCCTTTTCTTTGCATTTTTTGTGAACTCCGGTAGTCGGATGGCTATCCAGCGACATTTCTGGATAATTAAACTGCCGTCCAAAATAGTTTAAAGCAAAATCATACTGATGCTTAATAGTGCGTTGGTTAAATCTAGCACAAAACCGACAACCAGAAATGTTGTGATCAGGACCTAGGCAAGGAATACAGTAAGAATGAAAATCCTTATGAGGTATTTGCTTTCCACAAGAAATACAATTATTTACTTTTTCTGACATCGGTCTGGAGCAAGAAAAAAGTTTCCCACACGTGGTACTTAGCATTTTTGAAGACTTCGGACCTGAAACTCGAACACGAAAATCTCAGGAGTCGGCCGACCGGCACTTGCGAACTGCTTCTGCTTCGGGCACCGCGTGGCAAGAAAGAATAAAGAAAATGGCGTCGGCCGCATCTTTTATACCCCTGATGGGCTGACGTCAGGGAAGGGGCGATGGCGGCCGACGCAGGACCCAGGACTTTGGAATTCAGGCCGACTGAGGGCAACCTGCCAGCAGGATTACCCAAATGTAATGACTGCAACAGGTCTATCTCTGGGACAACCCATCTGTGAGTTATCTGAAAGAAACCATCCCTACATAAGAGCCACTCATAGGGATCTGTAGCTGATCTGTTCAACTGGCCTGCCAACAAGTTTGTCTGTGACTGGATTCTCCCAGCAATCATGGCTAGCCAGTATAATGGATAAGAATGAGTTTCATTTGCTTATTTACCACATTACAGTACTGCTGTTTTTCATTGAATTCTGTAATGTCTACTATATGGAACTTCTTGGCATCAACCGATAAGTCTGCAGCTGGTGCAGAACTCTGTGTCATGGCTTTTCATATGTCATGACAATATCATCCTCATGATAAAGTCTGCAATGGCTTCCTGTATTATCAAGGTCAACATACAGTTTAGGTAACTACATACCTTGCCTTACATAACAGCTGTTCTACCTGTTTAAGCAGTTAATACCCTGTTAACCAGTTCAAGTGTTCCAACTCACCTGTCAAGGGACTGCCACAGTTTCAAAGGATGAATCTGAACACATCTGACAAGCAGATACTTTCATATTGGGCACCAAGGAATCCATAACATTGGCAACTCAAAAACTTTAAGTGGTCCCAGCAGTTTTCAAAAAAAAATCCATCAAGCTAATATTTGATTTATTACTGTCTTACTGCTTACATAATTTAAATTGCCTTTCTATGTTTACATTTAAAGATCATATCTAAGGGGGCGAAACAAACTTTGTTTTTTGCATAAAAAAAGTGTTTGCATGTATCTTTATGCATGCAAACACTTTTTTAATGGGAAAAAAAACAATTGTTTCACACCGGTTTACAAATAAAATTACTTTAAAAAGTGTTTCTGAATGCAGAAGACTAAATATACACAGCCATATTTATGGCATTAATATTAATGGATGGGAAGGAGGCAGTTACATCACTTTGGGTTCCTGCCTTAATTATGCTCGACTGGAGTAGGTAAGTAACTGTGAATTAAATTATGTAATTGCCAAAGTGTTAAATTAACAGTTTGACAAAAAGCAACCCATTCTTATTTTTTAGCCAAACTTATAATTTAACAGTTTGTCAATTACAAGACTTAATTAATTACTTACCCATGCTAATCTATCATAATTAAATGGTGTTAACCATCTCCTTCCCACCAATTATATTAATGCCATACACATGTCTGTGCATGTTTAAAAATTAATTCCCAGAGCGGAAGACTAAAGTAATTTTATTTGTACTCGGGTGTGAAATAATGCACGTGAACATTTTTTTATGAAAAAAACAAAGGTTATTTTAACATTTTGACATGATCTTTAAGCATGTTGATGTTTTTAAACTACAAATATGATCTTTCCAACTGTCTTTACGGTTTGGATGCTTTTGTAGTGGAGGTACACTGCATGAAAACCTTACAGAAACATCTGGTCTCACCCCCCCCACACACACACACACACACACACACACACACACACACACACACACACAAACACACAAAAAAACAAGGCTTATGACTGGGCAATTCACAGTACCTCTACTGATTTGGAAACTTGTATTCCAAAATTTTGGTATCTATGGGTAAACAGAGCTGCCCAAATTATCAAAATAAGGCCTCATGGATTCTTAATTTTACTCACAAAAATTTTTTCCTCCTATTTCCACAAACTTTATACAACTACTGAGGCACTTTTTGTTAGAGGAAATGAACCACTGGAATATAGCACTTTTCCCTCATTACCCAAACAGAGCTTGCTTTTTTTTAAATACCAAGTGGGAAAAACACGTGTTGAGGCTGTTTCTGTTTCTTCTATCTTTCCCATCCTCCCGGAGTTTCTCTTATTAGATTGCACCAAAACTCACTTCACAGCAAATAATTAAAATTTTCAACAGAAATCAGTAAATTAATGTGTGTGTGTAAGGTAATCTGTAAATCAAAACTTGAAGAGGGACAGTTACACAAGTAACTCACATTAACATAGTATGCTTGTCACGGTAAATGTTATACACAAAAATTCCTGTTTCTATCACACTATTTACAACTGGTATATTCAGAGTGTCAAAAAACTTGTTTGTGTAAAATTTGCAACTGCAAATAACACTGAAGTTTATTTCATGGGATTTTGAATGCATGCACACTGCACTTCAGTCAGAAAATGGCAGTTTAACTACACTGTTGCAGAAATATAATCTAAAAGATGGATAATTATTCATCCCACAGGCCAGATGTGCCATGCCTGGAAAAAGGAATGACAACACCTGCTTCCCTCCTCCCTGGTGTAGGACAGTGACTAATTTTGATTCTTTGATCTTTGCTGCCCCCTGCCATTTTAGACTTCAAATACAGAAACTGAATATGAAATGAGTTAGTTGGGGGGGAAGGGATTTTTTTTTTTTTTTAAAAGCAGGGCTATGCTAAATTGTACATCAGTGTGAGTTATGTTGATATCAACATGCACTGCTGGCAAGTTTCTATGGTCTCCGAGTTATTTATACAAATATAAGTTTAAACTCTCTCAAAAGGACCAACACAGTACTTTACCTTTAATCTGCTCCCCTACTGCCTACAGAGTTTTTCATTCTCAACAGCCTTCTAAATGGTGAATTGAAGTACAGAAATTACTTGAATAACAGCAGGTATTAGAATTGCACCAACAACAATCTTTATTTTGAATTGCTGAACAAAAATAATACTGAGCTTAATATACAAAAAGTGTACTACATTTAATGAACATGCGGCATTCTTGGTATTAGATTACCAGTCATCTTCATAATTTACAACTGCTGACACAGATGCTGGGAGTAGGCAGTTTAATAATGCAGCATGGAGCGGTTAAAGGCTTTAGTGCGGCAGAATAAATGCAGTCATGAATAGACTACGGCCAAAATGAATCCGCTAAAGAACATTTCAGGACAGCATTGCAGAAGATGTTGCTAACAGGCAGGCCACTGACAGTGCTTAACCATGTAAGTCAATTATTAAAAGGAAAAGACACAAATTATGTAGAGACATTAACAAGTTCGAGAAAAGGTACAATTTTCAAACAAAAGCATTTGGCATAAGTATGTCGCTGTAGTTAAACTAAAAACAACATGAAAAATGAACAGAAATATGGAGAAGCTATGTCTTTTGTGATCTCCTTACCTATTTCATCCACATCAGCCATGTCTGTTCCCTCTGACTCTTCATTATCTTCAAAAAAGATCACTAAGCAAGGCCAACTCCTTTGACTCAGAGTTAGAATAAAATGGGGATGATTCATCAAAGCCAATTACATAAGGAAGGGGTCCCCACCAACTGCAAGGAACAACTGCCCTATGAGATCAACAATGTCCAAGAACAACCCAAAATTATAAATCTCCTGGATATTCTTCTTTTTGCATCCAGCAGAGATAAAGGTACTGCTCAAGGGGACTAAAATTTGTTGCAGCTTTTGCACCTACTTTATAGGAGCATAAGACTTACTTATTCAAATTTATTAGGAAGATCAAACTACAATACTGGATATAAAGTTTCTCAGTCTAGTTATGAAAAATTGCTCATCTGAAGTCTTAATTATTCTTTGTTGTATCTGACAATATGTTAACATGACTGAACTGGAATGTCTGCAGAAACTGGTAGTCCTGGTTATGATACCTTATCCAAGAGATCTACTTCCTTAAATCCTATAGGCCCCTCCAGTACTTAACCATGCTCTCTATACTTCTGAAAGTTTAGTTACAAAGGATTTTGAGCATCTCTTTCCTCTGAAGGAAATTTCACTTATAACTTGTCCTTGGAGGAATGGGAAGCAGGTAAAGCTCTAGAGAAAAAAGTAAAAAATTGGGAAATGAATTATTGCACAATTTGACAACAGTGCCAGATGCTGGTCCATTGAGTTTAAAGTGGAATTATGAAGCAGAATTCTGAATTAATTTTAAACCGACTGACAGCTAGTGTCAGGCTAAAAGGGACAGCACAGTTGTAATTAAATTGTCACGTGTGAAACTACAATCTCTTTAGCATTTTTAAGAGCCCAATCCATTAGAAAGTGAAACCCAGTGTCTCCTTCAACAGTCAGAGACTGATGGACACATGGCGGCTGGTGACTTCAAATCACAGGGGGGCTGCAGGAGACAGCTGAATGGGTGAGGTCAAGGGGAAGGGGTGTGGTCAACCATAAAGGGGAGGAGCTATGCACAAAACCACAAAAAACTAAATACGCTGCCCTGGGTGGCAAACCATCATTATGAAAGTCCAATCAAGACAAAAATAAGTGTAGAAGAATAAAAATATTTCAATGCATTGGCTGCATGACAGCTTACTTAATATCTAGATGGAAACAAAAGGTTGTGAGGCATGAAAAAATAAATTAATTTTTAAATACATTACTGGAATGCCAGTCAAAATCAAGTATAAGAAAAAAGTACAGTTTTGTACCTACCATAAATGTAGATGTCCGATAGATATGTAACTGCAGTCATAACATATGGGTTGTCCTGCCTCAGGCAGCCCTCGGTCGGCCGGATTCCAAAGTCTGGGTCCGACGTCGGCTGATGTCGCATTTCTGTCCGACGTCAGAGCGGCTGGAGTATATAAGCATCAGCCGACGCCATTTTCTTCAGTGTTTCTTGCCCCAGATGCCAGGTGCCCTCCAAGGAAGGCTGTAATCAAATTGGAAGACAAAAACAGGATTCCAGACAAATAAGTAAGCAATAAACAGATACACCATAACAGATATCCCCAGCTAAGAGAAACAGGGATAGGAGTGGACCCAAGGCATAGAGGGGATGGAGGGAGGGAAAATCCGACTGCAGTTGCATATCTATCGGACATCTACATTTATGGTAGGTACAAAACTGTACTATGTCCTTCAAGAATGCAACTGCAGTCATAACATATGGGTTGAATACCATAGCTTAGCTGGGGGAGGAGGAATGCTCTAGGAAAGAGATGGTGTGGCAAACAAACCCTGCAGGACTGCCGAAGCAAAGCCTGCTCTGGATCTGGAGTATAAAGGGAGATTGTAGTGTTTGGAGAATGTATGCATGGAGCACCATGTAGCAGCTTCTAGAATGTCTTTTGTAGGCACCCCTCTTAAGAATGCTGTAGAGGTGGCTGTAGCTCTGGTGGAGTGTGGTCTGACATTGGCTGGAACATTCTTCCCATGGAAGGAATAACAAAATCTGATGCAATGTCCAATCCATTTTAAAATAGTCTGTTTGGAAATTGCTTTTCCTTGTACTCCAGGGGCGTAAGCTACAAAAAGCTGATCAGACTTCCTACTGGTCTTGGTTCTGTCCAGGCAGTAGCAAAGTTGTCTGTGAATGTCCAAGGTATGCAACAGTCTTTCCCCTTTGCTCTCAGGATTGGGGAAGAAAGTAGGCAGGTGAATAGCTTGATTTAAAGAAACCCTAGATACCACCTTTGGCATAAAAGTAGGGTTGGTTCTTAAGGAGACCCTGTCTCTGTGAAAGATTATGAACGGTGGTATTGCCATTAGGGCCTGTAGTTCCGAAACCCTTCTTGCTGAGGTAATTGCCAACAGGAAAGCTGTCTTCCATGAGAGAAATTGTAAGTCCACTGAAGCTGCTGGCTCAAAGGGAGGTAGAGTCAGTTTTCCTAGGACAAAGTTGAGGTCCCAAGCTGGCACTGGAGCCTTTCTTGGTGGCTTAATGTTCTTGATTCCCCTGAGGAATTGCCTTAACAAAGGATGTGAAAACACAGGTGGATCAGTGTTATATCTAGCTGAAATAGCTGAAGCATGTATCTTTATGGAAGAATATGAGAGTCCATTCTGTAGCATATCTGCCAAATATTCCAGGATGAGTGGGATGTTCAATAATGATGCATCATGTCCCTTGCTGGTATTCCAAATGCTGAATCTCTTCCATTTTGCTAAGTAAACCTTTCTGGTGGATGGTCTTCGAGCTTCTGTTAATATCCGCTGAACTTCCTTGGAGAGAGATAGATTGAGGTTATTCATGGGATCTCCCAGGCTGTTAGCTGCAGCGTCTGAAGGTTTGGATGCACTGTTTTGAAGCTGTGCTGAGTCAAAAGTAGGGGCCATTGGGGAAGGGCCCACTTTTTGTTGTGACATATGCTCCGCAGTAGTGGATACTAGTGTTGTCTTGGCCAGTCTGGAGCTATTAGGATCCCCTTGGGCCTCTCTGCTTTGATCTTTAGTAATACTGTGGTCATCAGTGGCAGAGGTGGGAATGCATAGATTTTTAGGAAGTTCCAGTTGAATGAAAAAGCATATATTTTCCAAGCTTGTGGATGATATGTCCTTGAACAGAATTTTTGTAGATGATGGTTGAGGTGGGAGGCAAATAGGTCTACTTCTGGCCTGCCCCATGTCGAGGTGAGTTGTGTGAAGATTTTCGGATGTAACCTCCACTCGTGTGGATCTATGAAATTCCTGCTTAGGCTGTCCGCCAGCACATTGTCTTTGCCTGGAACAAACTGGGATTGCAACTGTATGTTTAGGCTCAGTGATTTTTCCCAAAGATTCATTGTCAGTCTGCAAAGGGGGTAAGAATGGGTGCCCCCTTGCTTGTTTATGTACCACATCACAGTGGTGTTGTCTGTCCATATCAGTAGATGGCCTTGTTGAAGTTGTTGTCGAAAGGCCTCGATGGCATGCATTACTGCCAGCATTTCCTTTTGGTTTATATGCAGATGTGTTTCCTTTGGAGACCATTGTCCTTGTATACATCTGCCCTCCATGTGCGCCCCCCATCCAAGGTCTGAGGCGTCTATGGTCATGGTCTGTGTCATCTGAGGTTTTTTGAATGACATACCTGTGTTTGCCTGGCTTACCGAGGCCCACCATAGGAATTCCTTTTGTAGGCATGGAATGAGCGGTATGGTTGTCTCTAGGTTGTTGCTGTGCTGAGACCATAGGCTTTTTAGGTACAACTGAAGCTTTCTCATGTGTAGTCTGTAGGAATCTCCTTGCAGTCATCTGGGTGAGTTTTGCCAAACCTTTGAAAAAATGAGTTAACTTCTCTTGCTTGTCTTTTGTCAGGTAAGCCATTTGAGAGGTTGTGTCTAGATTGGCTCCTAAGAAGGTTATTTGCTGGGATGGCTGAAGTCTTGACTTTTGGAAGTTGACTGTGTATCCCAGAGCCTGTAGCAATTGTATGACATAGTTCAAGTTTTTTGTCAAAATCAATTTGTCGTCCGCTTGTATGAGGCAGTCGTCCAGGTACGGGTAAATTTGGATCCCCTGGAGCCTGCAATGAGCAATTACTGAAGCCAGGCATTTTGTGAATACTCTGGGCGCAGTAGATAAGCCAAATGGCAATGCTGAAAATTGATAATGCTCTGGCCCTGCAAGAAATCTGAGGTATCTTCTGCAGCTGTGTCTGATAGGGGCATGCAGGTATGCCTCCTTGAGGTCCAGAGTAATCAGCCAAGAACCCTTGCCCAGCATGGGAAGGAGTTGCTGTAGAGTCAGCATTTTGAACTTTGGTACTATGAGAAAAGTGTTTAATGCGGACAAATCCAGTACTGGTCTCCATTGAGTTTCTTTTCTTGGAACAAGGAACAGTCTAGAGTAAAACCCCTGGCCTTGTTCTTGTTGTGGAACTCTTTCTATTGCTTTGATCTGAGCAAGCAGAGAAATTTGCTTGATAGCCTCTGCCCTCTGGTTTTGTGGTAGATTTGGCATGCCTTGTTCTCTTGGTAAGGTATGAAAGTGGAACCTGTAACCTTGGTCTATAATGTCCAAAATCCATTTGTCCTTTGTCAATCTGTGCCAATTGTCTGAAAACAGAGCTAATTTTCTGCCCAAGGGAGCTTCTATTTGCTCCTTGGTCAGCGGAAGTAGAGGAAAGTCATTGAGATTGTCCCTGTGGGGCAGGGGAGACCCCTGTGTCACTTCTTTGGTTTGCTGGTTGCCATTGTCATCCCCTGTAAGAACCTCTGTATTGTCCTCTTCCTCGGCCACACCTGTTTTTACCCCTTTGAAATCTTTCAGGATTAGGAAAGGACCAGTTTTTAGAAGGCCGATTCCTGCTGAATCTGGGTGGCTGAACCTGGAGGAAATCTTTGACCGTCTGAACTGATTTTGCTTTTTTCTCGATGGACTTTAACACATCTTTAGCATTAGCACCAAAAAGCTTGTTCTTTTCCAAGGGTGCATCAAGAAGTTTTGCCTTAACATGATCTTGTAGAGGTTGTTCTTTTAACCATGCATGTCTACGAATGACCGCCCCTTTCACAGCTGCCCTACATGAAGCTTCCAATGCATCATATCCACACTGCAGAAAGTGATTGCTGACTTGCTGAGAAATATGTACAGCTTCCTGCAAAGACTTCCTGTCTAAAGGTTCAGGAGACGCCAATGTTTTCTGTAAATCATCTAACAGGTAATCCTGATATTGAAACATATGAAAGAGGCAATTCAGAGCTCTCATAGATAAAGTAGTGGAGGTGTAGACCTTTTTCCCCCATCTCCCTAATGACCTAGCTTCCCTGTTGGAAGGCAAAGGATTTTTGGAGGTGGATGCTGAAACCCCTTTAGGACCCTGAGAAATAGTTTCTAAATCAACAGCATGGGCCCTACAGAAATGAGAATGTGTTTCTGGGACCCTATAATATCTGTCTGGCTTGGCTGGAGCAGGAGGAAGAGTATGCGGAGTAACACTGGAGTCAGAGTATAGGTCATCCAAAACATCAAGCACAGGAGGAATAGCCAGGGGCCTGTGTTGGGGCTTTTTAAGGAAGGTTCGAAGGCGCTTTCTGGAATCGGAATATTTCTGGCCTTGCCACTTAAAATGTTCCCTCATGGTATGCAGAACTTCCCCAAAAGAAATATCCTCAGGAGGGGAGGCCGAGGGGATGGAATCCTCTGCATCCGAGTCCTCATAGGTCTGGAAGAGCTCTTCCTGGCCATCAGAGTGAACTGAGCCCTCAGAATCTTCATCTGGAAGGATAGGGTCATAGGGTTCAACCCGGGGCCTCTTATCAGAAGGAGGCAGGGATCCTCTCTCAGGATGGGCCTGTGAACCTCTAATCATGGAAATTAAGTCTGCGGCCATAGTCATGATTTGTGTTTCAGGAGTCGGCTGAGGTAAGGCTTTAGCAGTAAGGTGCTTGGTCTTGCTGGCTGCCTTAGCACGTGTGTAGGCCTTAATAGACATGGCCATAGGAGGCCTAGCAGCTCCACGTGCAGGAGTGACCTTTTCTACAGCAATGGTCTCGGGCATTTCCTCGGTCTCAGTATCCGGAGGAAAATCTATAACTGGCGTTGGTGTGGCCTCCGGTATCGGTAATGCGGTGTCTTCGGTTCGGAGCGGTGAAATAACCGTCTCAGGGGGAACCGGGGCACTCGCGGTAGGTTTTGGCGTGGAGTCGGTGTAAGACACGGGCCGAGGATGTCGGTCCCGGTCTTTTCGTTTCTTAGGAGTCTGCGATGTCGGAAGTTCCGACGGCATTGTATAAGCAAATTTATCGCTGAAAAAGTCTTCAGCGAACTCCGCCCGGCGCCTGAGAGTGTGCTTGTTGAAGCGAGCACAGGCGACACAGGCCGAGACGTCGTGGTCTGGGCCAAGTCAAGGAAGACAGTAAGAGTGGAAATCCTTATGAGGTATTTGTTTACCACAAGACAGACAATTGTTAACTTTTTCAGTAATTTCTGACATCGGCTGAGGCAAGAAAAGGTCCTCAACGGGGTACTTAGCTTTTTGATGACTTCGGATTCGAAGAATACAGGAGCTGACCGAATGGCACTTGCTAACTGCTTCTGCTTCGGGCACCGCGCGGCAAGAAAGACTGAAGAAAATGGCGTTGGCTGATGCTTATATACTCCAGCCGCTCTGACGGAGAGAAATGCGACATTAGCCGACGTCGGACCCAGACTTTGGAATCCGGCCGACCGAGGGCTGCCTGAGGCAGGACAACCCATATGTTATGACTGCAGTTGCATTCTTGAAGGACATCCAGAAGCACTCAACTCAAACCACTTCTCCTTGCACTGCAGTTCTAATTATAATATATTCAGCTTTATTAAAGTACCAAGTAACGTGCTGAAAGTAGAAATCTATGTGATGTCCCCACTGGTAAAAATGTTTCTTATCCAAAAAAGACCTGCTGCCTGACAACTTGTTTCATGGGGAAAACATGATAAAAGTAAAAAATGAAAAGCAAACAAGAAACAAGCTCAAGATACATTGCTTAAAGGATTACTGTACAGGTTATGGACCACACACGATTGGCATTCTGCTTAGTTTACGGGTAAAGTCTGTAGAGATGACTGGAAGTCTCCAACAAGTGTAATGAGCTTTTTAAAATAATGGAATCCTGTCCTTTAATACCCAAGGCTTATACATTATCTAGTCAAGTATTCTCTGCATGGCAACAACAGAAAGGCTTTCAATGTTGGCAATTCTTTAACAGTATGCTTATTAAAGCTTACTTGCATCTTACGATGTCAGACAAGCTTACCTTATGGTCATTAAAGCATTGCTACTTAAACACAGAGCAACAGGCACTTTGAGTAATAAGCATAAATCTGAGTAATAAGCATAAATCAACAGTACAAAAATATGACAGAAACCAGACCATTCTGCAAAATCAAGGACAGATGAAAAGCCACTGTAGTACTTATGCAGTGTGTCCTCCCCATCCAAGGTAGATACAACTACTCCTTGCCTTGCTTGGACACATCCAGAGTCACTACATGGGGAGTGGGGTGCAACAAGCATGTCACAATTTGAAATCTCTCTGGCTGACTGTGATGGCTCTGACACATTTGTCATACCTCTCAACCTCAAGAGCAAGAAATCTGGACAAAGCCATACACAGAAGTGGGACAAAGGCCCAAAAATAAGGACAATTTTTAAATATTGCTCTAATAAACTTAGAAAGATAATAGAATAGGTTTTGCATTAGTATGAATTTTCTGAAGGGTATAAAATCTGAAACTCAAATGTCTGTCATTTTCTAACTTCAGTCTTTAGTGATTTGTCACTAATTTGCCAAAATCACAATTTTATGAAAAATGGACCAAAATGTGATGCAAAAATATAAAATAGACACACAATACAGCTGCTACCTGTCAAAGAAGGGACACTTTAATATTAGTACTGCTACCTTGAGCAGCTGACAAAATAAAAGAATCTACATGTATTTCAAGTAATCTATAACTTTGATTATTACAGTTATTTCTTAATTGTAAACCCTCCATGTTTTCTTCCAAAATTGCTATTTTGTGGAGGGATTATTAGGGGGAAGAGCAACATTTTGAGCCAGAAATTGGGGACAGTTGAGAGGTTGGCTATGCCTAATTCTATAAAGCAATTTATTTGCATGTACCTCTCAACCTGTTAATGCAGTAAATCTGAACAAGGCCAAATATATTGGGGGCACATATAAACAGTACTAAAAATTGCTCTTGTATAAATTGAGACAGTTGATAGAACAGCTCTTACTTTAACATGCATTTTCTGAAGGTTATGAAGTCTGAAACTTATTATTTAGTGACTTCTGGCAAATCATTTAGGAATTAAAACTACAAATTTTATGAAGAACAAACCAAAAACAAGAAGCAAAAATCCATTCATTCTTTGAAAATCTGGACAGTTGGGAGGTATAGTTCAGCTGGGCCTGTCTGAGTTTGCTGCCCTTCCCCCCTGACAAAATAATGGTTGAATGGAGCCTCTGCAGCCATTCCAATGAACCATTACTTGGCTATTTCACTCCATTTACCATAAACACTAATGTGCATACTGCTTTACTTCTATGATGAGTTGGACTTCATTTGAAAGTTTTATTTTGTATTTTACAGCACAAACACTAAGTCATCTGTTAAACAAAGCAATGCAGTCTCACAATGAAAACTTAGCATTAAAACTTCTCAGCCCTTGAAACTCACATTCATTGAAACAGCACTGAAACCCACATTCAAAGAAAATACATTTTGCCAGTGGCAGATAAATATTAATTTTGGGCTGTTTTCAAATCATAGGCCCCTTGCATATGAAACATACATGTTCTCTTTGATACACCTTCCTCACTGTACTAAAATTATATTCCTTGTACAATACAGTACACTTGTTAGAGGGTGTTTTAAATTTGTTTTGAACATTTTTCCAGTAAGCAATGAAACAAACCATATGCACCCATAATGGCAAAACTGCCCAGTTGAGAACATTTATCATAAAAAAGTCTACTCAGACTTCCATAGTCCACCATTATTAGTAAATATACACAATTCTACAGTCCACCATTATTAGTAAATATGCACAATTCCACAGTCCACCATTATTAGTAAATATGCACAATTCTACAGTCCACCATTATCAGTAAATATGCACAATTCTACAGTCCACCTTTATCAGTAAATATGCACAATTCTACAGTCCATTATCAGTAAATATGCACAATCTCTGAAGTAAGTCATCTAAATAATTCCACATTAAAGAAATCTGTAACTAATGAAGCGGTTGCTGCTAGCAATCACCTTTATATTTCATGGTTTCATCGAAAAATAAAGTGTCTGTTGCCCCTCAGGAATAAATTGCCTATATTACATTAAAAAATGATAAGCTAGTAATAATATTGCAAGAGGAAATAGATGGCAAACTGATAACGAACTCATAGTTAGTATCTTCACCAAGGAGAACATTCTCAGTACGGCAGCATCCACCCCTTGTGGGAGTAGAACCCACAGCCTTCTGCATCAAAAGCAAGTACACAACCTGTTGTGCTATAGTATTAACAAGGCAAAGCACTAAACTTCTATTCCCCTGCAGCTCTCAGCTCCTTGTAAAATCTACTCAATACTCAACTGCATCTCAACTTCGCAGCTCAAGAAAACTGGAAAAAGCCAAAATGTATTGGGGTCAAAAGCCCAAAAACCAGGGACACATTAAACATTGCTTGTATAATCTTGGAAAGTTGCTAGAATAAAATGTTGTGTTGCCACCATATATTTACTGCCAAGGTCCCTGAGCAAAAAACAGTCAGAGTAACATACCACTACGCCACATCAGCTGCTTTGTAAAAGAGAGGAAGACTGAAACTTAAATGGCTATCATTTAGTGAATTCAGTTCTCACCATAGCTGTCAACCTCTTAGTACAAAACACCTGGACAAACCCAGTAATGAGGGAATACAGCCCTCAAACATATTCAGTGAATTCAGTTCTTGCCATAGCTGTCAACCTTAGCACAAAAACCTGGACGAAGCCAATAATGGGGGAATACAGTCCCAAAATAGGGACAAATTTAAAATATTCATCTTATAAACTTAGAAAATTGCTAGAAAAAAGGTTGTGCTACTATGTATTCTGAAGAACATGAAGTTTGAAATTCAAATGCCGGTCAATTTTACTGCGGACAGAACAAAAACAATTTTCAGCAGAGACGCAGGGATTAATACTGCAGACACGTCTTTGTAAAATGGCAGGACACCAGAGCAAATCCACACAAACACAGGGAGGAGATGCAGACTCCACACAGAAGCCACCCCAACGAAGAATCAAACCAGAAAACCTATAGCTGTGAGGCAACAATACTACCACTGCACCATCAAATATGCAAGGAATTAAACATCCAGAAACCTGAAGTCTGAAATTCAAATGCCTGTCAATTTTACTGCGGACAGAACAAAACCAATTTTCAGCAGAGACGAGGATTAATACTGCAGACACGTCTTTGTAAAATGGCAGGGCACCAGAGCAAATCCACACAAACACAGGGAGGAGATGCAGACTCCACACAGAAGCCACCCCAACCAAGAATCAAACCAGAAAACCTATAGCTGTGAGGCAACAATACTACCACTGCACCATCAAATATGCAAGGAATTAAACATTCAGAAACCTGAAGTCTGAAATTCAAATGCCTGTCAATTTTATTTAACATTTGTTAATCAGGACAGTCTGACTTGGAACAAAAAAACAATTTTCAGCAGAGGCCCAGGAAGAAATAATGCAGACATGTCTTTGTAACATGGGAGGACACAAAAGCAAACCCACACAAACACAGGGAGAAGATACAGACCCCACAAAGAAGGAACCCCAGCCAAGAATCAAACCTGAGAACCTGCAGCTGTGAGGCAACACAATGCTACTACTACACCATCAAATATCAAGCATTAAAACATTTACAAACCACAGATATTATGAGGAAAAGATCAGATCAAATATGAGGCAAAAATCTGCAATTTTTTTTACAAATGGTGGTGGGTAGGGAACTCAAGTCTTTAACATCTGCATACAGGGTTCAAGCCTGAGGTATTCCCTACCACACCACCATGGACACCTGGGGCATTTTCACACACACACACACACACACACACACACACACACACACACACACACACACACACACACACACACACACACACACACACACACCACCACTCAAGTATGCAAGCACCACACACTTCAGATAGTAAATACCATAACACACCATACATTCACTCAGGTATGAAAGCACACACCATAAATTCAATCAAGTACCATACACTTACCTGTCCATTCTCCATACTATCCAGCTAACGTCCTGCCCGCGCAATACTCCAAAGACCCGCGAGATCCCTGCATTCAAAACTCCTTCCCGAGACTGTTCTGTAAATCCTGACTGCTGCTGTTGCAGTCCGGCCCCGACACATTCTCCCAGCGAGTCTGTGCACTTTAAAAGTGCACAGATGTCTCCTTGTGTTCCCCTATGGGGACTGCCGGACTGCCTGGAGCATGCGCATAGACGCGCAGTAGTCGGGACTACTGCGCATGCGCGAAGTCCACGAAATTTAAAAACATTTTTTTTCTATTTTTTATTTCTTTTCGATTTGAGGGGGCTGCAGTCCGGCAGTCCAATAGCACGGGCCGCCCCTGGGACACAGTATCAGATGGTAACCATTTGAAAATTTGGGACCTACTTGAGTGAGTCCTAAAACACGGAGACTGAATGGCCGAAAAAATGGACTTACATACTTACTTAATGGACTTAAATCTGAGATGGCCATTTCCCAGAATACTCCCTTTTCTTTGAGTTATGGCAATCTCAGAGTTTGTTGGCTTGACCCCTGCGAAAAAGAAGTTTAGAGAAGAGTGATCTACAAGATTTGCTCTTTTCCTGTGTTTTCAGTTTTTTTTTTGTCTTGTCTGCACTCAGCATTTTGAGTGCCAACATTTCAATAGGGAGCCCATCTGACTAACCTGGTACTGTATGTATATAAACATTCTTCTGTGTATATGTATCCATAAATGCACACAGACACACACATACAAATACTGGGTCTACACTAAATTATCAGTCTGCACTACATCCATCTTAAATCAAACCAATGGAATACAAGCCAGCAAAACAACGAGAATCCACTAATCCATGCAAACGAACAAAATCACTAAAAGCAAAGTTTTTGCAAGGAGGCAAGGTATTCTTAATACTTCATACCCCTGCAACTTTAAATATACCAACTTTGAGATAACAATCATGGAAAAATAGGCCAATTCCCTCAACATACTACCTCTTGATTTCAGCAAAAACAAATACTACTCACTCCACTAGCAATGTACGTGAACAGATAACGATTCACTTACACTGCAGCACAAAAACAATCTACACTTCATCAGTTTACTTCAGTGATGTTATGATGAAATGAAGTAAGCATTCACTTTAAGGAAGTGCATATTGATAAAGCCTTCTTTCTCTCTCATATATATATATATATATATATATATATATATATATATACACATATATATATATATATATATATATATATATATATATATATATATATAAATATGAAGCTTGAAGCCTCCCCCGGGCTCAAGGTGTTCGTTATGAAAATGAATTCTGATGCTGCTTACAGTAATTGGTTTAAGTTTTACCCAGCAGGTTGCTGCAAGTGAAGCAAACATCTTGCTGCATTGTTTTTTTTTTTTTTTTTTTTTAAGCAGAACAGAAGACTTTTCTGTTTTTTGATGTGCTCCTCATCTTTGAGTTAAGGGATGCCAGATTGTGGAACAGTGCAAACTGGGACCTGCATTTGCTAAAACTGACCCTAGCTACAGCCATGCCTCTCTTAGTATCGTGTGTGCGTGTACAAACATGCACTTGTGTCTGTGTTTGTGTGTGTATGTAAGTATATGTATATGTATATATATATATATATATATATATATATATATATATATATATATATATATATGTATATATATATATATATATATATATATATATATATATGGGTACTTATCCCTTCACCTAAACTCATTTCACCAAGACCATATCACTTAAAGCTCATTTCACCTAAAACTCATTTCACTGACAAGTAGTACAATAAGGCAAATCAAAGGTATATGTCCTTTTCCCCACTGTAGTGTGATCCTGGTGTTAGTATATATAGTAAGGGGGGGTGGGGGGCGCAGCCCTCCATCTACTTGGCTTTTACCAAATAATGTAAAACAAAACCAGACAACATAAAACCAAAATAAGTGGGGGGCTACACCCCCCTAACTATATATACTAACACCAGGATTGCACTACAGTGGGGAAAAGGACATATACCTTTGATTTGCCTTATTGTACTACTTGTCAGTGAAATTCGTTTTAGGTTAAATGAACTTTAGGTGATTTGGTTTAGGTGAATTGAGGTTAAATGAAATGAGTTTTAGGTGAAGGGATATGTACCCATATATATATATATATATATATATATATATATATATATATACATATACATATACTTACATACACACACAAACACAGACACAAGTGCATGTTTGTACACACACACACGATACTAAGAGAGGCATGGCTGTAGCTAGGGTCAGTTTTAGCAAATACAGGTCCCAGTTTGCACTGTTCCACAATCTGGCATCCCTTAACTCAAAGATGAGGAGCACATCAAAAAACAGAAAAGTCTTCTGTTCTGCTTAAAAAAAAAAAAAAAAAAAAAAAAAAAAACAATGCAGCAAGATGTTTGCTTCACTTGCAGCAACCTGCTGGGTAAAACTTAAACCAATTACTGTAAGCAGCATCAGAATTCATTTTCATAACAAACACCTTGAGCCCGGGGGAGGCTTCAGTTTTCACCCTACATTAGCTAAGCTTCTGTTTGGGGGCCCCCAAGTCACACACCTTTCAGCATCTTTACTCAAGAATTTTGAACAAAGGCAAAAATAATGAGGGAACAAATGTCCAAAATCAACAACATTTTTAAATATTACTCTAATTCACTTAAAACATTCACAGAATAAAAGGTTTTGCATCAACATGCATTTTCATATCAATACAAAGAATAAAACGCTGATGTCTGGCATTACTGATGGGCTATAACTTTTTTCCTACAGTCTTGAAGACCACCTTTTTTTTTCCTTGCTCATGTAGCTGTTAGGGTTTGTATTTGGCAGGTGCTGATAGTATAAGAGGTGTAGCATACCTCAGACAAAGCCAAAAATGATGATAGGACAAAAAACCCAAATCAGGGACCGATCCTAAATATTCTGTGTATAAACTTTAAAAAGTTGAAAGACTAACTGGTTTTGAATTAGCATTCATTTTCTGAAGGATATGAAGTCTGACGATGAACTGTTTGTCATGAGTTAATGACTTCAGTCCTCAATGACTTGCCAGAAAACCAAATATTTTTTATGAGGAGCAGACCAAAAATTAGGCAAACGGCTCTGTGAAATTCTGGACAGTTAAGAGATATGGAGTATAGCACCAGCATTTGTTAAAATACTGGCATTGGTTAATGAAATGTCAGTATTTTAACAAACGTCAGTACTGTGAGGTCACAAACAAAGTGCTGAAGCACTCAGTGTATGGTAGGTTGATAGTAGCAAGATACTTGGCACATTTTTAAGTGAAAAGGGCCTTTTTTTGAATCCAAAATGATGAATTTTTTTATTGACTGTTCTCGCAAGTGTAGGGCCCCACTACCTGCAGAGCTTTAGCACATTCAATCAGCCTAAGGCTAACCCCTAATTGTGGGTTGGGAGCCCCCAAACAGAAGTGTACCTAGGGTAGGGCAAACGGGACAGCTGCCTAGGTGCTGTTTTTAAAAGAAGTATATATATATATATATATATATATATATATATATATTTTTTTTTTTTTTTTTTTGCTCCTCGACTTTAAGAATTGAAGGTGCCAGATTAATGAGTAGCACAAACTGGGCCTCACAGTTGCTAAGGCTGACCCTGACTGTGCTCATTTCAGTAAGAAAACACCACCCCATCAATCTAAAGAGTAAAAAAATAACACAAAAATAAATAATGACAGGCAAAAGCAAACTCATGGGAATAAAACTAATTCATATTAGAATAAAAAAGCAAGGAATACAGAAAGAGTGGAAATCCTTATGCGGTATTTGCTTCCCACATGAAATGCAATTATTAACTTTGTCGGTCTGAGGCAAGAAAAGTTTCCCCAACGGGGTACTTAGCTTTCAAGAAGACTTCGGCTGAAATATTTTCGGAAATCTCAGGAGCTGGCCAACTGGCACTTGCGAACTGCTTCTGCTTCGGGCACAGCGCGGCAAGAAAGACTGAAGAAGATGGTGTCGGCTGGCTCTTTTATACCCCTGCCGCACTGACATCAGGGAAGAAGCGACGACAACCGACGCCGGACCTAGACTTTGGAATTCGGCCGACCGAGGACCTGCCTGACGGCAGGATAACCCATCTGTTACGTCTGCAGCTGTATGCACGATGAACATCCTGTGAAAATTATGTAAATCCATACTCAACAAAAAAACTGACAATTACCACATCCTATTCAAATGACTAGAAATCAATAATTAAAAGAAAAAACAGACTAGTGGAATATGTATGGGTCTAGTTTGAGTGATACATAAAACATCTTATAATGAATGATTAGAGACTTTGTTTTTATGCCTTACGGATCTACTACTTAACAAAGCTCTTACTTAAACCTCCAGTATGACGTACTTCATTTATTCTAACGGTAGACCACACCTGATGCACGTGCCTGGTACAAAGCAAACAGGACAGAAGGGACAGCTCAGTAAATCTGATAATGACAATGTGACACTTAGCAAACTCTGACTCTGGACTTCAGCAAATGCTGGTGGACTGAAATGCAACACTGAAGGTGCATGGGATGAAACCGACTATATACAAGACAGTAGTCATGGTAGTAAATGGGGAGAATTAGAAGAAGATGAAACCTGAAATAGAAGGTGAAACAGTTGAAAAGGTTAACAATTTAAAGTATCTGGGAGGTGTTTTTGAGAAGGTAAGTCTGAAGAAAAGTCAAAGCTGGAACGAGAGGTGCTAAAGCCAATGTGCCTGGGTAGCATGTGACAGAAAAATGCCACAAAAGCTAAAAAATAAGGTGAACAAAACAGGGGTGCCGTCACTGTTTCTGTATGCACATAAATCTGGGTAGTGAAGACAGAATAGTTCTGAAAGCGTGAGAAGATGGAGATGTTCAGAAAAGATGGGTAATAGGATGCACACTATTGGAAAGCTACAGAAATGAAGACATCAGAGTCCCAGGTGTACCATCAAAGCTACTAAAATGTCCCTAAACCTACCATAGTTATCTTGCTCTGTAATAAAGTAAATGTTCACACACCACAAATGCAAAACAATCACACAATCCTAAAATATGCTAGCCCACCTAAAGCAATATCCCAAACCCTAATCTGTCTTTAACTTGGTTTTAAAAAAAAAGTAAAACCACATAAAAATGAAGTACAAGGCCTGCATTCCCAAATTACATCCATACATAGAAAAAGCAAGCTCACAAACTGCATACACACAAAGGAACCTCCCCAAACAACAACAGTGGCCTCCTAAATGAACATCAAATATTAAATGTGCTAATATTAAAAAGAAAAAAATCAAAATAAATGAAACAATAAAAAACAGGAATGGTATTTTTTTTAGAAAATGGTATTACTAGCAAAACACACACAGTTCTATCTAAAATAAATAAAAAATGAGTACAAATAAAACTATGAACAATAAAATACACACATCCTAACATAGCCCTCATAATTCTGGTAAACTCCATAAAAATAGCACTATAAAAAAGCAATTAATATAATGCAAACCTAGATTAGAAAAATGCTCACAGCACATCCTATTCATTAAAACCTGTGTGAACTATGCATCAGAAATTCATTTAACATTTTATTTTTACTTTGTTGACTGGGAATGTCCAACTGAGCTAAAGCCCTTTTTTCACCGGAGGCCCGGGGAGAAAAGCTCCAAAAATGTACAGACATTAACATAACAGATGAGATATACAAGAGTTTAAATTTACATACAAATGTAGACAAAATTAATAAAAACAATACTATAAAACTAGAGAATTGCAGTAAATATACAGTAAGGAATGTTTTATAGTTTAAATAAGTTTGCTAACTTAAGGTTCACAAAGAGTATTATCAAGAGCTTTAGAAGTTATATAAATAGTTTCATACTAAGATTCAGTAAGGCGAGTACAGAAAAAAGCTTAGATTCAGTAAGCAGAGAATGGTGAGGGCTTAGGAAGTTACATAAAAGCAGAGGATGTAAGTTGTGCGTGTCATCTATTATGAATTAGGTAGACAGTACCATATAGGTAGGTAGGTAGTGATCAGGGAGGATTCATGCAATGGCAGATCCAGTGTTCTTTAAATTAGTGGCTAACTTTTAAATTGTTTGGGGTGAGTTAGGTTCCTTATTTCTAGGGGAAGTTTGTCCCATGCAATAGAGGGGTGGTAGCTGTATAAGTTGCATCCTGTCTTGGATTTAGGTTTGTAAACATTTAAGAGGTCTTGAGTTGCACTTCGGAGCTGTCTGGTGGGGGAATAGTGACAGATTAGGGGTGAGAAGCCAGGGCAGAAATCAAGCTGATATAGAATGGAGTGTATGATTAGGAGCTGATACTGTAGAAGTAGGTGTATTGTTGTCCGCATATGTTATTTGGCAGAGATTTAACACCAGATGCCCTTCCCGACGTAACCCTCCCCATTTATCCAGGCTTGAGACCGGCATGAAGAAATGTACTGGCTTGTGCATCTCCAGTGGCTGGGTTTTAGTACTTTGAGGGGCTGATGAATGAAGAGAATGAGAGAGAGAAAAGGCTGGATGATGTGGGGATAGTGAATCAGGAAGTGAAACAGATTAGCAAGGAGGAAGTACGAACAGCTATGAAGAGGATGAAGAATGGAAAGGCTGTTGGTCCAGATGACATACCAGTGGAAGCATGGAGGTGCTTGGGAGAAATGGCAGTGGAATTCTTAACCAGATTGTTTACTAAAATCTTGGAAAGTCAGAGGATGCCTGAGAAGTGGATAAAAAGTTTTTTTGTACCTATTTTTAAGGATAAGGGTGATGTGCAGAGTTGTAGTAACTACAGAGGGATAAAACTGATCAGTCACAGCTTGAAGTTATGGGAAAGAGTAACGGAAGCTAGGTTAAGAAGGGAGGTGATGATTAGTGAACAGCAGTATGGTTTCATGCCGGGAAAGAGCACTACAGATGCAACGTTTGCTCTGAGACTGTTGATGGAGAAATATAGGGAAGGTCAGAAGGAGTTGCATTGTGTCTTTGTGGACTTGGAGAAAGCATATGATAGGGTGCCTAGACAGGAGTTGTGATATTGTATGAGGAAGTCAGGAGTGGCAGATAAGTATGTAAGAGTGGTACAGGATATGTACGAGGGTAGTGCGACAGTGGTGAAGTCTGTAGTGGGAGTGACAGAGCCATTTAAGGTGGAGGCGGGATAACATCAAGGATCAGCTCTGAGCCCTTTCTTATTTGCAGTGGTGATGGACAGGTTGACAGACGAGATCAGATAGGAGGCCCCATGGACTATGATGTTTGCAGATGACATTGTGATCTGTAGTGAGAGTAGGGACCAGGTTGAGGAGACCCTGGAGGGGTAGAGATATGCTCTAGAGAGGAGTGGAATGAAGGTCAGCAGGACTAAGACAGAATGTGTGTGTGTGTGAATGAGAGGGAGGATAGAGGAATGGTGAGGATGCAGGGAGTTGAGTTGGCGAAGGTGGATGAGTTTAAGTACTTGGGATCAACAGTTCAGAGTAATGGTGAGTGTGGAAGAGAGGTGAAGAAGAGAGTACAGGCAGGGTGGAATGGGTGGAGAAGAGTGTCAGGAGTGATTTGTGACAGACGGGTACCAGTAAGAGTGAAAGGGAAGATCTACAAGAGGGTAGTGAGACCAGCTATGTTGTATGGGTTGGAGACGGTGGGAATGACAAAAAGGCAGGAGTCTCAACTGGAAGTGGCAGAGTTAAAGATTTGCACTTGCTGTCACAAGGATGGACAGGATTAGGAATCAGTATATTAGAGGGTCAGCTCAGGTTGGACGGTTTGGAGACAAAGTCACAGAGGCGAGATTGCGTTGGTTTGGACATGTGCTGAGGAGGGATGATGGGTACATTGGGAAAAGGATGCTAAGGATGGTGCTGCCAGGTAAGAAGAAAAGAGGAAGGCCTAAGATAAGGTTTATGGATGTGGTGAGAGAGGACATGCAGGTGGTTGGTGTGACAAAGCAATATGCTAAGGACAGGAAGAAATGGAAACAGATGATCTGCTGTGGCGACCCCTAACAGGAACAGCCGAAAGAGAAGAAGACTGTAGAAGTAAGAGGTAGTTCAAGTCAGTTCAGACATTTTAAGGAGAGAGAGTGGTGTGTTTTATATGTTTGTTGAGTTGCAAATCTAGCTATCTTATGATAGGTTGATTCTAATTTGGTAAGTAGGGACGAGTTTAAATTTGTAAGTATTTGGGAACAGTAGGTTAGGCAGGGTAGAAGGTAGGCATGAGAAAGCGAAATTATAGCTTCAGTGGTAAGTTATTTGTTATTTCTCTATAGGAGTCCTAGCTTTTGGTGTTTTTTTTTTGATGCAATTATAAATATGTCGATCAAATTTTAGTTGGTCATCAATGGTAATACCAAGTAGTTTTGTGCTAGTTTCAACTTCTATAAGAGTATTGTTTAGTGATGTTATGCAGAAGGAAGATTTGATGTGGCTATCAGATTTAGGGAGAAAGAGTAGGGTTGAGGATAAGCTGGTTATTAGTGAGCCATGTCTCTACTTGGGTAGTTGATAGGAGTCCTGGGGGTGAGTTAGCAATAGTGATGAATGTAGAGTCATCAGCGTACTGTACAATGATAGACTGAGGACAAGAGAAGTAAAGTGAGTTGGTGAAGACATTAAAAAGTAGAGGTCTGAGAATGGATCCTTGACTGACCTTAACGGAAGTCAATGAGAAACGCTATTCTCATAAAAAACAGAACATTAAAGAATCGATAAGTGAAACGTGGATATGACTTGTGTGAAAAACTAAATATCTGCAGGTTTAGTGAATTGAGTTCATGACTCACAGTCTCTCTTCTTTTCATGAAAATTCACTCCATAAACCTACTGTACAGTGAACTTTATACAGTACATGCCAGTCACCCAAGTACTAAACAAATATCACATACCAGACTCCCACATAATCTACATATATCTACATGCACAATATAAGCATTCGGTAGATGTATAGCTGTGTATAATATCCACATCACTTATACGTACATGTGAAACAAATCATCTTCACTCAGCCAAATAAACTTCAGGCAATACAGTGTGTTAGAAAAAGTACTTTTGTTCACACTTTTGTGGTCTTCATCATACTAATAAATATGAAAACCCTAATGTGTGCTTAAACAGCACTAGGTTACGCCCCCCCCCCCCCCGCCCCAAAAGACAACTTCAAATAAGAGATCAAAGTTAGTTACTACTTATCATACAGGAAAATAATCTCAAACTTGTAACAACTAGATTGAAGTTCACTATTGCAGAAAAAATTACTTTAACATAGTACCTGTAACATGGAATAAACTACTTTGAAAGGTTAAACAAGAATCAGGTAATTGATTCAAAATAAATCTCAAGCAGCACCTACTGAATAAATACTACTGCCTTGTCACTGGTTAATTCTAAGTCTTAGACTATACACTCCTGTATTATATATGTAAATGTGAATAAAACTTGTGTGTAAATATTGTTGAAGATACTTATTCTAAAGCCTTCACAATTTAGCTAATAATTTTGCAGTTTAGCTCATAATTTTAACCAATGTGCTACTGATATTATGTCATCTTAGCTCATTTTTTTGTATCTTAGCTTTTGTGGTTAAGCCTACTTTGTATGTAAACATAACCCAGTTATCTAAGTGTAAAATAAAGTAACACAAAAATATGTAAAATAAAAATAGTTTCTAACAAATCACATACATCTCATCTGTATACCACAAATATTATACAAAGACTGTTAAAAAAAAAACAAAAACAAATGGCTGCTATTTCTTTACACTCCCTAAACATTACTTTTCAGCTCCATATTGAAATGGCTGCAGATCTCGAACACCGTTCTCTTTCAAACTTCTTTTTAGCACATGGGCAAATCCTCCTGCACCTTCGACGTTATGTATACTAACTTGGAGATTGTCATATCTCAGAGAAAGGGGAATATTCTAAGAAACTGCCATCTTGGGCTTAGCATTAATCCATTTTTTTAGTCTCTGTGTTTCAGACCTCACTCTACTGGGTCCTGATATTTCAATTATTACCTGTTTTCTATTTAGAGTGTAAAATAAAAAAAAAAGAAAATGTAAATTTAAAAAAATAAATAAATAAGAACAAATACAGAAAAGCTTGTGCAAGTTTGTGTGTGCTTGCATGTGCAACAGAGTAAAAGCGATTTGAGTGAGAAAGATATTCATACAGATAGTACTGACTGCAGCACACAATCAAAAAGCAAGAGCTCCATTAAAAAAAGGAGAATTAAACATTTAATGTCTCTTATTACTGACCGACTTAAATGATTTCCATTCTTTTTAAAAAGTGTCATTCAAAATCTAAGTACACCATGAGGTATGAGGCAAAATCAAGGTCAGTAAAAGGAGGAGACCTACAACGCTTTACATTCTATGACTTTGTTTTTTTAATTATTTCAACACAAGGACATATCTGAGAAGGTGTTCACTCGCCAAAATGGCTGCAATTGGTGTGTGTGTGTTTCTGTCTATGGATATGTCTGCATCTATCTGTTTCTGAATGTTTATGTGTGTTTGTAAGTGTATGTTTATGAGTCTGTCAGTCTGTCTGTGCTTCTGAATGTATGAGTTTGTGTGTTTGTTTAGACATGTAATACTTGTATAATTTATATTCTCGATGTACATACTTCTCTCCAACAGCAATTACATATACTATTAGCAAATCTGAAACATTAGGCGGGGGGAATTATTTTACATCAAAAAAATAAAAAAAATACAAAACAATTTAACAGACAGTCTATTTTCTAATCGTAATGATGCCCTTCAGGGTGTGCATCACTGTATAAATAACGCCCTTTCTGAAGTGTATAAGCTGTTCTCATGCAACGTCAGAACACCCCTTGGCATGCATTACATATATACTAACACATACACCCTTACTGGGCATTACTGCTTGCTTAACATCTACCATTCATAAAACATACATCAATTTGATGTCTCGTAAAAGTTAAGAGCATTCAAACCATTCTTAAAATGGAATCATAGCATATTCATTTTAACCACCTATTTTTCAATTCACGTTTTATAGAGAAAACGTCATTCAACCCAAGGGGAATGCTTACAGCTAGCTCTATCTACCAGAATAAATCTCTTCTGTCTAGTAATAAATCCAAATCTCCTCCCCCTTTATGGCAATTTTTTTTGTTCCAGCACATCACATTTCTAACATGTTGAATGAAATGCTTATACAGAACATTATAGATCCTTCTAACAGCATTAACATCTTAGTACATTTAGGGAAAATGGTTTGAAGGGGGAAGAGTGCAGGCAGTTTGCCCCCATGCAAAAAAAAAAAATGCAAAAATCCTGTTTTAATTATCTGTACTGTAGTTTGATGACATGGCATTTGATGATTTAGAGCAGATGGGATGGGACTTGTAGTAAGTGCCATTGATCACTGGTCACAAATCACACACACAGTCGTTATCTGCAGCTCATTACTGCTGTGTCTTCAGTGACTGATGTTACTGTCCTGTAATGTTAACTCCCTACTGAATTGTACTGCTCAGTTTGTTCCATGCTTCCTTTTTGGTGTTACTATGGAGCTGCTGTGCACTTTCAGTAGGCTAAAACATTGTGCATCCTACAGTGCTCTCTTGACACATTGTGTATGCTTGTTAACACATTTCTATATCTCTACACAACTAGATTCAAAATTCCAGTATTACTCCATCTATCTTTCGCTCCCTAAATATACATCTGTAAATGATTATGTCATGAAAGGATGCAAGATAGAAAACACAAAAGAGAACTGCAAGGGGTAGAACACAAAAGAGAAACTGTAAAAAAAAAAATACTGACTACAACTAAAAGCAAATCACAAAACAATGAATACTTCTCTCCCACTAAAAAAAGACTTATATCAGTAAACCCCAGCTACAAAAGCCACATCAAGCACTGTCGGAATACTGGTACTGTTAGGGAAAGGGTTTTCAGTAATGTGACATGTAGGGGTTGTGGTTAGCACACATGAGCAAAGGTAGACTGGGGGGGAGACCCCTGCACCTCATGTGTGCTAACCTTAACTCAGCCCCTAACCCCAACCCTATATATCATATTACTAAAAACCCTTTCCATAACAGTATACCTTACAAGAAAAAAGGACACAAAACACCACATCCATCCCCTCTTTAACATTAATCTGCAAATGCTTGCACAGACATACTAATTGCTATAATTCAATCGTCCAGTCTTACACATCGTCAGAACCTCCCACCTTTTCAGTCAAGCTTTCATTTTATTTCTACCAAACACACAAACATATATCTATCTATCTATATCTATATCTATATATATATATATATATATATATACACACACACACACACACATACATATATAAATATATATATATATATATATATATATATATATATATATATATATATGTATGTATACATACACACATATATATATATATGTATGTATACATATACATACACACACACACCCACACACACACTCACACAGTCATCACTAAATGCAATCTTGGGTATTGGCTAGTACCACTACAGTATTACACTGGGTTGAAACGGCTAGGCTTAAAATGACCTCCATGCCGATGGCCTAATAATCTCCTATGACACACACACACACACACACACACACACACACACACACACACATGTCTCTATGTCTGTGCACCTGCATATACATATATACACACAGACATATACTAGGTCACATTGCAGCATGGGTCTGCCTCCCTACAAAAAAAATACATTTTTTTCTTATTCGCAGTTTCTACACTTAACCTAAAAAGATTGCTGTTTTTGTATGTGCTCTTTGCAGCATTTATTCAGTGATGACTACATATACGTGTGTGTGTGTGTGTGTATGTGTGTATGTGTGTAGATGTATGTCAATACATCGAAAAGTCAGGACATCAAAAGGTAAAGTATAGTTGTGTACACTTACCATAAATGTACATGTTCGAGTGTATTCACTGTTGCAGTCATAACATTTGGGTAATCCTGGTGGCAGGTTGCCCTCAGTCGGCCTGAATTCCAAAGTCTTGGGTCCTGCAAAAGATGTGGCCGATGTCATTTTCTTTAGTTTTTCTTGCCCCAGATGTCAGGTGCCCCCTAAAAGGGTAGCCAAAATTTATATATATATATATATATCTAAATACATGCACCAATATAAACTTTACCTTAATCTACAAGCAAATACACCACATAGGTTGTATAAATCAGAGAAGGAAAGAAGGGGGGATGGCGGGTGGGTAACCTGGACTGCAAAAGTGAATACACTCGAACATCTACATTTATGGTAAGTGTACACAACTGTACTAAGTTCTTCGTGGTTCACTGTTGCAGTCATAACATTTGGGTGGAGTCCCAAAGCTGTGGATGGGAGGCTGGAGCTAAACAGCATTAGGAGCGGCTATGAGGCCCTGCAGAACTGCAGTGGCAAAGCCTGCCCTGGCTTTAGAGTAGAGTGGCAGATGATAGTGCTTTGTAAAGGTGTGCACTGAACTCCAAATAGCAGCCTCTAAAATGTCCTTGGTTGGTACCCCCCTGAGAAAGGTTGCTGAAGTGGCTGCAGCTCTGGTTGAATGCGGCCTAATGCCCTTAAGCACTGGCTTGCCATGGTGTAAGTAGCAGAAACGAATGCAGTGGCCTATCCACTTTGAAATAGTCTGCTTTGAGATGGCCTTTCCTTGTGATCCTGCAGCATATGCCACTAGTAATTGCTCTGTCTTTCTGAAAACTTTGGTTCTGTCCAAGTAGAATCTAAGCTGTCTGTGTACGTCCAATGAATGCAGAATTCTCTCCTCCTTGTTCTGTGGATTTGGATAAAAAGTTGGCAGATGAACAGTTTGGTTAAGAGCCACACTGGACACCACCTTAGGCATAAATGTTGGGTTTGTCCTCAGAGAGACCCTGTCTGGATAAAAAATGATAAAAGGTTCCACAGCCATGAGTGCCTGTAGCTCTGAAACTCGTCTTGCAGAAGTTATTGCTAGGAGCAGAGCTGTTTTCCAAGATAAAAACTTTATATCAGCAGTAGCAGCTGGCTCAAAATGAGGCAGAGTAAGTTTTTCCAAGACATAGTTGAGGTCCCATGCAGGCATTGGTGATCTCCTTGGAGGCCTTAAATTTATGGCCCCTCTAAGATACTGTTTCAGCAGAGGATCATAAAAGATGGGAGGCTCTGTGTTGTAATGAGCCGAGATGGCACAGGCATGAATTTTAATAGATGAGAAAGATAGGCCCTTGTCAAGCATCTCAGTCAAGTACTGCAAAATCTGAGGAATATTTGGCTTTGCTGTGTCCGTTCCTTGTGCTTTATCAGCATAAGATTTTTGTAGTACTAGGCCTTCTGGCTTCCAAACTGACATCCATCACAGATTTACTGAGAGGTGTTGTTTGAACAATTACATGATCAGCCATGCTGCCAGGTTCAGAGTTTGGAGCGGATTGTGTAGAATTTGATTGCTCTACTGAGACAGTAGATGAGGTATTTGAGGCAAGTACCAAGGAGGGAGTTGAGACATACTCCACAGAACTGGGTACCAGTGCTGGCGAGGTCGGTCCGGGGCAATTAGGATCATTTTTGTTTTTTCCTGTATGACTTAGTTCATAGTTCATACTCTTTCACCAATTTCCATTCAGATGTAGCTTGCAGCAGATCACTCACCTGTGGTTCATAGTTCATTGGTTAGTACTAAGCTAACTGCCCTTGCGAGCCATTTTAAGCCTAGCCAATTATCCCTTGTGAGACTCGAACCCTGCACCTTGTGTTTGTAAGGCAAACACCTTAACCATTAGGCCACCCTCCCAACCCAGGGAGCTTTAGAAACACCTTGGGAAGAAGAGGCAGAGGAGGAAAGGCGTAGACTGATAGGTTTTTCCAACTTAAGATAGGGCATCCACTTTCCATGCTTGTCTGTGATAAGTCTTGTGCAGAATTTGTCCAGTTGATAATTCTGGGGAGAGGCAAATAGATCTATGTCCAGGCTCCCCCATTTCTCTGTTATCATGCTGAAGACTTGTGGATCCAGTTTCCACTCGTGAGGGTCCATAAGATTTCTACTTAGGTCGTCTGCCACAGTATTTTGTTTTCCTGGCAGGAATTAAGCTTGAAGATGTACTTGTTAAGTCAACGCTATGTCCCACAATGCCATGGCTAGTCTGCAAAGGGGGTAGGAATGTGTACCCCCCTGCTTCTTTATGTACCACATAACCATGGTGTTGTCCGTCTTTATCAGTAGTTGTCCTGGATGAAGTAAGTCCTCGATGGCTGTCAGGGCATTCTGAACAGCTAACATCTCTTTCTGGTTGATATGTAGATGCATTTGTTTTGGGCTCCATATGCCCTGAATGCATCTCCCTGCCAAATGGGCCCCCCAAGCATAGTCTGATGAGTCTGTAGTTAGGGTTTGGGTGGCAGGGGGTAGAGGGAAAGACCGTCCCATGTTCTGGTGACATGTCTCTGCCCATCAAAGAAACTCCTGTTGGCAGGGAATGAGAGGAATCGTTTCCAGACTGTGACAATATTGACTCCATAAACTTTTTAGATACCACTGTAGTTTCCTCATATGCAGTCTTGCATAGGGAATTAGTAGAATGCAGATAATTGGGTTTTTGTTGCCATCTGTTTGAAGTAAATAGCCAGTTGCCTTTGTTTGTCTGGCGTAAGGTAAGCCATCTGGGCAGTTGTATTCAAGATTGCACCCAGGAATGTAATCTTTTGAGAGGGTACCAGTTGCGATTTCTTTTAGTTTATTGTGGACCCTAGGCATGTTAGAAGCCTTTTTACAAATGCCAGATGTTGAAGAAGAATGTCCTTGTTTTCTGCTTGAATGAGACAGTCGTCCAAGTAAGGATAGATTAAATGCTTCTTTGTCTGCAAAATGAAATTACTGGTGCCATGCACTTTGTAAAGACCCTGGGTGCAGTAGATAAGCCAGAGGGCTGTGCAGAGAATTGGTAATGCATACAACCAGCCTTTAAGCGGAGGTATCTTCTGCACGATTCCCTTATTGGGATATGCAAGTATGCCTCTTTTAAGTCTAGAGTCACTAGCCAAGCGTTCTTGCCCAGCATGGGCAGAAGCTGTTGCAAAGTCAGCATTTTGAATTTTGGGATGTCCAAGAATGTGTTCAAAATCGATAAATCCAGTATTGGGCGCCAGGCATTGTCTTTTCTGGGTACCAGGAACAGTCTTGAGTAAAACCCTTGCCCTTTTTCCTGTTCTGGTACTGGTTGAATAGCCCCCATATCCATGAGGGACGTAACTTGTTTCTGTGCCTCTACCCACTGATTTTGTGGCAGATCTGGCTAACCGTTTGGAATTGGCAATGTATGGAAATGAAATCTGTATCCCTGGGATACTATGTTTAATACCCACTTGTCCTGGGTTATTAACTGCCAATTTTGAGCATGAAGTGCTAATTTTCCCCCAAGGGGGCTGCCAAAAGATAACTGCTTGGTGTTGGTAGAGGAAAGTCATTGAGACTGCTTACTGTAGGG
The DNA here is from genome assembly GCF_019279795.1 of Protopterus annectens. Taxonomy (NCBI): domain Eukaryota; kingdom Metazoa; phylum Chordata; order Ceratodontiformes; family Protopteridae; genus Protopterus; species Protopterus annectens. The sequence continues at coordinate 1,166,801,977 of NC_056729.1, read as the reverse complement.
TTGTGCCTTGTTTCCTCCAGATTAGGAGGTGGAGGCACCCCATTGCTTTGATCTGTAAGAACCCTGTGATTGGTATCTGGAGCCTTTTGAGCACCTGGATTTGCCCCAAGTGGCTCTGTTGGACAAAGGAAAGGACCAATTTTTAGTAGGCCAGTGCCTACTGAACCTGGGTGGCTGCACTTGCAAGAAATATTTTACAGTTTGCATAGATTTAGCTTTGTCTTCCATTTTCTTTAAAACCTCTTCTGCCTTATTACCAAACAGAGTATCATGCTGTAAAGGTGCATCCAACAATTTTGCTTTAACATGATCAGGAAGATTTTGCTCCTTGAGCCAGACATGCCTTCTAATCACAGATCCAGTAACTGTGGCCCTGCAGGAGGCCTCCAAGGAATCAAAACCATATTGCAAAGTATGCTTTCCAACCTCTTCTGCTGCATGCAATAATTCCTGTAATTCTTTACTTTCCACACATTCAGAAATCAACATAATTTTCTGGTTCAAAAATCCCATAACATGCTGTTGATATTTAAGCATATGAAACTGGCAGTTTAAGGCCCTAATTGCCAAGGTTGCAGAAGTATAAACCTTCTTTCCCCATCAATCCAGATACCTGGAATCTCTATCAGAGGGGGTATGATTCTTAGCTGTTGAGGCCTTTACACCTTTGGGACCCTGTAAAATAGTTTCAGGGTCAGCAGCAGGATTTTTAAATAAAAATTTTTGGGAGTCAGGAACTCTGTAATATCTGTCTGGCTTACTAGGAGCCGGAGGGTAGGGAAACTGGGAGCCATGCTAGATTCCAAAAACACATCATCAACAATGTCTAATACAGGAGGTATGGCCAAAGGCCTATGCTGAGGAAGTAGAAGGAAATCCCTAAGCCTCTTTTTTGATTCTGAGAAATCCTGACTCTCCCAATGAAAATATTCTCTCAAAGTATGCAAGGTTCCTCCAAAAGAATAATCTACAGGAGGAGATGCAGATGGGATGGATTTCTCTGCGTATGAATCCTCATAGGGTGGTATAGAAAATTCTTGATCAGAAGAAAGAGAAACCTGATCTGAAGATTCATAATCAGTGTCTTGCCTGGGCGTCTTATCAGGGGGGGACGACTCCTGATCAGGGTAATTAAGTCTTCAGCCATTTTGATCATTTGTTTTTTTTGGGCATAGAGGCCTGAGCACGTGGCTCATGCATCGTTTTTTTAGCCTTAAAAGTTGCTTTTGTCTTTGTTTTTGAAGCTGGCGTCGGTTTTATATAAAAATGCTGAGGCCTGAAAACACCCTCAGAAGCCGGTGCCTGCTCAGCGGCTCCGGATCTATCTGAGGGAAAGACATCCGTGGGTACAATACTCTCGAGAATCTCGCAGCATTCCGGACTCCACATAGGTCTCGGTAGAGGCTTGTGACTCGAAAGTAGCGGGTATCAGGGGCTGCGAAAGCGTCTCACTGAGTACCTGCGAACCGGCGACTGGCTTAGGAGAAGTTCTTCGTTGGTTGTGGACCTCAACGGTCTGTCTCTGTCCTTTTCTTTGCGCTTTTTGTGAACTCCGGTAGTTGGATTGCTATCCGATGACATTTCAGGGTAATTAAATCTGTTTCCAAAATATTTTGAAGCAAAGATATACTGATGCTTAATAGTGCATTGGTTAAATCTAGCACAAAACCGACAGCGAGGCACGTTATGATCTGGGCCTAGGCAAGGAATACAGTACAAATGAAAATCCTTATGAGGTATTTGCTTCCCACAAGTAATACAATTATTAACTTTTACTGACATTGGTAAGGAGCAAGAAAAAGTTTCCCCAACGGGGTACTTAGCTTTAATTGAAGACTTTGGTTCTGAAACTCGAATGCGAAAATTTCAGGAGTCGGCCGACCGGCACTTGCGAACTGTTTCTGCTTCAGGCACCGCGCGGCAAGAAAGACTGAAGAAAATGGTGTCGGCTGCATTTTTTATACCCCTGATGACCTGACGTCATGGAAGAGGAGACAGCAACCGACGCAGGACCCAAGACTTTGATATTCAGGCCTACTGAGGGCAACCTGCCAGCAGATTACCCAAATGTAATGACTGCAACAGTGAAACACGAAGAACACCTCTATAATACCTGTCTGGCTTTCTGGGAGCAGGAGGAACAGAATAAGGAGTCAAAGAATTTTCCATGAAAACATTGTCAACAACTTCCAAAACCGGAGGGATAGCCAAAGGCTTATGCTGTGGCAAATCCAAGAATTCCCTAATCCATTTCTCAGACTGAGGGTAGCCCTGGCTTTTCCATTTGAAATGCTCCCTAAGAGTATTCAAAGTATCTCCAAAAGAGGCAGAAAGGATGGAGTCTTCTGCATCAGAATCCTCAAAAAGTACAGTTGTGTACACTTACCATAAATGTAGATTTTCGAGTGTATTCACTGTTGCAGTCATTACATTTGGGTAATCTGCTGGCAGGTTGCCCTTAGTCTTGGGTCCTGCATCAGTTGCTGTCTTCTCCTCTTCCATGACGTCAGGGCTATAAAACATGCAGCCAACGCCATTTTATTCAGTTTTTCTTGTCCCAGATGTCAGGTGCCCCCCAAATGGGGAGCAAAAATATATATATAAATAAACAGTAAATATATAAATGCACTTTTAGAAACATAAACATTACCTTCAACTAAAAGCAAATACACCACAAAGGCTTTTGAGTATAATGAAGGAAAGAAAAGGTATAGAAAGGGGGATGGCGGGTGGGTAACCCGGACTGCAACAGTGAATACACTCGAACATCTAAATTTATGGTAAGTGTACACAACTGTACTATGTTCTTCGTGTTTCACTGTTGCAGTCGTTACATTTGGGTAGAATCCCAAAGCTATGGATGGGAGAATGGAACTAAACAGCATTAGGAGTGGCTATAAGGCCCTGCAAGACTGCAGTGGCAAAGCCTGCCCTGGATTTGGAGAAGAGAGGTAAATGACAATGCTTTGTGAAGGTATGAACAGAGCTTCAAGTAGCAGCTTCTAGAATGCCTTTGGTTGGGACCCTTCTGAGAAAAGCTGCTGAAGTAGAGGCAGCCCTGGTGGAATGTGATCTGGGGCACAGGTTTACCATGGTGTAAATAGCAGAAATGAATGCAGTGGCTTATCCATTTAGAAATAGTCTGCTTTGATATAGCCTTCCCCTGTGATCCTGCAGCAAATGCTACCAGTAGTTGCTCAGACTTTCTTACATATATGGTCCTATTTAAGTAGAATCTTTGTTGTCTGTGTACATCCAATGAATGCAGAATCCGCTCCCCCTTGTTCTGCGGATTTGGGTAAAATGTTTGCAGGTTAATGGTCTGGTTAAGAGCCACACTGGACACCACCTTAGGCATAAAAGAAGGATTGGTCCTGAGGGACATAAAATATAAAAGGCTCCACTGCCATGAGAGCCTGTAGTTCTGAAACCCTTCTTGCTGAAGTGACTGCCAAAAGAAAAGCTGTTTTCCAAGATAGAAATTTTATATCCGCAGTTGCTGCTGGTTCAAAAGGAGGCAGGGTGAGTTTTTCCAGCACAAAATTGAGGTCCCATGCAGGAGATCTGGGAGGCAAATTTTTGGCCCCTCTAAGATACTGTTTAAGCAGTGGATGAGAAAAGAGAGGAGGCTCTGTGTTGTAATGAGCAGAGATGGCAGAGGCATGGATTTTTATTGAAGAAAAGGACAGGCCCTTGTCAAGCATCTCAGTCAAATATTGTAAAATCTGAGGAATATTGGGCTTTGCTGCGTCTATTCCTTGTGCTTGGTTCCAAGCACAGAGTCTCTTCCATTTATCAGCATAAGAATTTCTAGTACTAGGCCTTCTGGCTTCCAAAATGACATCCATCACAGATTTACTGGGAGGTGTTGTTTGAATAATTACTTGCTTAGCCATGCTGCAAAATTCAGAGTTTGGAGCAAAGTGTGCAGAATTTGATAGTTCTGCTGAGACAGTAGATGAGGTATTTGAGGCAAGTACCATGGAGGAAGGCGAGACATATTCCTTAGAAGTGGGTAACAGTACTGGTGAGGCCAGTCCAGAGCAATTATGATAATTTTTGGTTTTTCCTGTCTGACTTTTAATAAGACCTTGGAGAGCAGAGGCAGAGGGGGAAAGGCATAGACTGATAGGTTTTTCCAGCTGAAGGATAGAGCATCCAATTTCCATGCTTTTTTGTGATGAGTTCTTGTGCAGAATTTGTCCAACTGAAAATTTTGGGGAGAGGCAAATAGATCTATGTCTGGGCTCCCCCATTTCTGTGTTACCATGCTGAAGACTTGTGGATCCAGTTCCTACTCATGCGGGTCCATAAGATTTCTGCTTAGGTCGTCTGCCAGAGTATTTTGCTTTCCTGGCAGGAAATGAGCTTGAAGATGCACTTGGTAAGTCAAGGCTGTGTTCCACAAAGCTATGGCTATAGTCTGCAAAGGGGGTAGGAATGTGTACCCCCCCCCCACTTGTTTATGTACCACATAACTGTGGTGTTGTCTGTCTTTATCAGTAGTTGCCCTGGATGAAGTAAGTCCTTGAAGGCTGTCAGAGCATTCTGAACAGCTAACATCTCTTTCTGGTTGATATGCAGATGCATTTGGTTTGGGCTCCATTTGCCCCGAATGCATCTCCCTGCCAGGTGGGCCCCCCAAGCATAGTCTGATGCATCTGTAGTTAGAGTTTGGGTGCCAGGGGGTAGAGTGAATGATAGTCCCATGTTTTGGTGACATGTCTCTGCCCAACAAAAAAACTCCTGTTGTAGGCAGGGAATGAGAGGAATCATTGTTTCCAGGCTGTGACAATGTTGACTCCATAAACTTTTTAGGTACCACTGAAGTTTCCTCATATGCAGTCTCGCATATGGAATTAGTAGAATGCAGGATGCCATGAACCCCAACGCCTGCAGAATTTGTCTTGCAGATAACTGGGTTTTTGTTGCCATTTGTTTGAAGTATGTTGTCAGTTGCCTTTGTTTGTCTGGCGTGAGAAAAGCCATCTGGGCAGTTGTATTCAAGCTTGCACCCAGGAATGTAATTATTTGAGAGGGTACCAGTTGTGATTTATTTTTGTTTATGGTGTACCCTAGGCATACTAGAAGCCTTTTTACAAATGCTAGATGTTGAAGAGTGTCCTTGTCCTCTGCTTGAATGAGACAATTATCCAGACAAGGACAAATTTGCATGCTTCTTTCTCTGCAGAATGCAATAACTGGTGCAGACACTATGTAAAGACCCTGGGCGCAGTAGATAAGCCAAAGGGCAGTGCAGAGAATTGGTAATGCAAATAACCTGCTTTGAAGCGGAGGTATCTTCTGCATGATTCTCTTATTGGGATATGCAGGTATGCCTCTTTTAAGTCTACAGTTATTAACCAAGCATTCCTGCCTAGCATAGGCAGTAGCTGTTGTAAAGTCATCATTTTGAATTTTGGAATGTCCAGGAACGTGTTCAGAAGATAAGTCCAGTACTGGATGCCATGAATTGTCTTTTCTGGGTACCAGGAAATGTCTTGAATAAAAACCTTGTCCTTTTTCCTTTTCTGGTACCGGTTGAAAAGCCCCCATATCCATGAGGGACATGACTTGTTTCTGGGCCTCTGCCCACTGGTTTTGTGGCAGATCCGGCCATCCGTTTGGAATTGGCAAAGTATGGAAATGAAATCTGTATCCCTGGGATACTATGTTTAATACCCACTTGTCCAGGGTAATGAACTGCCAGTTTTGAACATGAAGTGCTAGTTTTCCCCCCAAGGGGGCTGCAAAAAGATAAGTGCTTGGTGCTGGCAGAGGAAAGTCATTGAGACTGCTTACTGTAGGGTTGTGCCTTGTTTCCTCCCGATTTGGAGGTAGAGGCACCCCATTGCTTTGATCTGTAAGAACCCTGTGATTGGTATCTGGAGCCTTTTGAGCACCTGGATTTGCCCCGAGTGGCTCTGTTGGAAACAAGAAAAAAACAATTTTTAGTAGGCCAGTGCCTACTGAACCTGGGTGGCTGCACTTGTAAGAAATCTTTTACAGTTTGCATAGATTTAGCTTTGTCTTCCATTTTCTTTAAAACCTCTTCTGCCTTATTACCAAACAGAGTATCATGCTGCAAAGGTGCATCCAATAATTTAGCTTTAACATGATCAGGCAGATTTTGCTCCTTGAGCCAGGCACGCCTTCTAATCACAGCTCCAGTAATGGCGGCCCTCCAAGGAATCAAACCACATTGCAAAGTATGCTTTCCAACCTGTTCTGCTGAATGCAATAATTCCTGTAACTCTATTTTCCACACAATCAGAAATCAACATCATTTTCTGTTTCAGTAAGCCCATAACATGCTGTTGATATTTAAGCATATGAAACTGGCAGTTTAAAGCCCTGATTGCCAAGGTTGCAGACGTATAAACCTTCTCACCCCATCTATCCAGCGCCCTGGAATCTCTATCAGAAGTGGTAGGATTTTTGGTTGTAGAGGCCTTTACACCCTTGGGACCCAAGAAATAGTCTCAGGATCAACAGGAGGATTTTTGAAAATAAATTTCTGGAAGTCAGGAACCCTGTAATATCTGTCTGGCTTACTAGGAGCCTGAGGCAGGGAATAAGGAGCCATGCTCGATTCCGAGAACACATCATCAACAATGTCTAATACAGGAGGTATTGCCAAAGGCCTATGCTGAGGAAGAAGAAGGAACTCCCTAAGCCTCTTTTTTGATTCAGAGAAGTCCTGACTCTCCCAGTGAAAATGTTCCCTTAAAGTATACAAAGTCTCTCCAAAAAAGTAATCCTCAGGAGGAGATGCAGATGGGATGGATTCCTCTGCATCAGAATCCTCATAGGGTGGAATAGAAAATTCCTGATCAGAAGAGGAATCAGAAGAAATGGAAACCTGATCTGAAGATTCATAATCAGTGCCTTGCCTAGGCCTCTTAGCAGGGGGAGGGGGTTGGGAACCCCTGATCAAGGTAATTAAATCCTTAGCCATTTTGATCAATTGTTTTTTAGGCATAGGGGCCTGAGCACGTGGCTCATGCGTCAGTTTTATAGACATAAAAATTGTTTTTGACCTTGTTTTTGTTGCTGGCATTGGTTTAACATAAAAATGTTGATGCCTGAAAACACCCTCAGAAGCTGGTGCCTACTCAGCGGCTCTGGACCCATCCAAGGGAGAGACATCCGTGGGTTCAATACTCTGAGAATCTCATGGTATACCGGACTCCAAATGGGTCTCGGTAGAGGCCTGCAACTCAAAAGTAGCAGGTATCAGGGGCTGCAAAAGCACCTCACTGAGTACCAGCGAACCGGCGACTGGCTTAGGAGAAGCTTCGTCGTTTGTTTTGAACGTCGACGGTCTGTCTCTGTCTTTTTCTTTGCGTTTTTTATGAACTCCGGTAGTCGGATTGCTAACCGACAACATTTCAGGATAATTAAATCTTGAACCAAAATATTTAGAAGCAAAAATATACCGATGCTTCTGAAACTCGAATACGAAAATTTCAGGAGTCGGCCGACCAGCACTTGGGAACTGCTTCTGCTTCGGGAAAGTAAGACTGAATAAAATGACGTCGGCTGCATGTTTTATATCCCAGACGACCTGACGTCATGTAAGAAAAGACAGCAACCAACGCAGGACCCAAGACTTTGTTATTCAGGCCGACTGAGGGCAACCTGCCAGCAGATTACTGAAATGTAATGACTGCAACAGTGAAACACGAAGAACATCCAGGAAAAAGTTGAGAGTTACCCTCTTCATCAACTGAGATGCTGGAAACCTCAGATTCTGAGGCAGACAACACTTCTGGGGACAATTCCCTAGCCCTCTTAGAAGGAGGTGGCTGAGATCCCCTTGATAAGTGTCAAGAGATCACTAGCCATTTTAATCATCAGAGACTGAGGCATTTGAGGGGAGGCCGGCGCCTACTTTGGAGTAGATTTTCGGCTGAAAGGCCTGCTAGAAAGCCGGAGGGACTCAGGAGGCCTAGCCACCACAGACGTCTGAACCAAGGTTGTCGGTCTGGATCTGGTCTCCGGGTGGAGAAAAGAGGCCTCCGAAGCCGGCACCTATTTAGCGGCTCCAGATCCATCAGAGGCAGCAACTGCAGGAGGGTCAGAAGATGAAGTGGAAGCCTGCGTTATGGAGGACTCAGAAAATGTCTCAGTAGATGCTTGCTGCTGAACATCCGTGGTCTGCAGGGGCAATGAAAGTGCCTCACTGACTACCACTGGGCCGACAACCAATTTAACCAGGGACGTCAATTGGCTAATTTGACCCCAAGCCTGTCGCAGTCCTTATCCTTGTGCTTTCTTAGGAACATCTGAAGTCATTCAGGAGACCAGAAGATGCCATACCGACGAACTTAAGCCAAACTCCAAAATGCTTGAACAAGATCCTAGCTCTACGGCGAATGGTACGCGGGTTGAAAGAAGCACAGAGAACATAATTAGGGATGTCATGCTCAAGGCCCAAACAAATGATACAATAAGAGTGAAAATCACGGTGCGGAATCTGTTTTCCACAGGCAAGACAGTTATTAACTTTCTGTGACATTCGTTAAAGCAAGAAAAGAGGGTCCCCAATGGGGTACTTATCTGAGGATGTCTTCAACTAAGCAGTCGGAATACAAAAAGAAGGTACTCGGCTGACCGGCACTAGTGCAAAATGCTTCTGCTTCGGGCTCCGCGGCAAGAAAGACTGAGGAAATGGTGTCGGCTGCCTTTCTTTGTACCTGACATTCTGACATCAGGCTTAAAACCGAAGGCAGGCGATGTCATATACCAAGGACTTTGGTATTCCGGCCGACTGTGGGCTACCGGGAGCCGGATAACCCATTTTGTAAGGACTGCAACAGTGAAACATGATGAACATCTACTCTTTTGTGCTTTTTAGTAGTAAACCTCTGATTTTAATACAAATTTGATGCAGCCCCTGGTATGATACCATCTATTCTTAAAAAGTAAATTTAGCAGTAGGATGTATAAATAAATGTTTATATGTGATACAACTTAAATATAGAGCTCTAAGTTCCTTAAACATCCTAGATGTTTATCCTATATAAAAGGACTCAGACTTGCGCTAAGCCACAAAAATAATCCTAGAAAAAGAAGTTATGTCTTACCATAACGTTCCATCTGTAGTGTTGATCCTCGTTCAGTCATTACGCATGGGTATCGGTTCCGAGCTCGGTACCGAGCCGGCCATTTTCCAAGCTTGCGTCAGCTTCAAGCTCTCGAGCTAAACTCTTACCCACAATCCCCCTCTCCCTGTTACCTCAGATTGAGTTTGCAAGTTAAAGAAGGTAGAGGCTACCTCTGGTCAAATAACCTAAGAGAACTGGATGGTGAGATCCACTAGAAACCACAGGAGGTGGAAGGAGGGAGGGTCGTAATGACTGAACGAGGATCAACAATACAGATGGAACGTTATGGTAAGACATAACTTCTTTATCTGATATTGTTCATTCCTTAGGCATGGGACAGAGTCCCCAGCTACCTCTATTCCTGGGAGGCTCTCATGGAAGGACATTCCTGAGCACCAAAGAACTGAAAGATGCTCTTCCCCTGGAGGCCAAATCCAATTTGTAATGATTGATGAAGGTATGAGGCGTAGCCTAAGTTGCAGCTGCACAGATGTCATGGAAATAAGTTCTGGCATGGAAGGCAGCAGAAGTTGCCACCGACCTTGTTGAATGAGCTTTCATGGTAGTAGGCAATGAGATATTACTTTGTGTGTAAATAAAGGTCACAAAGTCCTTCAACCATCTTGCTAATGTGACCTTAGCAACAGCAGATCCTAATCTAGATCCAGAAAAGGCCAAAAATAACTGGTCAGATTTACGAAAGGGTTTAGTCCTGTTTAAGTAAAAACGGATTAGCCTGTGTATATCTAGGGTATGTAGGAAATACTCTCCTCTGTTTGAATGGTTGGGGAAGAAAACTGGCAATTCAATGGCTTGATTAATGGACATTTCAGAGATCACTTTAGGCAGAAATGACAGATTAGTTCTCAGAGACACTCTATCTCTATGAAAAAATCAAGTATGGACTCTTGATACATAAAGCTTGAAGTTCAGAAATACGTCTGGCAGAAGTAATAGTGACCAAAAATAAGGTTTTCCATGACAAATACTTGAGGTTGCAAGAAGAGGCTGGTTTGAAAGGTGTCATTTTCAGAGCTTGTAGAACTAATGATAAATCCCATAGTTGAATAGGTTTCTCTAAAAGGTGGCTTCAGATGATTCACACCTTTTATGAAGGTCTTGTACAATTTATGGGACATAAGACAGGAATCTTGGAGACCCTCATGAAAATTAGAAATTGCAGCCAAATGAACTCTAATGGTAGGGGCCGATAGATCCGAATGAAACAGGTCGGCCAAATAGTCTAGTATTATCGACACTGGTGCTGAAAAGGGGTCTCCTTGTTTATCTTTCAACCAACAGGCAAATCTTTTCCACTTGCTCAGATAAGTAATTCTAGTGGAAGACTTAGGAGAAGCAATGAGAATATCATGTACTGGTAAAGAAAGATCATTCTGTCTGGCAATCAAGGGAATTGGAGTAGCCAAGACGTTAGCTTCAGGCTGTTCAGATTGGGATGAATCAGGTTCTGTGGGTGTGAGATCAACTCCAGGAATGGATGGAGTATCCATGGTCCATCTAGTAGGTGAGAACAAAGGAATGGGAACCAAATCTGTCGGGGCCAATATGGTGATAGGAGAATTACCTTGCTCTTCAACCGCCGGGCTTTCTTCAGAAACTGGGAAATGAGAGGAAATGCGTAGAGAAGACCTGAGGGCCAATCGTGGACTAGAACGTCTCTGGGTGACTGTCCCGGAGGGGGAATCAGGGCGAAGTAGTTGCTGGATTGGTAGTTGGTCAGGGATGCAAAGAGGTCGCAGCAAGGATGGCCCAGCGGTGTAAGATATCCGCTGCTATCGAGGGATTCAGGGACCACTCGTGAGGTTGAAGAATGCACCTGCTGAGTCTGTCTGCTTTCACGTTGGAACTCCAGGGAATGTGCGTTGCTAGAAGAAAACGGTTGGTAGCCATATCCTCATGGCCTCTCGACAAAGTAGTAAGATTTGGTTCCACCTTGTTTGTTGATGTACCAGACCACCGCCATGTTGTCTGATTGAATCACAACTGTCCCAGAAGGCAGCAGGGGATGGAATGCTTGCAACGCCAGAAGCACCGCCCTCAGCTCTAGAACATTTATATGCTGATGGGCCTCTAGTTGGGACCAAGTGTCTTGGACTGTCAGTCCCTGACATAGCCCCCCCCCCACTCCATCAGGGAGGCGTCCGTGGTCACTATGGCCTTGGGTTGCTAGGGGGAGAAGGGGCAAGACCATTGTGAGAGATTGTGTGTCATCCACCAATTTAAATCCTGTTTGCACCTGTGGGTTACTCAAATCATGGCTGAAAGAGTATGCTGAAAAGAATACCATTGGGTGAGCAGTAGCCATTGTAGAAGCCTCATGTGAAACCTGGCCAGGGGAACAATGGTGATGAAGGCTGTCATGGAACCCAACAGCTGTAGAACCGAGTGAGCCATGGATTTTTCCTTTGAAAGGATTGGAATTAGTTATTGCTTTATCCTTAAAATTCTGTGCTCTGGAATTGCAGATCTGCAGTTCTTTGTGTCCAAGATAACCCCTATGAATTCTGTCGACTGAGATGGGGTGAGATTGGATTTCTGACAGTTTATGGTTATGCCTAGCCTTTGAGCAGCGAGGAGAGAGTATGCCAGGGCTTTTTCCAGTAGATGTATGGTGGGGGCGGAAATGAGCCAGTTGTCTAGGTATAGAAACACCTGGAATCCTTGAAGTCGCAAGTGAGCTGTGACAACTGCCATGCACTTTGTGAACACTCTGGGGGCTGTAGAGAGTCCAAAGGGCAGTACTCTGAACTGGCAGTGACTGGCTCCCGCACGGAAGCGCAGAAATCTTCTTGATGGCCTGTCCACCTTTATGTGGTAATACACGTCTTGAAGATCTATAGAGCACATCCAATCGTCTTTTTCCAAAAGTGGGAGAATAGACTGTATAGTGACCATCCAGAATTTTTGTACTCTCTCAAACTTGTTCAATACACTGAGATCCAAAATTGGTCTCCAGTCCCTGGTTTTCTCTGGCACTAAAAATAGTCTTGAGTAGAATCCGGATCCTATCTGTCTGGAGGGACTATTTGGATGACTCTTTTTTTCTTAGCAGCTTTTCTATCTCTAGTGCTACTTCTTCCCTTTGACTGGGTGGAACGTCGGGAAGATTTTTTGAAGGGACGGGACAAAGATCGAAGGGGATATGATAACCTCTGGTTATGATCCTTTGTACCAAAGAATCGGTGGTGATGGTTAACCAGGCAGAAGGGTAAAAGGAGAAACGTCCCCCAACCACCTCCAGAGGAAAGGAGTTGGGCCGCTCTTCAGGAGTGCTGGTAGGATTGGCCAGGGAAAGAATTCCTGGAACCCTGGTTATGCGGCCCCCCTCTGCCCCGAAAGGAGCGTCTTCCCTGGGAGTTTCCCCCTCTGCCTCTGGGGGAGAACTCGGCCTGTGTGTCATGGAAAAGACCCTGAGATTTCTTGAACCATATCTTCCCACTCTTTTGGTTTTGGGAGAAAGTACACTGAGGAGAAGAATAACAGGCACCTACGGCAGAAAGGGTCTTACCGTCCTGTTCACATCTGGCAAGTGTGCTTTTAACTTTGGGCCCAAACAACGAGGAGAGCTCAATGGGAGCATTAAGAAAGGAAGACTTAAAGGGTTCCGCGAAGTTGCACAAGCGCATCCAGTCGTGTCATCTGAAGACCGCAGCTGAACCCGCTGCTCTATCTGCTCCTTCTGATGCATGAGATATCAATCGCATAGTGGAGTTAAATATAGATTCAATGGTGGCCAGTTGAGAGGCCACTTTGTCACGGACCTCATCAGACACTGCACCAGCCAAAGTTTCAGAGAGCTCAGAAACCAGATCCCTTTGAAGCCTGGTAAAATGTGCCATATAATTCAGGGACCTGACAGCAAAGGTGTGCTTCCCTATTCTGTCCAGGGCCCAGGACTCTCTGTTGGGTGGATGGACTGTCTGGCTTTCTTCTTCTGCCAGATCCTTTTTTGTTGCGGCCGCCACCACCACAGCATCTACAGGAAGACTTTTGGACCAATGGGGATCCAAAGCAAGAGGGGACAAGATCTTATCTGGCCTCCAGGGAATAGCTTTGACGGTATCAGGGGCCTCCAAGCATACTGCACGATGAACTTGACGAGTTCATCGGCAGGTGGAGTAACCCAGGAGGTAGGGGGCCAGGCGCGAAAAGCCTGCAGGAAAACGGATTTCTCAGGGGTCAGATTAGAGGACAGCCAGTCACCTCTCTGTTTCAGGATTTCGAGGATATTGCCGAAGGATACCTCAGAGAGTGGCCAAGGGGATCCTTCCCCCTCATCGAAATCTGTGTCTTCTGTGGAGTCCATGTGCTTCCTCTTGTATGAACTTTTCTGGTGGACCTCCTCAGTGGGAGAAATTGGGAAAGACAACGGAAAGGGGGATTCCTGAGGGAATATGTCCTGAGGCCCTTGCACCCAGTGTCCACTAAGTGCGACTTGTGAAACCAGTGTACCAGAGGAGGGCTGAGGTATAGACAGTGCGGTATCACCAGCAGCAGCGAAAGCCTTCTCCATCAGTTGGAAGGCTGGTCCACCCAGAGAGGAGTGTAAGTCTAGGACAGGGGGCACCCCTCCCCTAAGTGGCTCAGCCTAGTGACCCGGAGTCCCTGGATGGCTGTGGAGCAGCAAGCTACGCGTGTCACAGCTGGCATCCTGGGTCTTAGCAGAACTATCCTGCCACAAAGGCAACTGCAGTTCCTTAGGGAGATCCATAAAGGGAACCGCAGAAGGGGAAGACTGTACTATATCAATGGACTTCAAAGGAAATGAAGGAGGAGAATAAGAAGGTGTCTTTGGAGATGGGTGATCACCTCCCAAGGAAGGATAGTTCCTGAGGGGTGGAAAACCTCTGGCCAAGAATTCCTGGTCCACAAGATGCAACACATCTTGTTCGGAAAGGCTTCTAGTGGACCTCACAGAGACTGAGGGAGAAACAGGCCTGTCCACAAAAGAGGCAGACTCGGTGCCTATCTCATCTGACCACACCGAGGACGACGGTGCCGAGAGAGACTGGATTACTGTTGTCTGCACCGAAGAAGTCATCGGTGCTGATGTCATTGTCTGCACTGACACAGGGATCGGTGCCGAAGCTGGAACCGACAAAACTGCAGTCAACAATAAAGGCCTCGGTTTTGAGGAAGATCTTGGAGCCGACGCGGTCAATGACTGCGCCGACTGAACGGTCAGTGCCGATACAGTGGTAATGGTCTGAACCGAGGAGCCCCTCGGTATCGATATGTAGAAGGCTGCAGGAGAGGACGGAGTGGAAATCACTAATGGAGCCGAAGGCCTCGGTGCCGAAGGTCTGGCCACCTAAAGAACTGGGGCTGACAGAGAGCTCCGCAGCCAAAATTTTAACCTTTTTAGGTTTTGGTTGGTGAGAGTCCCCAGCCGGGGACGAAGGCAAGGATTTAGCCTTGGAAGAAACATCCATTTTCTTATGGGCCTTAGGAGGGGTTGAGACCTCTGACCCAGAAAGAGCCTCTGAAAAGGGAGATTCTAGAAGTCCCTTCAGTATCAGTTTATTTTTCCTTTCTAACAAAGTCCTATTAGAAAAGTTCTCACAAATAGTACAAGGTAGTTCAACAGATAAATGGGAAGCTCCCAAACAATAAACACACAAAGAGTGTGCATCAGAAGTAGGCAGTTTGTGTCCGTAATCAGAACACCGCTTAAACCCCGGACTACCTTTTTTATCTGCCATAGTAACTAATAGAAAAATACCAACAATGGTACAAGAGAGTACCCGAAGGTATGAAAGAGGAAGGGAAAAGGATTACGAACGATGGTAAAGAGAAAATTACCTCGCGGTAAAAAAGGTAAGTAAAGGACAGAAAAAACTTGAGGAAATTATGAACGCTAGATGCGATAGGACAAGAGACAATAAAATATCAACTTTTCTGACAGAAAAGTAATTTGTAAAGCAATTAAACAATTGACTGTACTTAGCTCAAGAGAAGTAGTTTGACACGACCGGATGGCAATGCGGCAAATGAAACCTGAGGTAACGGAGAGGAGATTGTGGGTAAGAGTTTAGCTCGAGAGTTTGAAGCTGACGTGAGCTTGGAAAATGGCCAGCTCGGTTCCGAGCTCGGAACCGATACCCTTGCATAAGGAATGAACGAGGATTAACAATATCAGATTCACACTTTATACTATTTCATATTTTAAATGTACCAGAGCAATTTTTATATATAAAAAAGTCTGTAAAATGTGTTTGCATTATTTGTATATTCCACAGATCCGGCTGCCTCCATACTCGGATGGCATTAATTTTTATATTTTGCAAATACCTGCTCCATATCCTTTCTTTTTCTGAAATTAAACTTGATTTCTTCTGGCAGAATACTGGAGAACGTACGGTTTTGTCATAAGACTGACTGATGATATTTAACAGTGTCAGACGTACTTAACATTACATCCTTTAAGTAGTTAAAAAACATACAGGCGTGCCAGAATGTGAAGACTACTGGATGGCATTAACCTGTCAGTATAACACATCTGTTCTTGACATATTTTTCACAAGTTGTTAGATTTCACCTATCTCTTGTGTATCATGACCTCAGTGTATACATTTATTGTTCAAATCATCTGCCACTCAAGTATAAATTTCTTCAGTATCACATCTGCCCAAGTCTGAAAAACTGAGACTTGGGAATATTTCTGAGCATATACCTGGGATGACACCTCTCACTAGATAAATAGGTATTTTTTAGAAAATAGCTTTCTAAATAAATTACTGGATACTAAGTCATCAAACATGGAATTGATGTGCTTATCTGGGTGTTTCCCTCTTTGTACACATATATATATATATGTATATGTATATATATATATATATATATATATATATATATATATATATACATGTATATGTGTATATATATATATATATATATATATATATATATATATATATAGGGTCTATATTAGATGAACGACAGTTCATCTTAGCAAACGCTCACGAGTGAATATCCAGGTACTCGAAACTGCAACTGTGTGGGGGCTGTGCCCCCCACCCCTAAATATATATTTTAACTCCGAAATCGCAATACAGTGAGGAAAGGGCAAATATTCCCATTTTCACTGTACCGCAATCTCACAATTGCGGTTTCGAGTTTCGCAATATTTGCTAATGTGAGCTTTCGTTAAGATGAACTTTTGTTCATCTAATACAGACCCTATATATATATATATATATATATATATATATATATATATATATATATATATATATATATATATATATATATATATATATATATATATAAATCTATATATATATATATATATATATATATATATATATCTCTCTCTCTATATATATATATATGTGTGTGTGCATAAATACAAATGTGTATATACATACACATATATATATATATATATATATATATATATATATATATATATATATATATAGGTTACCCTTACTTAGTTAACAGACCACTCCATCGACGCCGCAAAACACAGACAACCCGACGGCCGACGTTACTCACATGGTAAGTAACTGTTTGGCCAGGAACCTGAACTTTGCCCCGTACCCACGTGGTAGTGCTTTTTCAGAGTTGGAATATTAAGTAAAGGGTGGGGGGGGGGCAAAGCCCCCCACGTAGGGGGTGTGGAAGCATAACCCCCCACATGTGTGTTTCTTTTAATGGTAGATTTCTACTTGTGAATGGGCAAATGGTTACTTACCATGTGAATAACGTCGGTCGTCAGGCTGTCGATGTTTTGCAGCGTTGATGGAGTGGTCTGTCGATTAAGTAAGGGTAACCCATATATATATATATATATATATATATATATATATATATATATATATATATATATATGTGTGTGTGTGTGTGTGTGTGACCTCACAGCAAGAGGTTCTCCCCTCCCTCGATTCTCGGCTGGAGCGCCTTCTGGGTGGAGTCTACATGTCCTCTCCGCAGTCGACTGAAACCTAAGCAACCTCTATCCCCCCAACACAACCCAAATGACACATAGCCCACAGACTCAATGTGCTACTCAACCACAGCCAATAAGGCAAAACAACGTACCCAACACACTAATCATAGGTGACTCTATAGTTAGGCACACTGATATCCCACTCACCAGGCTAAACAAGGAGAAGGTTACTGTCAGCTGCCTGTCGGGTGCCAAGATCTGCCACATAACCCACGCACTCAGGTCACTTCACAGCAAGTACAAATATGACTCTGTCATTGTCCATGTTGGTGTGAATGACCTGAGACATACCACCCTGGACTACATGAAAAGAGACATGGAAGAGCTCTCCAATCTTGTAGCCCAGGCTGGTATGACCCTAGCCCTGAGTAGCATTCTGCCATTGCCCAGAATGATACTGCAGTACAATGACAAAATGACTGACTTCAACAATTGGCTAAGCTTCTGGTGTCATTCTAAGGGGATCCATTATCTGTCTGCTTGGGATGACATGGTCGACAGACCACGATGCTTTGCCACAGATGGCCTACACCTGTCGCCCCTGGGATTCCAGATACTGGCTAAGGCTCTTGCTGCCCCTATAGTGCCTTTTTTAGGCAAGGTTCAAATAACAAATTCACCAACGTAACAGGAACAGGCAAGCAAAAACTGAGGTTAATGCTACTCAATGCTAGAAATCTAAATCTCAAAATGTACTCACTCGAGGCACTCCTTAAAATGGAGAACATCGATATCTGTGCAGTGACTGAGACCTGGTTCAAGGTTCCAGAGAGCACCCCTGCACTACCAGGCTATAACTCATACCACACTTTTCGGCCATGTAACCTGGACCGAAACCACCAAAGGCGGAGGTGTGTCCATATTCATTAAGGATATCCACACCTCCAGGCTAGTTGCTCAGCATAATGCATCCAAGGTTATCCAAGTGCAACTAACTCTGGGCAAAACTCCAGTCCATATTGTAGCTTGCTACAGATCCCCCACCATGCCCCAGGATTCCCACTCCTCTTCTTGATGTACTGGAAAATATTAGGGTTCAACCAAACACCCTAATAATGGGCAACTTCAACTACTCCACCATTAACTGGGAAAACTACTCATGTACCAAGCCCTTAGCTCAACGCTTTCTGGAATTCATAAACTCCAATGCCCTGGATCAACTTAACCATACCCCCACCAGGGGCAACAATATCCTAGACCTAGTCATTACCAACATGAGTGACTGGTGTTCCACACCTCAAGTCAACTCCTCGTTGCTCCGATCCGAAAATAAGCTAATCGCCCTTGATATCCACATCCCACCCCCACCCCCCATTAAGGAAACCACGGCAAAAAATTTCTCCAAAGCCAACTTCATGCTTCTTAAGACAGAAGTGGTGAACTTCATGACACCCATGCAGATGGACAATATAGTTACAACGCTGAATCCTACACAAATGCACTCTATAAGTACTTACACGAGTGCATGGATCGTGCTATCACAAACAGAACCAAGACGGTATCCTCCAAAAAAAGGAAGCAAATCTGGTGGTCCCCTGCCATAAATAAACTGTATAACAGAAGGAAGAAACTGTTGCAAAAGAGAGCAAAATCCCATGAGTGGAGGAGCTCCCTGGTCAGCCTCAGTAAGCAGCTGAGATCCCTTATAAAATCCTCCAAAGCTAGCTATAAAAACGAAATCACCACTAATTCTAAGGACAACCACAAAGCATTCTATAGCTATGCCAAGAATCTCGATGGCAACACCCAGATCTGCTCTGAGTTACAGCACAGCAGCACGAAAATTACAGAATCAACTGATATTGCCAACATCCTGGCAGATAGGTTCAGTGCTAACTTTACCTCCGCTCACCCCCTAAAGGGCCCATACCTATACAGGAAGAATGCAGAGTCCCTCTAATCACAACTACGCAGGTAAAAGCTGCACTCTCTAAAGCCAAAAACACAGCAGCCATGGGACCGGACAACATCCCAGGCTGCGTTTTACACGAACTTCAAAATGAACTGGCTCCCCACTTAAACACCATGTTCAATAATAGCCTCGCATCAGGCTTTGTGCCCACTGAATGGCACACAGCAACAGTTATCCCACTCCACAAAGGGGAGCCACCACTGATCCCGGAAACTATCGACTTATTAGCCTGACAAGCCTGGTCTGCAAGGCCATGGAACGTATCATCATGGAACTCAAACAAACTCATTGGTAACCTCCAAACTCTGGATCCCACCCCAGTTCGGGTTTGTGAAAGGCACATTATGCCTCCTGAACCTGATCGACTTCTTTGAGGCAGTCACCAAAGCCGTACATGAGGGTAAAGTGGTTCACACAGCCTATCTTGATCTCGTCAAGGCTTTCAACACCATCCCCCATTCTGGAATTATAGCTAAACTCACTAAACTAGGCATAAATCCCTACTTCACAAGATCGGGTTGCCAACTGGCTCACTGACAGAACCCACAATGTAAAAGTTGCACACTCCAAATCTGACCTCAAAGCAGTGACAAGTGGTGTACCACAGGGTTCCGTCCTGAGACCTCTCCTGTTTGGTATCTACTTCTCTGAAGTACAGGCAAACACACAAGGCCTCTGCCTAACAAAGTTTGCAGATGACTTCAAACTAGGAGCCATAATCAAGTCCCCAAATGATGTCGACATCTGACAGAAGGGCCTCGCTGAATCAGATGCCTGGTGTCAGAGCCATGGCCTCAAGCGCAATGCCAAAAAGAGCAGTGTCATCCCCTTTGGTAAAAATTCTGTACTCATGAACTACCACATAGGCAGCAATCTACATAACACCGAATGTGTGATAAGAGACCTTGGGACCCAGGTGGACAGTAGTCTCTCCTTTGATAGTCACATCGCCACAGTAGTCAGAAGTCCTTCTACATGGCACACTTCATCATAAAAGGGTTCTCATCCAGGAAAAAAGTGGTCATTGTTCCCCTCTACTAGACACTCACACTTAGACTCTTGTCTTAAGAAGTGTGAAGTTGGCTTTGGAGAAGCTTTTTACAATGGTTTCCCTAATTGGGGGTGGGATGTCTAGGCTGATTAGCTTGTGGTCGGATCTGACCAACGAGGAATTGACCTCTGGTGTGGAACACCGGTTTCCCATGTTGGTAATGACCAGGTCTAGGATATTGCTGCTCCTGGTGGAGGTGTGAATAAGTTGATCCAAGGCATTGGAATTTATGAATTCTAGAAAACGTTGAGCAAAAGAGTTAGTACATGAGTAGTTTTCCCAGTTAATGGTGGGGTAGTTGAAATAGCCCATTATTAGGGTGTTGGGTTGTACCCTAATACTCTCCAGTGTATCAAGAAATGAGGAGTGGGAATCCTGGGGCATGGTGGGGGGTCTGTAGCAAGCTACAGTTTGGATTGCGGTCTTGCCCAGAGTTAGTTGCACTTGGATAGGATATTGCTGCCCCTGGTGGGGGTGTGAATAAGTTGATCCAAAGCATTGGAATTTATGAATTCTAGAAAACGTTGAGCAAAAGAGTTAGTACATGAGTAGTTTTCCCAGTTAATGGTGGGGTAGTTGAAATCGCCCATTATTAGGGTGTTGGGTTGTACCCTAATACTTTCCAGTGCATCAAGAAATGAGGAGTGGAAATCCCGGGGCATGGTGGGGGGTCTGTAGCAAGCTACAATTTGGATTGCGGTCTTGCCCAGAGTTAGTTGCATCTTGGAAATACATATATATATATATATATATATATATATATATATAGATATAGATATAGATATATATATATATATATATAGATATATATATATATATATATATACACACACACACACACACACACATATATATATATATATATATATATATATATATATATATATTTGCTTTGCTCACTGTTTGGAATTAGCGAGTTCACAAACACCTCTCCAACATCCCCTGCAAATCAACCTGCAAAAAAGAAACTGCTCCTCTTCATAGGGATATCCAGCTTAATCTAGGCCCTACTATACACCATTTGTCATCATACCTCCCTACCCACTTATAAAAGCTATCACTCAAAGGGATGCATCTAAACTTCAGAGGCCTTGTTAAAAACACCTTTACAAAAACTGCAGCCCAGGTCTCCCCCTCAAAGAATAATTATATGTTTCTCAGCATAAGGACTAAGTCACCTACTCCTCTTTTTGTTTACAATACCAAACCTCATTACCCTCAGGCTATGGAAGTACATTCTCCTAAGAGCTATACTGGAATTGCTATTAAATGTAAAAATGAACTAATAATCCACAGAAGGTCAATCTTTAAGTGTTATTACTTCATCAAATGGTACTAAAACACTTAAGATATTCAGCAGGTATGATTACTGCATCAGGAATTAAAATTTACAGGGTGTTAGGCAAAGCCAGATGGCAGTCTCCTCACCTGATGTTTCCACAGCAGGACATCATTAAGTGTGCATGGGTTTACATTCTTATGCCACAACCACTGGAAGAAGTGTAACAAAAAATGTAAGCACAAAGCACACACACTTCTTTTATTTGGGCTGAACGTAAACCATCAACTACAGCAACAATACGAAATGTGCCATTTACCTCAAAATAAATAAGACAGCTTACAATGGGCTTCACATTCCAACATAAGACTTTCACTTGTAGTGCATTTTTGTTTGAAGACAACATTTTGAAAGCTGTGAACAGCACCAGTAATTCAAAAAGAAAACTAGAATGTTAAATATGTCTTTTCAAACTGCAAGCTCCTCTTACTATTATGAAGATTGAGTACAGCCACTCTTCAAGAGAACTGCATTTCAGCTGCTTCTATATGAAATATTCTTTCATTAACTACCCAAACTTGGTGATCAGAGGTGAGGATGAAAGCAAAGAATGTCTGGTCAATGGACAGATTTGCCTTATGAATCAGCTTCTGGTTCATAATCACAGTCTGGCACACTGCTTGCAGAACAACTGCCACACTATCCAACAACTTGCCAGTTTCTCAGTCCTTTCCATTTCATTTATGAACACCCCCCCAAAACAAAAATACTGACCCACCCCTACTTGCAGACAGTAATTCACTCTTTTTGTGAGACAGCTATAACCTATGCTTATTTTCATCCAAACTTTTTCACATACAGCACAAATCTACTCTGGAGATCACAGAATTAATTAAAAAAAAAAAAAAGACTCAACCCTCACATCCCTAAACTGAATGTTCTTCAAAAGTTGGCTACAACCTGATATCCTGTACATGGAAATTGCAAATAGAAGAGGCAAGATGCACCCTTGGGGGATGTTACACGCTCATCAGTAGCATGTCTGAATTAAGCCCGAGAATACAGATGCAACTACTTTTCTTCAAATACAAACATGGTCTCTTCTCTTCTTCAAGTTCCAAATAAAATACTGTGGTACAGTAACTACTGAGCCTAGAGAAAGTGCTGTGCACTGTGGGCCTGAGCCTCCTAGGACTGCTTTAGCACAAAGTGTATTACGAGACAAATAAGAGAAGCAGGCAGGCTAACCACAATGAAGCAAGATTACAGAGCAACCAGTATGGGTTGCTGAATACTGGGGCATATAATGGCCAACAGTATGGAAAAAATCAGATTCCTGAACCCTGCATAAGGGAGCCGAATGAAGGTGCTACTGTAGTTGTGAGTCTTAACATGATCCCTGCCGGAGGTCAGAAAAAGAAAGGAGGTTAAGTGAAGTTGCTCTGCCTATGCAATAAAGCCTGTTGATAATACTTATTCCTCTATTTTGCTATGGAAAATCACTGTCCGAAGGAAAACTGCAATTGTGATTAGCATTCTGGAAAGCCTATCGTGAATGGAACATTCTGTAAGAAAGCATTTTCTGTTGCCCATGTAAATAAACTTTGCCTAAAAAAACTTGGCATTTTTAGAAAAAATTAAATTTATATGCTCAGAGTGAAGCTTTTGATTTTCAAAAGTATATTATGTTTACTATTGATGTTGTATCCTTATACACTGTATACCACACTGTGAGGGTGTTGAAGCTGTTCGTTGTTTTTTAGCTAAGAAAAACTATGGGCTCAGTTGTAATGCCATTTCTACCATCTGTGGTTTTTTGGATATAATTTTAGATAATAATTTTTTTCTTTTTGACAAGACATTTTACAAACAAAAGAGAGGAGTCGCTATGGGGTCTCCTGCAGCACCTGCCTATGCTAATTTGGTTATGGCATGGTGGGAATTTCAGTTTTTACCCCATTTACGTAACAAATTTAACATCTCTTTCTTTTGTCGTTTTGTTGATGATTTGTTTTTTATTATTGAAGGTGACTCCAGTACTGTTGATTTTTTTCTTTTTGAAGTTAATTCATTGTCTAGTTATTTGAAATTCACAAAAGGTTGTGTTGGGTTAAAAGTCAATTTTTTGGATGTGCTTCTCTGGTGGGACACTGATGATATGAGATTTCATAGTGGTATACATCGCAAAGAGAGGTTTACCAACAGTTATTTGCATTACACTAGCAATCACCCTAGGCACATTGTTAAAAATATTCCTAGAGGACAGTTCATCAGAGCTAGCCGTATGACCTCTAAAGAATGTGATTTGATTTGTGAATTTGAATTTATTATTAATTTGTTTGTTGACAGAGGGTACCATAGGTCTGATTTAATAAAAACTAGTAAGGAAATTATGAGCAAACGCTTAGACATTTATAAGGCGTTGTTGGATTACACTTCTAAGGAGACTTTGTCTCAATACTGTTCACACTAGTAAAACTGTTGACACTAACTTGATTTGTGCTCTGGACATGACAGTTGATAGTCAGCACATTCAACAAGTGTTGATTAAAAACTGGAGGATCATAAGAGGTAATTCAGATCTATATAAAGTTCTGGGTGATAAACCGTGCTTTGTTTCAAAAAATAATTTTAGTTTGAAGAAAGCATTAGAATTTAATGACAACCAATTTGTTACTTCTGTGACTGACAAAAGAGGGATGCACTGTTGTCATCAGTGCAACGTGTGTCGATACATTTCTGAGGGTCCGTATATTAACCTCGACACCTATGAGAGAACTATAGGCGTTCCATGTTTTGTAAACTGTAACACTAAAGGTGTTGTCTACATTGGTATCTGTTCTAGTTGCCCTGCTTTCTACATTGGCATGACTAGCAGGCAGTTAAAAACACGTATTAGGGAGCACATTTATGCCATCCGTCAAAAAGACGAAACTAATGCTTTATTTAAGCATTCAGTAATATGCTCCACATTTAGTAAGTTTTTGTTTTCCATTTTGGAAGTTGTTCATCCTGATTTGAGAGGTGGGGATTTTAAAAATTACCTTGAACAACATGAAACTCTCTGGCAAATTAGATTAAATTCTGATGTTTACCCTGGTTTGAACGACACTATTAATGTTAAATGTTTTTTAAAATATAGGGAGTTGTTCATTAATAAACATGTTGATATTAGTTCCTTTTTTACTTGAGTTTGTACCTTTAAGCTTTTTAATCAGTTTTGTTAATTGTTTAATTAATGTTTGATTGAAAGTGGTATTTATACATTGAACAGTGATGAATTTTTTATTCTGATGAAGTCTACGGATGAAAGCGGACAATAAACTGGTGTACGCTATTTCTCTTGAGTTTTCACTGCCTTTATACTGCCTTTACTGTGGTATTTTATTTGTTTTATTATTTGCTTTTTATTTTGTTTAAGTTCCTGTAAAGCCTGCCCCTTATCTTGAACAAACAAAGCGGCAGCAGCCTCACCAAACACGTATTTATTATCCAGAGGAGCACCAATCAACTTAGCCTTAATATCAGGTAAGGTTGAAGCTGAAGTCAAGAATAAACCCTCATCACTGACCCAAAAGCAGCAGCCCTAGAGGAAGCATCTGCTGCATCATAACTCCACTTGATGGAATGATGAGCCACCTGGGATGAAATCCCTAACAGGGAAAGAGCAAAAGTCTTCCCTTCAGAGTCAGGAAGATCAGAAATTACCTGACAGACCTGGGAAAGAAGAGTTGACATGTGGGTCTGATAAGTGACAGCCCTAAAAGTTAAAGCAGCACATGTAAAAACCTTTTTTCCCAACCTTTCCATGGATCTGCTATCTTTAACAGAAAGCAGTAACTTAGGAGAAAGGTAGCAATTGAGATGGCTTGCTAGAAGTCACAGACACCACTGAGTGGTCAGCAGAAGGCCACTTGTATAGAAATTTACAGTCCTTCGGCACCCTATAAAACCTATCAGGTTTCTTGGGGGTAGAGGTCTGGGAGTCATGAGCCTTAAGCATCAGAAAAGGCAGTC
Source organism: Protopterus annectens (assembly GCF_019279795.1). Taxonomy (NCBI): domain Eukaryota; kingdom Metazoa; phylum Chordata; order Ceratodontiformes; family Protopteridae; genus Protopterus; species Protopterus annectens. The sequence goes on along the minus strand of NC_056729.1, from coordinate 1,166,776,636 downwards.
AAAACAGGATGGATAGCAGAAGGTCTGGGAGAATTCATCTGCAGGACCTCATAACACCTTTTCTGTACTTCAGATACTTGAGCACAATCCCACTTAAAAGAACTCCATTATTCTAGAGATTGTGTCCCCAAAAGAAATTTCCGCAAAAGGAGCATCAGGACTAGTAGATTTCTCTTCCTCAGACCCATAATCTAAAGCAGAAGGAATCTGAGATGAAAAAGCAAGGGATTCATGACCTGAGTCCACCTCCGCCTCAGAGGAATCCTGTTCCTTGGGTCTTTTAGAGGGAGTAGAGGGACCAAGGAAAAGCAGGGACAGAAACTCCCTGAGGAGGTTTTAAAGTCATCAAAGCATTAATCAACCCCTGAGTGAAATTTTGCCATTCACTCTGAGGGTCCTTAGGAGCTGGGGTAATATGTTTAGTTTTCTGATTTTTCTTTAAGGGGACATATGCCGTATGAACAGTAGAAGGCTCCAACCTGGACAGCATTCAATAATTGAGGTACAAACTACTTCCCTGACTAAAATTTGAGGAACATCCCTAGGCCTCTTGGAAATAGCCTCAGTTTCCCCTGAATGTCCGATGCAGATGTCTGCAAGTCCTCCAAGGACATGTCTAAGGTTAGATCCCCGCCATCGTTGAAACCGGTTGCAGCCAAAGAATCCAACAAAGGAGCCAGGCAAACCTCTGGACTTTCATTCGTCTCGGCAGAGATGTCCAGTGGTGGCTGTACAGCAGAAGAATCTGGCCTAGATTTCTTGGCTGCCTTCTTCATGGATGGTTGCCCCTCAGAGTGGTAAGTTGCTTCCATTGTTTCTTTAGGTAAAAGCTTAAAACCCTGATTCTCCAGATACAAAGCCAAAGAAGAAAGCCTACTATGGATGTTTTTGGGAACAAAAGCCTGACAGATAGAACAGCACGTAAGATCGTGGGAAGCATTGAGGCAAAACAAGCACTGCTCATGATGGTCTTTATGGGGAATCATGTCTCCCACAATGGCATTTACCCTTCTTGGATGACATGAAACTCCACAAGCAATAAAAAACAAAAAGAAAGATAAGCTACAATAAACCCAGCAATGGAACAGGCATTCAGACTGATGAGCAAGAGATTGTGTTCGGACTGGCGACAAAGAAGTTCTAAGGATGGTACGTCCGGGCATTATCTTTATGCCCTTCCCTACATGATGAGTACATAGGGGATGTACAGCATACTTAAAGCAATCTAAAGGCTTTGGTATACTGGCTGGATGTCAGGCTGCCCTTGGCAGGGGATCCCTAGTATAATGAATACTGCAACAATGAAATGGAAGGACATCAAATGTTTTTATTTATGCATTTATTTGTTAACTACATAGGTAAGCTGGTCCAAGGACTCTCTTCAGCCATGACCCAAGTCAAAGGCAGGGGAATATACTGGTATTAACTACAAACAATGAGAAGTTAATTACATCAGCATATGTATGGTAGTAACAGGACACACAGTTAATATATTACCACACTTTAGAAATACCAAACTACATGGTTTCCTTGTAGACAGAAATATGACAAAATTACATCCAAAATCCTATGACACAAGACACCAACAGGCAATCACAAAGACTGTTGCAGAACAATATCCAAGAGTTAGCAAGAGAACAGACCCAGTAAAACTGAGAGAGTAACACTGTGGTGATGCATTTTTGCACATTTTCATTAGGCCTTGGATGGCTTATTGCAAAAGGCTCAAAGAGCTTTTCCTCCTTTGTCACTAAAGCATTGACATTCCTAGTATACATTTTTAAAGTGCTCAAATGAAGACAGGAGAAGTGAAACATTCATTTTCAGCTTAAAAGTTACATCTTTTCCAAAAATGTTTGCAGTTTGAAATCCAAAAAATAAACTGATGATAATGGAGCAAAAAAGAAGTTATGTTCTTACATAACGTTCCATCTGAGTAGTAGACTTCATTCTTCTGCACATATGGGTATACGGATCCGATTCTGATCTGAGCCGGCAAAACTTTTCAAGCAACAGCTCCGAGCTCCTCCCTTACCTATATTACATCACTTCCTCCTATCTATCCCCACATCGAGTTTGATGGCACTACGTGGCAACATAACCACAATCCTAAACTGGAAAAACCTGAAGAGTGAGGGGGATGGAGGGAGGGAAGGTGCAGAAGAATGAAGTTTACTACTCAGATGGAACGTTATGGTAAGAACATAACTTCTTTATCTGAAGTACTTGGGCGGCGCAGTGGTGCAGCAGTTAATGTTGTCGCCTCACAGCAAGAGGTTCTCTGGTTCGATTCTCGGCTGGGGTGCCTTCTGTGTGGAGTTTGCATGTTCTCCCTGTGTTTGTGTGGGTTTCCTCAGGGTACTCCGGTTTCCTCCCACATTCCAAAGACATGCATCTGGAGCATTTCTTCCTGGGCTTCCGATGAAAACAGGCTCTGTGGAACCTAGTCGGACATTCCCGGTCAACAAAATGTTAAATAAATAAAGTAGTTGACTTCATTCATTCTGCACATATGGGACAGAGTCCCCAGCTACTAATATTCCTGGGAGGCCCTTATGGAAGGATATTTCTGAGCACCGCAGAGCCAAAGGATGCTCTCCCTCTAGAAATAAGATCCAATTTATAATGAGAGATGAATGTATGCGTATTGGCCAAAGTCGCTGCCGCACAGATATCGTCTAATGGAACTCTTGACCAGAAAGCTGCAGAAGTAGCCATTGCTCTAGTGGAATGAGCCTTCAATACACCAGGAGGAGATAAACCTTTGTCCTTATAAACCTGTGCAATACAGAGAGTTATCCACCTTGCTAAGGACACTTTCGAAACTGCTTTGCCCAAAAATGGTTTAGAAAAGGATACAAACAATTGATCAGACTTCCGGAAGGCTTTAGTCCTATGGAGGTAAAAATGAAGCTGTCTATGGACATCCAATAAATGAAGCTTACGTTCACCTCTATTTTGGAAATTTGGGAAGAAGACTGGCAAATGTATAGACTGATTAATATTGGCTGCTGAGGACACCTTGGGAAGAAAGGACAGGTTCGTACGCAGCGAAACCCTATCCTTGTAAAAAAAACAAATAGGGGGGCAAGAAGGATAAAGCCTGCAACTCTGATACTCTCTTGGCTGAAGTGATGGCGACCAAGAAGGCTGTCTTCTACGACAAAAACTTAATCGAAACTGAACCGGCTGGCTCGAAAAGGGGGAGAGGTCAAAGCCTGAAGGACTAAAGTCAGATCCCAGGGGGGCACTGTTTCTTTAACTGGTGGTCGCAATAAAAAAGTGCCATTTAGGAAAGCTTTACACAATTTGGCAGAAGCCAGAGCAACCTTATTTTCACCCACATGAAAATTAGAGATGGCAGCCAGCTGAACCTTGATGGTGGAAGCACTAGCGCCTGATTGAAAAAGATCAGCCAGAAAATCCAGTATGACCAGAACGGGGGCTGTAAACGGGTTCAGATTGCGCTGAGAGGCCCAAATGCAAAAACGTCTCCACTTGCTATTGTAGAGTTTCCTAGTGGAGGCTTTAAGAGAAGCTACCAGAATATTCTTAACAGGGGACGAAAGTCCGGGAGTCCTGATGATCATGGGAACCGGAGCAGCCACACCGTTAGCTTGAGACTGTCCAGGTTGGGCAGGGGCAAGCCCGACGGGTGAGAAATCAGATCCGGGCATGGATCTAGAGTCCATGGAGGAACCAACAGGTGAGACCATAGGAAGGGAAACCACACTTGATGCGGCCAGAAGGGGGCTATGAGAATGACTTTGCACTGCAGCCGTCAAGCTCTCTGAAGGAACTTTGGAATAAGAGGTAATGGAGGATAAGCATACAGTAGCCCGGGAGGCCAAGCATGGACCAGAGTGTCCCTGGGGACATCCCCCGGAGGGGGGGATCAGAGCGAAGAAGTTGCTGCACTTCATGTTGGAAGGAGATGCGAAGAGATCGCAGAAAGGTTGACCGTTGACCCCAAACAAGGAAGATCTTCTCCGCTACTGATTGTTTCAGAGACCACTCGTAAGGCAGAAGGATTGCCCTGCTGAGACTGTCTGCTAGAATTTTGGAGCGTCCCGGGATATGTGTTGCTATGAGAAACTGGCTGGTGGATATGGCCCACTCCCAAACCCTCATGGCCTTGCGACAAAGGGGGTAGGATCTGGTCCCTCCCTGTTTGTTTATATACCAGACTACAGACAAGTTGTCTGACTGAATGGCTACCGTCCCTGGAGGAAGGACAGGGTGGAAGGCTCTCAACGCTAAAAGCACCACCCTCATCTCCAGGACATTGATATGTAACTTGTTCTCTGGAGAGGACCACGTGCCTTGGACTGTTCTTCCGAGGAAGTGCCCCCCCCCAAAACTGGGAAGCATCCGTGGTCACCGTGGCTTGAGCCGAAGGGGCTAGAAGGTTTTGCCCTGCAAAAATGTCCACCGATTGAAGCCACCACTGTAGTGACGTTCTGCATGTCCGATTGATTCGGATGTGGAAATCCATCGGAAGGTCTAGCCAGGACTACTGAACTGCCAGATTCCACTGAAGGACCCTCATGTGAAGACATGCAAGAGGAAGGATAGAGATTGTGGCTGCCATCAAACCCAGGGCCTTGAGAACATCTGCTGCTTTGACTACCAAGTGATCCAAGATCGCCGATACATGGAGTCAGAGATTTTCTATCCTTTCCAGGGTGAAAAAAATCTTTGACTGAATCGAATCCAACCTTGCCCCGATGAAGTCTATAATCTGAAGCAGAGCCAGGTGTGACTTGTTGACATTGATCGTGATGCCTAACTTGTGAGCCAGACTGAAGAAGTAGTGTAGGGCCTGACACAAGAGACGTTTGGTGGATGCAGCGAAGAGCCAGTTGTCTAGGTAGGGGAATACCTGAATGCCCTGAAGTCTGAGGTGAGCCGCTACGACCGCCATAACCTTGGTGAACACCCTGGGGGCTGTGGTGAAACCAAAGGGTAGGGCTCTGAATTGAAAGTGAATGGCCCCTAGCCGGAAGCGTAGAAACCTCCTGGAGCTCCTGTGGACCTTGATGTGATAGTAAGTGTCCTGGCGGTCTAATGAGCACATCCAGTCGCATTCTCTCAGAAATGGTAGAATGGACTGTAGAGTGACCATCCAGAATTTTTGTTTCTCTATCGACAGGTTGAGGATGGACAGGTCCAGAATGGGCCTGAGGTCTCCTGTCTTCTTTGTCACTAAAAAGTACCTGGAGTAGATGCCTGATCCGGATTGATCTGGGGGGACTGGCTCGATGGCTCGTTTTTGTAGCAGCTTCGAAATCTCTAAAGCTGCAGCCTCCCTGTGAGTGGGTGGAACATCCGGAAGGCGTGCTGGAGTAATGGGACATGAAATATAGGGGACAGACTATCCTCTGGATATGATATTTAACAACCAGCGATCTGCAGTAATGGACTCCCATGCCGCTGGATGTAAGGAAAATCTTCCCCCAACTGCCTCCAGAGTAGAGCAGCCGGGCAACCCCTCAGGGTTGCTGTGCGGGTCTGTCGGAAAACGGTTCCCTAGACCCGAAATTTCTAGGACCCCCTCTGCCTCTGGGACGGCATCGGTCATGTCCCCCTCTGCCTCTGGGGGAGGAATACTCCTGAGTGTCACGAAAGGACTGTGATTTCCAGAACCACATCTTCTTTTGCTCCTTTTGGTTCCTGGAATAGGACCTCTGGGGGTTAGAGAAGCGGATTCCAACGGCTGACAAAGTCTTTCCGTCCTTCTCACTCTGGGTTAGTGTGTCGTGCAGTTTTCCCAAATAGGGATGATCCATCAAAAGGGGCATTGATGAAAGACGCCTTAAAAGGGTCTGCAAATTGACACAACCTGATCCAGGCATGACGCCTCAAGGCAACGCCTGTACCAGCAGCCCTAGTGGCTCCCTCCGTAGCATGAGAGAGAAGATGCATAGAGGTATTAGTCACTGATTTCAGTGTACTCATCTTCGCAGTGAAAGACTGCTTGTCCAGCTGCGACAGAGACTGCGGGGGCGACTCAGTTAATTCCGATATAAGGTCTCGCTGCAGTCGGATAACATGTGCCAAATAATTCAGCGCACGAATAGAAAATGTCGCTGACGAGTACATGCGCTTCCCGAAATGATCCATCGACCTAGACTCTTTGTCTGGTGGATGAACCGAGGAACTTTCCTGTGCCAGTTCCTTCTTTGTGGCAGCTGCAACCACCAAAGCATCTACCGGGGCTCCTTTAAACCATGCCTGCCTGTCTGACGGCGGGGAAAGAATTTTGTCTGGCCTTTTGGGTATAGGCTCTACAGTGTCAGGATTCTTCCATGCCCTAGTGGTGATGAGGTCCACTAAAGTGTCCACTGGAGGGGAGACCCAGGAAGTAGATGGGCCCGCGACAAAGGCTTCCAGGAATATGGACTCATCCGCAGAGGGTTTGGGGCTGACCAACCTCCTCTTTGGTGGAGGATCTCCATAATGTCTCCGAACGAGATGTCCTTGGTAGATGATCTGGGGGAACCCTCTCCTTCATCCAAGTCCGTATCAGTGGTAATGGACTCAGGGGAGTCCAAGTGCCTCCTCTTACACTTGCGCTTATGAGGTTCCTCTCCAGTGGGACTCTCTGGAGAGGATTCACAAGTCTCCGAGGGTTCCCGGAGGGGAACAACCTGGGTTTGCTTTGGCACGGGCTGTCCCTGCGACAGAGTAATGGGAGCAGAATCCAAAATCAGAGGGGTCTGGGTAGGATCCGAGTTGATGAGCTGTGGCCTCAACCCCTGGGAAAGAACCCTTTCCACAGCCCCGAATGCCGATGGAGAGCACACCTCCATAGAACGTAAGGATGAGGCTCTCCCCGGCACCGAAGCAGGGATCCGAGCCGACGTCGGGGTAGTCCGGGCACCGAGGATGGGATCCAAAAGAGAGAAATCTCGACCCTCGGGTCTGACTCCCCGACCACAGCTCCAAGAGTCCCCCAGTTCCGAGATCAGATCAGAGGAACGCAGGGTAACAGCCAGCGTCGAGGACACGAGAGCCATCGGCGCCGACCCAACAGCTCCAAAAGGTCTCAGATCTGAGAACCCCGAGGCATCGGGTCGGATCGGGGAAGGAGCAATAGGGTGGAACATAGTTGAAGAAGGAGGACCCTCTCCAATGGGAGAGGGCCCCGGTAAGACCCCCTGTCCATATCAAGGTCGGAGATGCTCCGGGTCGACCTGGAGGAAGTGACCGACTTGGGTCTGGGCCGGATCTGAGGAAAGTGCCTCATCTCAGAAGACTCCATCGGCTCCGACGAGAAACAGGAAGAGCGGAGCCAAGGAGAACGAGACCTGGGTACCTTTGAAGAGGGGCTGGAGAAAGACTCCCTGTCCAGTGATCTTTTTCTGGGCCTGTCCCTCTCTTTGTGGCGCTTCTCCTTCTCCCTTCTGTCCCTACCTCTCTGGGACGACTCCGACGAAGCAGGCCTGGTGGGAGGTTGAGTGCCTGCCTGCACAGTGTCACTGGCTGGGGAGGAGACGGAGGCAGACTCCAGGGCAAAAGCTGGCAGCAGACCCTTAGCCACAAGCTTAGCCCGACAATCCTTCAACACCCTGGGGTTAAAGCCTGAACAAATGTCGCAGGATGCAGACAGATGGGCGACCCCTAAACATAGAACACAGAGTGTGGCCATTGGCTGTTGAGAGCTTATGACCACACTCTGTGCACTTCTTAAATAGAACCTTAGGCTGTTCAGCAGAAGCAGTACAAGCCCTAACGGCCCACTCACACACACACACTTAACAGGGATTGGGCCTAGGCGGGAAACCAGTATCACACAACAAAACACTTAAAAACTAAATATTTATTTATTTTTACAACTAACACGATGACCAACGCGAAGGGAGGAAGAAGGGAAAGGTACACACTGAACTATCACCAAAAAGACCAAAAAACCTTACCACCTTGCTTAGAGCTCAGAGACCACGATGCTGACTCTTAGAGCGGCAAACAAGATCTGGGGATAGATAGGAGGAAGTGATGTAATATAAGTAAGGAAGGAGCTTGGAGCTCAGAGCTGATGCTTGAAAAGTTTTGCTGGCTCGGATCCGAATCGGATCCGTATACCCATTTGTGCAGAATGAATGAAGTCAACTACTTCAGATCACCTGTTCTTAGAAGATGAGCTATAATGTTTCAAACTCTAAAAACAGTTTCATCTATCGCTTACCTTTGTGCTACACTGAGTAAGCCTCCCTTAACTGCCTAAGCATCAGATTAGCAAGTAAAGCAGAACTGCCCATAAGGTGCAGACAGCAAAGTAAAAGAAGGACAGAGATGAAACCGAGTGGGTTGTTTTTACCCGCACAGGCTCTAATTAGCTACATTATTATAGAATGAGCAAGAAAAAAACAACAACTTAGAATTCCTATCTTTATAGTAAGTGGCTTTTGTGGTTCTGGCCTTAGAATCATTTTTAACTACAGTGGAAAAATAAAGAATGAACATGAGAACTTACAGTTCACAGTCTAAGAAGACAGGAAAAAATATTCAAGTTAGAGTCTATCCAGTATCAGACTGTTAATCCATCTGCATATGCTCCTTAATATCCTCCCGACCATGCTAGCTAAACCTCTGTCTGCTGACCAGAATGAAATCTACAATATAGGAAACTGAGGCAGTATTTACAGCTCAAGAATTGCCTTTAAAATCCAACTTCCAGGGCAAGAGACTGCTACCTTTTAAAAATTGCAAGAAAAGGTATCCACTAATAAGAATGCATAAAATCATTTTATACAACATAAATTAGTAATTATATTCATCTTCAAAATAAATTTATATTGGTTCAATCTAAATTAGTTTAAGTCCTGTTCCATCAAGCATGACTTTTTTGCCTTTCTTTATGCAAACAGCCTATGTATTTAAAAACAGCCAAAGGAAAACAACAGTCGCACACTGCATTTCTGTGACTCCTGGTGATGCTTAGGGGGAGGTGAACATGTCAAACTGTATGGTATATGAAATAGAACTAAGCAAAGTACCTATTCATTATCTCTTCCCCACTCCTGACCTGATTTAAATATGTGATATGTGCTGTGCATCAGATGAGACAAGCCTGAACATGCAATTTAGTATCTGCAACTCACCTTTCATTTGACAAAAGTGATGACACTTTCAAACAGGAAGAAATTTACCTAAGAATGTAAAGAAGCAGAAGATGGTTTAGATAATTCACTGCTGCTGTCACTCACTTTGATCTTGTGAAAATAATGTGTTAATCTGTCTGAGACTAACCACACTAAAAACACTGTACCTATAATATAACCATGGGTGGCAGCACTGATTCGTCACATCTTCATCTACACATCTACTAAAAATTCAATTCCAAGAAAACAGGGGTACAAGCTGTAACTTGTAGTTTCTAAAAGAAACCTATAAAACAGCAGTTTTACTAATCTGAAGCCAGAAAAACAGGAAGTCTGAAGCAAAAAATTAGTCTACATGACTCAGTGACAAAATATGCAATAGCTTCTATTAAAAAAATAAGTGCTGTATATAATTCCTTAAAAAGTGCATTATTTTATCTCAAGCAGTATCAAAAAGGAAACTGTAAGTGTCAAGAAGGTACTGATTGAATCAAAGCAGAGCCTGTAAACAAGGCAGTGCAGAATATCACCAAGTTCTGAAGATGTTGCCACAATACAGTAACATGATATGAACAGCTCTCCATGTCAGACAAAGCACACTCTTCTTCTGTGGAAACGTATATTAGACCACCACTGAAGTAGCCACACTTTCAGCCCTATGGCCTTTATCAGTCCATGGCAAGTCTCATCCCATGTCCTGTTTACAAAACAATGCAGTCAGTTGAATACTTGACCAGACACTGCCTAAAAACTAAAAAAGTTATCAATTATCTTTCAGAAAGACAGCACAACAAGCAGCCACAAGAACGTCTTACTACCTTCCAAACAAGGAAGGAATTGTCTGAGCATTCTACATACATTTAACCTGCAGCAGCATGAGGACTAGCACTCAAAGCTGGTGGAATGAACACGGCCAACTCAGTCACTGCCACCAGTAAAAACAGTGATAATGAAAAGCAAACAATTCTGCACAAGACACTCCGTATAAATCAATGACGTTTACACCACAACAGCTGATTTGTGAAGGGATCCTAAACAGAGGGTGACTGTTTCGATTTGCTCTTCTGCTATCATCAGCTCAGTTATTTAAGCAATAACCGACGACGTGGTGTGGTATATTAAAGATTTACCCACAGTTGGTGTGGTTTAATCACGAGGGCAAAGCCCAAGTGATTAAATAAAGCCAACTGTGGGTAAATTTCAATATACCACAACCACAGAGTCGGTTATTGCTATTATACAATGACATTATTTAAGAAAAAAATACTTTTCTTAAATATCTTTGTATAATGCCTCCATGCTGCCCTTCCATGGTTTTGTGGTATCCTTGTGCTATTTCTAATGTACTGTGCATGCGTATGGGACTTGGTGTTCCCATGCTTATGCAGTACATCAGTTCTGTGCAAAGGAAACAACGGAGAAAGGAAGATCTCTGTTGCCTTTTTTTTTTTTTTTATTGAAAACAAAATAAAAAAAAAAAAAGAAAGAAAGAAACCGGGAGAGTTTTAACAAACAAGGGCGAGCCAGGACAGACAAAATAAAAAAAATACTCAGTTAAGTTTCTACAGTTTTGCAGAACTTACCTGATTATCCTTTTATTTTTGTCTGCGCTGTCGCTCTCGTTCGTTTTAGGCCTTCCGTTTTCTTTTTTTGTTTGTTTTAAAAAAAGAAAAGTGAAAAAAAAATTGCGAGATATACTAATGGGAAAAACTCCGGGTGACTGGACCTTTTCCTGTTAGTATATTCTCGGATTTACAACGGGCACGCTGGTTGGGCTGGCCAATCAGCGTGCTCGTTTTTGAATATTAATAGCCAGTCATTGTATAATTGGCAATAATGGAGAACAATGGACCATGCCTAAGTCACAGCTAAGAATGCAGATGCTGGTTTCTCTTACACCAATACAAATGCCTGTTTACATAGTTATGAAGCTGCTTTTTTTTTTTTTTTTTTAATTTATTTAAAAAGTTAATAGAACAAAGAAATTTACATTAATGTGCATTTTTTGAACAATAAGAAGCATGAAACTGTAATTCCTGTGCTTAATTTAATCCTCAGCAATTAACCAGAAAAATTAAAACATTACGGGTGATGGGGCAAAAATTTAAGGCAAAATCAAGGAAGTTAAAAAGTTAAACCGAAAAACACATTTTGCATCAATATGCATTTTCTGAATGGTAAGAAGTATGATAAATTACATGGTAAAAATATGAGGTAAAGTCAGGACACTAAAAAGTTAAACAGTATAACTGCTTCTGCCTTAACAAGCACTTTCTGAATAGTAAGTATGAAACTCCAACGTTTGGAACTATTGGCTGATGACTACAATCCTCAGTAATTTACAAGAAAATCAGGGAGGGGTATTATGCCCAACTGCACAACTGCAAAAATGTTTTATGCTAGCGTATCAGGTGATGGATCAGTTAGGGTCAGATAGCGATTTTTTTTTTAAACTGCTTGTGGTAAGTATAGAATGTTATGGCAGCAGCACACAGCTATCAATCTACACTGCTTTTGTAACATTCCAGGTAGCAACAATGCCCACTCGGGCATTGTCGGTAAACTCAGTAGGTTAAGTACAAATCAGCATGTCACCCCGTGGAGAGACAACTGGCTCTCAGACAGGACCCAGGACATTAAATTTGGGGTATCCACCTCAACAGAGAGGCCAGGAACAAGTGGAGTGCTTCAGGTATTGGTCCTCGGACTGCTCCTTTTTGGCATTTACTTCTCTGAAGTAAAGGCCAACAGCAATGGTCTCTGGTTGACTAAGTTTGGTGATGATTGCAAATTAGGAGCTGTCACTGAAATTCACACCGAGACAAATACTCTCCAGGAAGGGCTGACACAGACAAACAATTGGTGTCAGAGACATGGACTGGACTAAAACTGTCAAGAAATGCATGATAGTATCCTACAGGAATTCATCCACCCCTGCTCACATTAAGGCAGAGAAAGTAGCATGATGCACTAAACCCTCTTCATTTCAAAATAACCATCAGAAAGGCCTTGTACCATATATTAGCTAGCTTCAGAACTCCCTCTATGACAAAAGAAATCCACAATGCCTATTCACAGGAAATATAATCAATCAGTATTAAACCCAATACCATTTTCCTAGATGATCTAAAGATTGGTGTAATGGTTAAGGTGCTTACCTTAGAAGCACAAGATGCAGGGTTTGATTCTCATCTCACATGGGGTAATTGGCTAGGCTTAAAATGGCCCATGAGGGCAGTTAGCCTAGTATTACGCTATGAATCTATAAGCTATGAATCCATCTACAGACTAGGAAACCTATACTACCACTAGTACACAAGCATAGAGATTGCTGGACTTTGTCAATACAAATGCCCTGGAGCAATTAGTCATAGTACTTTCTAGCGGGAATAACATTTTGGGTTTTGTCCTTACTAATACGGGAGCATCTTGCACCATTCCCTTGTGTTATCGTCATCACGTCAGGTCTGACCATAATGCAGTCTCCTTCGAAATAAAACTGAAACCAGAGATCCCTTCTACCCAAGGTACATTTAGGTTGTCTTTCTTAAAGAAATTTCTAAAGTTTCGAAATTTCTTTAAGAAAGACAACCTACTCCTAACTGATACACTGGTAAGCTTCAAATCCCCAGCAAACTCAGTTAACTCCAGACAATACGCAGAAATGTACACCACCACACTCTGCCAGCATGTAAACAGCTGCAGAGATGCAGCTGTACCCAGAAGGAACAGGTGCAGGCCAAACTCACATGGTGGAATACACTATTAATAAGGTTTACAATAAAAGGAAAAGAATGTTGACCAAAAGTAAGAAAAGTAATTCCCAGAATGTCTGAACCCTTGTCACAGAAATAAACAAACAACTCAGGAGGTTAATAAAATCCACCAAAGCTAAGTTTGAGGCAAAAATAGCTAAGCAAGCCAAAGACAATCACAAGGCATTTTTTAGTTATGTTCATAATCTCAAAACCACAATGCAGCAATGCGCTGAGCTGATTGTAAACAATGTTACCTATACTGAGGCTGAAAATACAGCTAACCTATTGGCTGATAAATTCAGCATGACTTTACCCCTCTCATCCCCTCCATCTTACCTTCAAGGTATACCTGAAACTGGCTCACCTCCAGCTATCACACAAGATCAAGTCCTAAAAATGCTATCAAAAACTAAAAATACTGCATTGATGGGTCCTGACATTATGCCTGCATGCATCTTAAAAAACACGAACCACAATTTAGCCACACTCCTAACACCACCATTCAATCTCAGCCTCCAAACAGGTTTTGTACCAAGCGAATGGAGAACAGTTACAGTCACTCCCCTGGAAAAGGGAGGACATTCCACATACCCAAGCAATTGCAGACCATACATTTTACCAACCTCATATGCAAAGCCATGGAAAGCATTTGCATGGAAATAATCAATCAGGACAATGGGAACCTCCAAACACTGGACCCGTCTCAGTTTGGATTCGTCAATGGTAGGTCATGCTTACTAAACCTGGTGGATTTTTTTTTTGAAAAGGTTACCAAAGCAATCAATGATGGCAAAACAATACACACTGCATACCTTGACCTGGCCAAAGCTTTTGACACAATTCTCCACCCAGGCATAGTAGAACGGCTAACTAAACTGGGAATAAACCACTATATCTCCCACTGGATTGCCAAATGGCATACAAATAGGAAGCAGATAATCAAAAGAACAGCACCAGAATTACCCGTTCTAAAGACTTAAACCTTGCCTGTGATATAAATAGGGCCTGCTGAAGAGACAGGTATGTATTCCAGAGACTACACATCTATGGAACAGGCTCCCGATCCATGTGAAGCAGAGTTCCTCTGTAACCCAATTTAAGTGCAACTTGGACAACTGGATGGGGAACAGGAAATTCATCCCTGGTTTACACCCATGTCTCTAATGGACACAGGTAACCCCCCCTCCCCATGATTCTGCGCTGAGACCTATCCCGCTTGGCATCTACTTTTCTGAGCAGTCACTAAATCACCAAATGGCTTAGCCATCCACCAGGAAGGTTTGTCTCAAATAAATAACTGGTGTCAAAATCATGGCCTGAAACTACAATGCCCAAAAATGTACTATTATATCCTTTGGAAAGTCATCTACCCCAGGGAACTATCACATTGACAATATTCTCCTAACAGCTGATCCATCTGTTCAGGATTTGGGAACATATCTGGACAGTGACCTAACGTTTGACCACAATGTTGATGTAAGAAAGATGCTCTATACTGCACAGCTCATAAATAGAGGGACTGTGTCTAGATCTAAGGATGCCATTGTCCTCCTCTACTCAGTCCTCACAAGGCCAATTATTGAATATGATGTCCCCATAGCTCTCAACTGTCCAGATTTTCATAAAATGTCCAGATTTTTTTCCTCATATTTTTGGTACACTCCTCATAAAATTTCTGTTTTTCTGGCAAATCACTGAGAACTGAAGTGACTATACAGATAATGGCACACATTTGAGTTTCAGACTTTATATCATTCATAAAATACATGCTAACACAAAAATGTTATTCCAGCAACTTTCCAAGTCTATAAAAGCAATATTTAAAATATGTCCCTATTTTTGGGCCTTTGTCCCCCCATTAGTTTTGGTTTTGTCCAGATTTCTTGCTCTAAGAAGTTGACAGGTATGGATGTCCCCTTTATATCTGTCCAGACACATGCAACAACAGGAATGCCCACAAAGATACCTTACTGAAAGGATACATAACCTAAGAAAAATGTCCTACATTGTATGAGTCAAACCCCTGTCACTATACTATGTATTTTACAGACTGCTACGAGAAGACCTGTGTTTGGCATACAAGGCATCCTTAGATGCATTTCTGATGGATTTACTTGCTCATCAGAAAGTCAAATGGCACCAAAAATACTCGGTCTCGGTCTAGAGATCTAAACCTCTTCTGCATCAACAACAGAACAGTTTTGGAGGGACAGGTATATTTCACTGATGCTGCAAAACACATTCCCCATGCACATAAAATAAGGTTCACCCCTGTCCAAGCCCAACTTAGATCTATGGATGAGAAACAGGCAATTTTCCTCAGGACCCCCCCCCCCCCCCAATACTACTAATGGACAGATGCAGCTCCTAAATGCTTTATCCCATGCATGGGTCCCCTCAAATTTTCTATGGTATGATCTCCGTTATTCTCATCAGGGGTAGTATAAAATTATTGACCATCGGACGGGCAAGACCAATCTATACTTAAATGGGATAGGTTATTTCGAGCACAAAAGGGAAAACTTGCTAGACTTAAAATGGTCAGCAAGTGCAGCTATCCTACTACTTACCTATGAACCTATATACATACACACATAGATAAAACATACACACTTTAAAAAATATGTGGCTATATCGCTTGTTGGGGCTACCTGACACTGATGAAAACAGAGTGATGCGCACTACCTAATGATTCCTCTACAAGTGGCACTTTCTACTACACAGTTACTGATATCTTCCATTCCATACTGTTTAAGTAACACCACATTCCATTTCAATAGTTCCCAGTTTGGTATCTGTACTACAGAACATTTATTAAACAGGCAAGACAGAATGTGGTATTGCTGTGGCACTGGGAATTCATGCAAAATGGGGAAAAAGACTTTTGATGCTATAAAAATTAACCACATTTTTTTTGCAAACATCATCCTCACTTTTTAATAACACAACTGCCTGTCAGCAGTATATCAAAATAGTGAACCCAATATTTATTAAAGTTGCTAGCAAATATTCACCAAAAAGAATACAGGCTCATGTTGTTGTTGTCTTTCGGCTTTTCCCGGTTAGGGGTCGCCACAGCATAACTCCGGTCCACTAATGATTGGCAGTAGATTTTGACGAATGCCGAGGTGCCAGCTTGATGTTCAACCTTCAACGAAGGCACGCCCTTTTACGCATGTCTTTCGAATGCCCACCCAACTGCTGGGAGGATATGCAGACTCCACACAGAAGGCACTCCCCGCACGCCAGCCGAGAATCGAACGGGAGACCCTCTTGCTGTGAGGCAACAATGCTGCCGTTGCACCTACAGGGTTTAAATCTGACCCATGGTGATTGGTTAGGCTTGTCATAGTCTGCAGACTGATGGCCTAGTATTAACCTATGAATCATGGCAGTGGGGGAAAAAAGATAATGGCTACTGTGTATGTCCAGCTATAGTTATATGATGAGGGGATTCTCACTGTTGAAAGGGAGATTGGCTGGCTTAAAATGGCCCACAAGGGCAGCTAGCCTAGTACTTACTTATGAACCAATATCATCTGCCACTGAACATACAAAACGCAGAGGAAGAGGATTCTATTAGCAAGTTCAGATGACGAAAATGCCTTTTGAGGGTTAACTCATTTTGTCTATTTCCAATGAATTATTCTGTTTTTCCAGAAAAAAAGACATCTCACAAATGAAACAGCTACACAAACATACAAGTATAAGAGTTAAGACAGGCCCTTTCCCTATCAACAGAAATTCCCATTCTTCCCCTTTGCTGTTTGCTTTCCTTTTGGAGCTGTTAGTCTTGAATATCAGGAGTGATTCTAACACTGGTTATATGTTGGAAGGTTAACTTAGGTTCCCACTATATTCAAATGATGTGCTACTCTACATTACCAAACTAGAGGAATCTCTAGACTTAGTATTTGATTTATCACTGAAAAAATGCAGGTTAGAAGATTAATACATCTAAAACAGAAATTCTTAAACCGAATTGCTCTTCTACTATGGGCACAATAAATAAGTACCCTTTTTTAGACTACAGAAACAAAATCACCTACTTTTTTGTCTTAGGTCTAGAGGAATCAGTTGCTAAGACATACAATCTTATTATAGCCAACATCAAAGCTGATCTATAGACATGGAGGGGAGTTAATCTGGATTTTCAACAGTGGACCTATGCCATTAAATGGTTTATTATGCCACTTGTTCTACTGGACTCTGAGAAGCTTTGCTTAATTCCTAACACAGTAGTTCTAATTACTATTACGAGACTATCAACATTCTTATGGTGTGCACAAAAGCCTGGATACTGCAGGGAACTGTTCTCTCTGCCGAGGGAACAAGGAGGCCTCACTGTCCCAAATTTGTAATTATGTATAAAGGCAGCCAGGTGTAAAGTTTTACATGAGCTGTTATGTGTGTGTGTGTGTGTGTGTGTGTGTGTGTGTGTGTGTGTGTGTGTGTGTGTGTGTGTGTGTGTGTGTGTGTGTGGGTCTACTTTGTTTAGTTGAATATCATTTTCAATGAATTTCATTTCACCCCAACCACATCGCTAAAAACACAAATTACAGAAAACTCATTTCACTGAACTGAACTTAGTATACATGGCACTGTGTAGAGTACTGTAAGGCAAGTAAAAGGTATATGCCCTTTTCCCCACTGTAGTACGATCCTGTACTATATATAGTTAGTGGGGGGGGGGCACAGCCCCCCCCCCACCTTGTTTTATATTCTATTTTACCAAAAACTTCAAAGCAATGCATTTTAAACAATAGACATGCATAGTTACAACACCAATGACTAACTCCCTCCAGAAGACAATATGTACTCAAACTAAGAGGGGGGGGATGCCCCCCACACCCCCCTAACTATATATGCTAACTCCAGGATCACACTACAGTGGGGAAAAGGGCATACACCTTTTTCTTGTCTTACCGTACTCTACACAGTGCCATATATACTAACTGCAGTTCAGTGAAATGAGTTTTCAGTAATTTGGGTTTTCAGTGAAGTGGTCGAGGTGGAGTTTGAATTTACAGCAACAATATAGTGGAGCTTTCATATTACTAATTCAGAAAAATTGGATAGATAACAAAAATCCTATTATGTGTCAAGCATTTAAGAATCAAGAGACTGAATCTTCCAAATGCTGAAAAAGTATTCTATACTGTTTTATTTGGAATGGCTATTAAGAGGGGTACAAATTGTTAGACTCGGCAAAGGTTAAGTGTTAACTTATGTCTGATACAAATGGAATTATCAGGGGCTTTTAGACAGATGAAGACGGGGAAGGTCAATAGACCAGACTGGCCCTTTTGGATATCTTGGTGGTTGATGGATCTGGTAGTCAACTACCTCTTAAAAATGACAATTGCTAAGATACATATATATTTTTTTTTTTGGGGGGGGGGGCAAGATTCAGTGACACTGACAAATATAAGGGAGCATGGCAGTATGACTTGAAACATTTTTTTTCCATCAGCAGTATGGCATAGAATAATGGTAATCCCTAGACATGATACTAATTCTAACTGATTTAGACTTTTTGGATGGTAATGCCTCTTTAAATAATTTTACATCCCATAAGATTTGCTCAAATGTCCACTACAATCTCCCCCTTCTACTGGAGTTGTGATTCAAGAGTTAAGGGACACTGGTTTCATATATTCTGGCAGTGCCCTGAGCTGGATGCATTAAATGTGTTTATTAAGGGAATTTCTGAGAATCTGTGACTTGACAGCGTTTAGTTTACTTTGGCTCTTTTTTTTGGGGGCTTAGATCCATATCAGATGTTATTATTTTGGGATCAAAGTCTTCTGAGCTTGATTATGCTAGTAGGGAAAAGGGTCATAACGAGAGTGTGGAAAAGGCAAGGTTTGCCTAATATGAATGAGTTCTGGACTATAATGAAAAAAATCAGGGAAATATAAATAAATCTAAGATAAATCAATTGAAAATACAGATGTACATCAAAAACAGGCTTTGGGACATGATATATCCCCCTGCATTCTACTAATAGACAACCTAAATGTAATTGACTGCAGGAAAGAGCTGATTTGAGAATAGCCCCCCATGTCTCTGGCATAGACAATACTGACAGTTCTATACAATTAATCCTGAATAGTACTTAAAGGTCTAGTTATTGTACAATGTTTCTGTTATTGGTTGATAGTATCTTTATACTTTTAATATTATTATTCCTTTATTTACTGACATGCGGGGAGCAACAGATTAAGCATGTTATTTACTATGTATGATTAATGTGTTGTTGAATACACTCTACTGGGGAAAATACTGCTTCAGCTTGCTAGAACAGCTTCAGTCAAAAAATA
Source organism: Protopterus annectens (assembly GCF_019279795.1). NCBI lineage: Eukaryota > Metazoa > Chordata > Ceratodontiformes > Protopteridae > Protopterus > Protopterus annectens. The sequence goes on along the minus strand of NC_056729.1, from coordinate 1,166,757,451 downwards.
AGAAAAATAAATGACCATCAACTTTGCTGGGGAGGGGGTGATAAAAACTAGAGAGTCCATCTATTTAAAGAATTCTAATGTACTTTCACAGTCAGAAATTAAATTACACAACTACCACCTTTGATTCTTTTCAACAACTATTGCTCAGATGAGCCCTCACCCCAAAGCTGACCAAAAAGACACTTGGTCATAAATACAAATATTGTAAAAAGATGTTCAAATGTAAGCAATTCTTTGAACTTTATAACATCTTTCATTTTAAATACTCAAATGTGGGTATGCTGTCTCTAGGTGCGTGTTCTCAATTAATATGCCTATGCATACATATATGTGCAATTTACTTGCATTTAACACACATCATGACTGAAAAAGGTTTTTGGACAAATGTACCCAACCTGGTTACCAAACGTAAAATGACAGAAAAATACATACAAATTTCAAGTTTTTCACAAAGCATGTGAGATTTTACCAAGATGTTCTCATTACTCTACATCCCAACTAGTGTCTTCATGTATTCAGAAAGGTACTGCCTGTACAGCAGAGCAGCTTTATATTTGACAACATAATGCCACTTTTGTGGGCATAACAGATAGTGCAGAATACACTAAAGACAAGTTTTTTTTTTCTTCAAAACTTCACAAACAGCTAATGATCATGCAACATTAAGTGAGTAGCTACTGCTCAACACAAACTGCTGAAATCACATTCCTCACACTACACTTGGAAATAACTTACAGCAAATTGAAAACTGGAAACTGACAGAGCTAAAATACTTGAAAGATAATTTATAAGAGCATTCTCTGTCATTACTGTTAATTACTTGTACTTAATTTCTGGAAGTGTGAAGTGCTTTTGCATGGTTTTAACAACATCTTGCTTTTGTAATACAACTCCTAGTACCATTAAAGACCTCAGATTAAGTTTAGTTTTGGTCAGTTATGTTTTCGTTTAGAGAACACTATGGTTAAATTACTTTAGATTTATAAGAAACACTTCAGGATTATTACTTGTTCTCTTACCACCCTTTGAAAGACATAACTGTTATCAGTATGCTTGTTGTCTTTACACTTTGCAACAGACAGCACACATCATCAATTAGCTTGCTGGCTTCTATCTCAAAAACGGGGGGGCATCAGCAACTCCAAAAATGATCCTATTACAATGTCCCAAATGGTTTTGTTCCTTTTTATGCTACCAGCCCACAAAAATCAACCATTAATTTTTTGTCATCCTTATGCCACTGAGGCATCCTAAGAGTTAATCCTTTAAATGTTGCATACCACACTCTCTCTCCCCTGACTACAAAATGTCACTGTAGTCCATTTTGCCTGATACTTTGCTGATATGTATGTAAATCAAGCATACTCTGCCAATGCTGGCACTGTCAATCTTTATTTTGGTACTGCTGTATTTGTGAAACGTCTGTCGCTGGACCTGCTACCCTGGGCTGCACTGTCCACCTTAACTGCTATTTGCTGTATGGCAAATGTTGGTATAGTGGGCTGTGTTGTACTGGAGACCCTCTCAAAAAACTACAACCAGAATCTCACTGGTATTTTCATCTTGCAAGTACATCTTCCGATCAAAAATTTTTAAAGTACAGTCATTTTAGAGAGGAAAATGTAGCTACTTTTAGTATTTAATGTTTAAATCCATTCTGAAACATGCTTAAGAATAATGCAGACCCTTTTGCAATGAAACCAGATTTAATCCTGATAACTCAGCATGATTAGCACTCCACATCTGGAAAGCATTACTCAAGCAGTTTTGTCAGTCCAGGATAAAGCAGCACTTCAGTGCTTTTTGGGAATACCTGTGCTGTCTGCTGTTTTATCATGACTTTACTTTCTGAATAAATACCTTACATTTATAATCAGTCCAGGATTTACAGCACGACCTCTCCTTCATACATATGCTTACTTTTCAGATTTTAGGCAGTATTATGTAATCCATGGCAAAAAGTAAATAAGAAAACAACTGTTCCTTCTAGCCTGGAAAGAAAGACCTCTTCCAAGTCAGTCAATGCACAATACTATTTACCTACAGAAACACAAAGTATAGCTACTGTCAGAATCTCCAGATTGACTGCTGCTAAGAATAGTAACCCATAGCCTTTTGCACTCATTTTTCAGGAACCAACCACTTATTTTCTTACTGGCCACCTCAAAATGTTGCATGTTTATTTCAAGTTCTGGGGGCAGTGAGGTAAACAACAGTTTTCAATCAGATCATAATGGAACCACTAAAAAGCTATAGCATGGGGATTCAAAGAGAGTCTGCAGTTGAATTTTGGTCAAACCTGACTCAGAATCCCTCAGTTTTCACTCCACTGAAAAATACTTTACCTGGGTAATAAACAGCTTTGCCCCCCAACTCTGCTCCTATATAAACAAATGTCAAGGACCGCAACATATCAGGGGAAGTGAGAAAAAAATTAGGTCTTCAGAATGAGGTTTTAACAAAATATGACTTTAATAGGCTTCTCTGTGTTTCAGTACTTTCTCTTTAAGTACACTTTTAGTTAAGGGCTTCTACAGCGTGAGACCGGACTTCAAGAAATGTTAAGCACCCCCTGCTTGTTAAGAGTGGGTCTTGTGCTAGTTAGACAAATCTGCCAGTACCGAACAGCCCAAAATAGTGACGTAATAAAAATAAATTTGCTTCTGCCTCCTGTCTGTGACTGCAATGCGTCCCTGACCTATGTTTTATTCTTCTTTTGGCTTTTCCCGGTTAGGGGTCGCCACAGCAGAACTCTGGTCCGCTAATTATTGACAGTAGATTTTTACGGTGCCGAGGTGCCAGCCCAAGGCCCAACCTTCAACAAAGGCATGCACATTCACGCATGTCTTTCGAACACCACTCGACCGCGAGGAGGACATGCAGACTCCACACAGAAGGTGCTCCAGCCGAGAATCGAACGGGAGACCCTCTTGCTGTGAAGCGACAATGCTACCACTGCACTACCATGGCTTGGAATGTGTCCCTGCATGTTGTTTTAGCTATTTTCCAAGTTTAATGTGTCTCTGACCTATAAACTTGGAAAATAGCTAAAACGACATGATGTGTGCTGACTTCCATTTTCTGAAGGCTAGAAAGTCTGAAACTCAAATGTATTTCATTATTTTAATTCAATCCTCAGTAATTTGTCTGAAAACCATGGATTTTATGAGGAACAGACCAAATATATGAGGCAACAATGGGGACAGTCTGCAAAAATCTGGAGAGTTGACAGCAAAGACAATTTGAATGCAAACATACCAGACTGTGTTACACTGTCTTTCTGACAGCGCTCACAACATGTTTTATGCCTTTGAAAGATAGTAAAACACTTAGCATCTTTTTTCTATGACTAGTAGTGCCTGAAGCTCTACGCAGTACAAAAAATTATGACTGGGTTGCCGATCACAAACTTTAATTATGTGTTCTTGACATGGATTCATAGCCCGAATTCGCTCTTGCAGTGAATTTCTTGGCATCCATGTCTCAAACACATAAATGAGTTATAATTGCTGACCCAATCATAATCATAGGTTCATAGGTGTGTACTAGGCTAATGGTCCTGGAGCCTTTACAAGCCTAGCCCATAGAAGTGCCCCGGCATCGTGCTGCCCGACATTAGTTCCCAGTGCCTCTATCAAGTACCGCCACTGGAGTGATCCCTGGGGTGAACTTTCTATTTCCCATGCACTCATCAAGATGTCTCGAAGAGGGCCGGTGAGGTGCTCTGCTTGATATGTACAGGAACTCGATTCCAGAGCATGGGCAGTCTCTGGGTTATGAACCTGTCCCTCCAGCATGCTATGTTGATTGAAGTAATGAGGTTGAGGTCTATTGTGGCAACGAGGCTGAGCTCCATAATATGGAGGTAATCCTCCATACTGTTGCTGTCTTTACTACAGCATCACTTTTGATGGAGTTATTACAGACTGGCACTAGTAAAACAGGATCAGTCAAGCTGGAGTCCACCCACTGAATACCGTTTATGATCGAGTCTCTATTTCTTCATACCACTTGGAATTTCCTGCTATTAGTACTACCTGTGCAGCAGTACACATATCTCATTTTTTTCCTGTGGCACTTGCCATTACTTCTCATTCACTCTTACATGTGTCAAGTTACAATCATTTTTGTCTTGTCTGTTTTTATTACCTTTGACTTAGCTTTATATTTTATTTATTTTACATTTGTTTACCAGGAAAGTTTGACTGGGCATAGATCCCATTTTCAGCTGAGGCCCGGGGAGAAAAGCTCCACAAAGATTAGTACAGCAAATACAGTAAGTACTACACACATGTTAATAAAGTACAGTACAGAGTCATCAAAAGTTAATAAAATACAGTATCAAGGCCAAGAAAGGAGTAAAAAGTAAATATCCTGCAAGAAGCACAGTGTGTTACAATAAACAATATAGTTGAAAGAACATTTTGTTCAGTCATTTGGTTACATTCATCAGTGGTTAGTACAGTAAACACACATTGATTTAGAGTACAGAAAGGAGTTGTTGCAAGCTTTCATAGAAGGTTAAGGTATGATATGATCTAATTAAATGAAGCTATCCAGGGCCAGAACAATTACATAACCAAGAACTATGTAAATGGGACCGGAAGAGTTGTTTGAAATTATTTTTGTTTTCAGTGGTCTTAATATCTACAGGGATGATATTCCATGCTTTTGCAACAGAAATGCAAAAGCAAGGAGTCCCCAGAGCTGCTGTTGCTTTTGCCTATGTCAGCCAGTGCTTTACTGGTTGATCTTAATAGGAGTTTGTTAGAGTAGATATTAAGTAGACCTTGAAGAGCAGGAACTCTAACAGAATAATATAGAATTTGTTGGGCTATTGTAAGTTGGTTATACGTGAGCAGGTTGGGTAATTCTAGCCAGGATTGTTACTTGACTGCTATGCAGTGATATGTCCTGAAAGGTGAGCCAGTAGCAAACCTAGCTATTTTACTGTAACAGGTGTTTAGTTTGTTAAAGTCTGCTTTCTTTAGGTTGAGGAGTATGGAGGAGGCATAGAGGAGTGTGGCTAGTAGGTGGGTCTTGTGATGGTGGCTTTACTGTCACTGGGGAGGTACGTTTTGCATCTATATAGGGTTGCCGAGTTTAAGGACTTTCTTTATTGTCTTTGCAATATGAATATTGAATTTCATGTTGTGATCTATGATAACCCCTAGAAGTTTAGTGTGTTTGACAGGTGTGATAGGGGTGTTACTGGCTGAGAATATTGTGAATGGTGGTATAGGGTCTAAGGCTCTAGTGGGATACAATATCATTAGCTGTGTTTTATTGGGGTTAAGTATCAGTTAAGAGTTGGCTAACCAAGTTTCAACAGCAGTAAAGGACTCTTGTGTCAATTCCTGGAGTTCAGGGAGTGATAAGGTGGAGCAGATTAGAGTGGAGTCATCTGCGTATTGGACAAGAGTGGCATGCTGGGTAGCTTTGTGGAGTTGGTTGGTGAAAATGTTGAAAAGAAGAAGTCCAAGAACAGATCTTTGGGGGACCCCTAGGGTGACAGGTAGGAGGGGAGATAAGGAGTTTTGCCATTTTACTGCTTGTTTGCAGTTGGTTAGATAGTCTTGAAACCATGTTGGTGTGGAGTGGCTGAGATTAAGATCAGAGAGAGCAGAAAGGAGTTTGGGGTGTGAGACAGTATCGAAGGCCTTGGAGAGATATAGGAAAGTACAGTTTTGTACCTACCATAAATGTAGATGTCCGATAGGTATGCATCTGCAGTCATAACATATGGGTTGTCCTGCCTCAGGCAGCCCTTCGGTCGGCCGGATTCCAAAGTCTGGGTCTGGCCTCGGCTGATGTCGCACTTTCCCCGACGTCAGAGCGTCTGGGGTATAAAAGCATCAGCCGACGACATTTTCCTCAGTGTTTCTTGCCCCAGATGCCAGGTGCCCTCTAGGAAGGCCAAATTTGGAGGAATGCAATAAATTCCAAACATTTTCCAAAATATATATATATATATATATATATATATATATATATACACAAACAAATACACCATAATAGATCCCCCAGCTAGCTAATGGAGGGGTAAGCACCCTAGGAATACCACAGAGGGGAAGGAGGGAGGGTAAACCTGACTGCAGATGCATACCTATCGGACATCTACATTTATGGTAGGTACAAAACTGTACTATGTCCTTCAAGGATGCATCTGCAGTCATAACATATGGGTAGAATACCATAGCCAATCTGGGGGAGGAGGTACTAAGAAAAGGATGGTGAAGTTAAGATACCCTGCAGGACTGCTGTAGCAAAACCTGCTCTGGATCTAGAGTATAAAGGTAAATTGTAATGTTTGGCAAATGTATGCACGGAGCTCCATGTAGCAGCTTCTAAAATGTCCTTGGTAGCCACCCCTCTTAGGAAGGCTGTAGTGGTGGCTGTGGCCCTCGTGGAATGAGGCCTAATGTTTGCAGGAACCGTCTTTCCATGAAAGGAGTAACAAAATCGAATGCAATTTCCTATCCACTTTGAAATTGTCTGTTTGGAAATTGCTTTTCCTTGTACCCCAGCAGCATATGCTACAAGGAGTTGGTCAGTCTTTCTGTAACTTTTAGTTCTGTCCAAGTAGTAGCGTAGTTGTCTATGTATATCCAGAGTGTGTAGAAGTTTTTCCCCTTTATTTTGTGGATTTGGGAAGAATGTAGGCAAGTGAATAGCTTGGTTCAGGGATACCCTAGATACCACCTTTGGCATAAAAGTAGGATTGGTTCTCAATGAAACTCTGTCCTGATGGAAGATAAGAAATGGCTGTACTGCCATTAAAGCTTGTAACTCAGATACTCTTTCTTGCTGAAGTTATGGCCAGAAGGAATGCAGTTTTCCAAGACAGAAACTGTAGATCCGTCGATGCTGCTGGTTCAAAGGGAGGAAGTGTTAGTTTCTCCAGCACAAAGTTGAGATCCCAAGTAGGTAAAGGGGGTTTCCTTGGAGGATTGATGTTTTTGATTCCTCTCAGAAATTGCCTGAGGAGAGGATGCGAGAAGATAGGTGGATCAACATTGTATTCTGCTGAAATTGCTGAGGCATGAATCTTAATAATAATAATCTGGAGTAAAATCCTTGGCCCTGTTCTGAAAGAGGTACCTTTTCTATGGCTTTCATTTGTATTAAGTTGTTGATCTGCTTTAAAGCCTCTGCCCTCTGATTTGGTGGCAGGTTTGGCATTCCATTTCTTCTTGGCAAAGTGTGGAAGTGGAACCTGTATCCTTTGTCTATTATTTGCAGTGTCCATGTGTCCCTTGTAATGTAATGCCAGTTTTTTGAGAATAAAGAAAGCTTTCCGCCCAATGGTGCTTCCAATTGAGCCCTGGTCGGCGGAATCAAAGAAAAGTCATTGAGTCTGTCCAGGTGTAGTAGTTGTTGTTGCTGTTCCTGCACTACCTCTCTGGTTGGTAGGCTGCCACTGACGGCCTCTGTAGGAGCCTCTAGCTTGCCCTCTACCTCTGGGACGCCTGTTCCTGCCCCTCTGGGATCTGTCCGAGTCTGGAAAGGACCAATTCTTAGTAGGCCAGTTTCTGCTGAATCTCAGTGGTTGTACTTGCAGAAAGTCCTTAACTGTTTGCACAGATTTTTCCTTTTCTTCAAACTTCTTTAAGACCTCCTGAGCCGAGGAACCAAATAATTTTTGTTTTTCCATTGGAGCATCCAGGAGTTTAGCTTTAACATGGTCTGGTAAAGATTGTTCCTTCAGCCAGGCATGCCTACGAATAACTGCCCCAGTCATAGCTGACCTACATGAAGCTTCCAGTGCATCATAACCACACTGCAAAAAATGATTACTAACCTGCTGTGAGTTATGTACCAGATCCTGAAGGGATTTACTGTCAAGGGGTTCAGAAGAGGAAAGCTTCTTATGCAATTCATCTAACATATACTCTTGGTACTGTATCATATGAAATTGACAATTTAATGCCCTCATGGAAAGAGTTGCAGAAGTATATACCTTCTTTCCCCATCTCTCTAAAACTCTAGACTCCCTTTCAGAAGGTAGAGGATTTTTGGCAGTGGCAGCTGCAACCCCTTTTGGGCCCTGAGAAATAGTATCTGGGTCTGCAGAATGGGCCTTGTACAGATGTAGATGAGAATCCGGGACCCTGTAGTATCTATCAGGTTTGGCAGGTGCCGGAGGGAGAGAATCAGGGGCTGTACTAACATCATTGTACACATCATCAATAACATTCAAAACAGGAGGTATAGCTAAGGGCCTATGCTGAGGTAAATGTAAAAAGGTCCTTAATCTCTTTCTAGAATCAGAAAATTCCTGACCCTGCCATTGAAAATGTTCTCTCATAGAGTGTAGTGTCTCACCAAAGGAAAACTCTTCAGGAGGGGAGGCCGAAGGGATAGATTCTTCAGCATCAGAATCCTCGTAGGCCGAATAAGCCTCCTCCTGGTGATCTGACAACACAGATCCATCCATAGACTCATCTGAAGAGTGTTGGTCAGAGGGCTCAGTCCCGGGCCTTTTGTCTGGTGGTGGTTGAGAGCCCCTGTCCGGGTGAGGCTGAAAACCTCTAATTAGAGAGATAAGATCCTCTGCAAGGCTGAGGATCTGAGAAGTAGAAGAAGGTCTCTGAGAGGTAGTCTTGGGAGGCAAAGCTTTAGCAAGTTTAGCAGCTTTAGCCCTGGAAAAAGCCTTAATGGACATGGAAGCAGGGGGTCTGGCTGCACCACGTGCAGGAGTAGACTTGTCCAAAGGAATGGTGTTGGACATTTCCTGGACACTGGTTTCAGTAGGTAGCTCAGTAGCAGACTCAGCCGGGGCCTCCAGGGCCACGGTGGTCGGTTGAGTGGATTCGGTTAAAGGAAGTACTGAGGACTCGGTTTCGGCCGAAACCGAGACACTCGCGGTAGGCCTAACCGTGGTTTCAGCCGAAACCGCGTGCCGCGAGTGTCGGTCCTTGTCCTTCCGTTTTTTCACCAAATGCGATGTCGGAATCTCCGACGGCATCTTATATGCAAAATTAGCCCCAAAGAATTCCTCTGCAAACTCCGACTGACGTCTAAGAGTTCGTCGGTTGAAGGAAGCACAGGCTGAACAGGCCGAGACGTCGTGGTCTGGGCCTAAGCAAGGGAGGCAGTAAGAGTGGAAATCCTTATGAGGTATTTGTTTCCCACACGTTAAACAATTATTTACTTTATCTGACATCAGCTGAGGCAAGAAAAGAGTCCCCAATGGGGTACTTTTTCGAAGTCTTCGGTAGCTGAATCACAGGAGCTGACCAACCGGCGCTTGCGAACTGCTTCTGCTTCGGGCACCGCGCGGCAAGAAAGACTGAGGAAAATGGCGTCGGCTGATGCTTTTATACCCCAGACGCTCTGACGTCGGGGAAAGTGCGACATCAGTCGAGGCCAGACCCAGACTTTGGAATCCGGCCGACCGAAGGGCTGCCTGAGGCAGGACAACCCATATGTTATGACTGCAGATGCATCCTTGAAGGACATTATAGCGGATACTAGGTTACCATTGTTTTGATGTTGGTTTACTGTGTTAGTAAAGGTAATAAGGGCTGTGGTGGTACTGTGATTGGGAAAGAATCTGTGCTGGGTGTTGGTTAGCAGTCTATTTGTGAGGAGATACGGCATTATTTGGGAATGTGTACATTGTTTAAGGATTTTAGATAAGGAGGATAGAATGGCAAATGGACGGTAATTAGATAGTTTCAGATTTATCTCCTTTGTGGAGTGGTATGATATGTGAAACTTTCCACAAAGAAGGAATGCGTTATTTTGATAAAGAGTGGTTAATGAAGATGGAGACTGGGTAAGAGATGGCTTAAGCTGTGATCTTTAGATATTCTGCAGGTGATGTGTCAGCAGCCACGGTTGTGGGTTTAAGACTATTTACATATTTTATATTGTGCTAGTTGGGTCAGGTTCTAAGGAGCAGAGGTGTTGGTCTGCTGGTATGGAAGATATGTTTGGATGTGAAGTGGGAGAACTACTATTGGTGAGGGCTAGGATGGATTTGGTGAAGAGTTTAACATATCTACAGACATTTGCTTGCAAATATCCATCTTCTAGTAATGTTGCTGTTGTTTTATTTGCCCTTCTTTATTCTACGCATGAATCTGAGTTTCACATTAACTCTGCCACCTGACAAACTACTACATATATCATTCTTATATGGGATGTAAGGCTACATTTTTATTACTCTGTTTGCATAAAAACATAAATTCTTACTAATCTGTTTCATGTCTTAATTAGCAGCAGTCTCAGGGCGGTAAAGAATAGTCAACCAAGACTGGCAATTTTTTTCTTTACTCTCCATTTTGTAATGCCTATCTGTCTAGATCACAATTAGCATTACAGTAAAATTCTACACTGCAGTTAGGATTACTTTGTCTTCCTTAACTGATAAATTCTCTCTTTTCACATTTCCAGAATTTATGTTGTACTTAAATGACCATGACATAAAACAAATCTTATAAAGGTTACAGATAAGTAGAGAACCTAATACATATAAATCAATGTCCTGTTTAGACAGTTCAAATGCTGTCATTCTCTTTCAAGTTTTCAAACATAAAAATGTGAGGACACTGCTAAGACTGTTTCAAACTGATGATTATGCCAGATGCAGAAAGTTAAAATTCAATTATAGTAATATTTTAATCTGACCATTCCCAAACTAACACATACACTTTAAATGAGATTCAAAAGCTTTATTACTGAAATCTAATTTGCAGATCATAACTTACCACATAAATCATCACAGCTGCCCTTAGCTGGACTAGAGTCTATGATTTACATAAAGCAATTAGCTGTGTAAACAAGTCTGTCAAATACATAAAAGACTCTCTTGTCTGCAATTTGACACCATATTATGGACTGTGTAAGTGATAACTATCATTTACACAAATTATAATCCATATTTAAATATCATAATGCTGAAATAAATAATATATTGTTATCCGTAAACTTTGCACAGATGAGGGGATTGCTTTGTTACTTGGCAATGTGAGCAGAAAATACCAAAGTGCCAGAGATCATCTTAAGTCCCTTTGGTTGAGATCAGTACCTAGTTATTAATTTAAATACTTTAAATTCTGAGACAATCAAAGAAAAAGGAAAGCTCAACACTGGAAAATCAAAAATGACAGATAAATATTATTGTATGTTAATGCTTTTGGACTCAAAGTCAAGACAAGTCTTTTTGTTCTTTTATCTACCATCTATTTTCCACTGCGAAAGAGGGACGATGCCACATTATAACAACTTAAATTTGCATAGGTAAAGTATTAAAACTGCAAACGTTCATGTCCTACAATGCTTTATGTCTAGTTATTTTCCAATCTCAAAATGGTCATTTTTAGTTAACCTCCTCATAACACCAGGTCATGTTATAAGTCTAAAACCTCTTTGCATTAATATGAGTGCTTTACATCTTCTTCCACTTGTGGCCTGAAATGTGGTTGAAAAGCAAAGAAAGGAAATAATGCAGTGTGATGCTACTTTATGTTGTTCTGCCCTGATGTCTGACACACTGCCATTTACGAAGTGTATAAATTTATAAATGAATAAAGAAATGATTCGGGAAACTCACCACATAGAATATGCACGTATATATATATATATATATATATATATATATATATATATACACATATACACACACACACACACATGTTAAGGAAAAGATATTCTGGTGCAGCTATAAACAACAAAACAACTGTTGAAACAACAATATAAAACTCCAATTCCTGGTGCAGGATTAATGATATATGGTGCAGCTCGAACAGGACAAGCAAACTTTTATTGAAAAAACACAAATCCACTGGTTAAGCGCTTTCATCTGTTCAATATACAGACTTCCTCAGAACCAAGATAGTCCATCACCAACACTGTTTATATATCCAATTTGGCGCCAAAATTTTAAATAGCCTTAAAAAGCCTTAAAGAAACATGTATTCTACTATTCCTCACATACACAAAGCTAATGCAAAACATTTATCTAAAACATTTATCTTAAAACACTTAATTCAGATGCTTGTAAGCTATATAAATTAAATGAAAAATAAACTTTTAAAAATGTATATATATATATATATATATATATATATATAATAAATTGTTGATATATAATATATGAATATATAAAAATATAATGGATGCTCTGAAGAATTCACATAACAATTGATTCTGTATGATATTAAGATTCAATATAATTTGGACTTGAATGTTATATAATAAATATTAAATAATTAATATGTGTATATATGTAGTAAAAAAGTCTAAAAAGATATATATCATATTAAAAATCATGTTTAAAAATATAAAGCAATTAAACTGATATATTGGTTGTACTAAAACAAATAACACATAATTAGTCAAGAATCAGAAATGCTTTCATACTAATACTATCATTGATGCCTGGAAAACGTGTGGCATCTGTGAATATCTGCCACTTACTTTTCATCATAGCTAAATACACTTTCCAATTACCCCCACATACACTACTGTCAATTTGTTCTAAAACAGAAAATTTGAAATGGTGTTGATTCCCTTTGCTGTATATGTTTGTACAAAGCATTTTTCATATCTTTAGTCTGAATCTTATAATAATGTTCATATATTCTTTTTTTAAAATTCCTCTCCGTCTTGCCTATGTAGAATGCTGGGCATACAACACATTTTGCAAGATATACTACTAGTCTAGTATTACAATTTCCTACCTTACTTTTTATATATGTCTTATTGACATTATCCAACTTGAATCACACCACTTCATTAATATATTTACATTGGCTACAAGAGCCACATTTTGAAGTTCCTTTAGAATTTGACTTATGTTTTGCTATGTGTGTTGTCTTCTCAAGTAACTTTTTAATATTGGGGGCTGTTTTAAATACACATATGGGATATTTGCCTAATGTAATACCTATACTTTCTGTAATTGTAATCAAATGCCAGTGTCTATTTAGTATTTCTTTCACATGATTAGCATATGGTGTATACATAATTACACACACTCTACTAAACGTTTCTAATGTAGTGTCCTTCCTATCAATAACTTTGCCACTTTCGCTTGACATGCCTAACAATGGTAAATACTTGTTACCCCATTGTTGTCTCACATAGCCTGTGACATGGTAGCAATATACGGTAGTCTAACCACGTAATATATTCAGCAAGTCAAAAGTACTCAAGTGGCACACTTTCAACGTCTCCAAAATTCAGTATGCAGCTAACCAACGATCAATTGAAGAAAAGAAACTCGCACAATGTATCCAAAATATAAAAAACGTATTTAATCCATAGGAAAAAAGTAAGCGCTTTCGCGTAGGATCACCTACGCTTCCTCAGACATAAAAACTCTCTAAAACTCTCCCACTTTTAAATACAAACAGGCGGGAAAAGTGCATTAATTAATAAAACAATCATTCAATCTCAATCATCTGCAGTTCAAATTTAAAGAAACAACAACTATAGCAAGAACAGTCCCCTAAATGTAAACATAACACGCTCAAAGATTCTAACAGATGTCAATCTGGCTGTACAATTCCTGCTCATAATCATCGTGCTGGTAAAGTGTTATCATTAAGCATTGAAACCAGAAATTGCTTCTTATTGCGAGCATTAAAATATATATGCAAAGCATATAGAGAACATCAGTAATGAAATCACCATCAAAGTTTCTAAGTACTTCTAATTATATCTTGCATACATAAATATTTATTGACATAAACTGTAAGCAGGTACATAGCTGAAAAAAACTCTTTTTGTATATAATGAAAACCTTCTAGAGCGAGATCGCTAATTATATTATATCAAATAAGCTTGTATTCAGCAAAAACGCTCATGTTCATGACCAAGATAAACAAAACTGCCATAACTTGTTGTTAAAATGTAGATCGTGCGATCGTAATGGGTAACATTGTTCAAACTTACTATTTCATAACCTTGATAGTAATGTATACATGCCCAAGCGTTTAGTGAAATAAACTCCTTCCTGAGAGATAAATATAGATATAGACAAAATCATATCATTGAAAACGTTATTTTGCAAAAACACGTCAGTACGCATGCTGGCGTGCAGCATGTGATTCTTTCCGTATAGACAACACGCCCATAATAGTGACGTTACTCAAATTTCTACTTGCATGAACATAAAGATTAAAACACAGTAAAGAGTTCCAAAATAGCACCTACATATACCTAGTGCTTAATCGGATGGCTCTTGCGAGCTGCAGCATTCTGGGTGATAAAACAGACTCTCCCCTCATCCATCATGTTTAAAAGTATATATATATATATACAAGTGTATATAATAAGCCTGTATTAACATGCGTCTTCGCTAATGCCAATACCAGGCAAACAACTAAAAACTTTTTCTAACCTCATCAATTGCTTAATACCTGCTTCCAAGGGGAAACATGTAAATAAATATAATATACAGTATCTGACAGACTGAATACTCGCCATATAAATACACATCAGTATGTAAAACATGTCTCTAATGAGCGAAACTGAACGCATAACATAATTAAAACCTTAGATACATAAAAACTTATAAATGACAATGATAAGTAGACACTATAATAGAGCCTATTTGTAGGCAAATCTCTACATCATCATAGAGGTCAACTCTAATAAAATATATGGTGTGGACTGTCCACATAGACCTGATAAAATGTCTGAACAAATAAGTCCACAATGTCAAAATAAGTACTATCATATAAATGTATGCAAAAGCTAAGCTGTCATAAACGCTCAACGTGCAAAACCAACATTTATTGTTTAAATACTAAACAAAATAAGATATGTGGACATATATCAGTTATGTTAAAATAGGCTCCTATTTATATGTATCATTAACAGTCTCCATAACACAACCATATAATATTCAACAGAGGTCCAACAATCACTTTAAAGCTCAGAGCGTTGTCAATATAATCATCTCAAGGAATTCTGATGCACAAACACAATTCAGCCAACTCTCAAATATCCAAGATGCCTGGATTGGAATGCACCATTCCATCTAAAGAATAATAGGGATGCAAAACAACTATTCAAAATACTGAAAGATGTGGAAATAGTAATGTTGCAGCCCCTGCCTTGTCACGCATGATGAAAAGCTTACAAGGCATATAATCAGGTATATTTATAGTATAGGCTTGATGGTAATAAAGTTGTTCAAGCCTGGATATAGATGTGCCCTCATTCTCAGAATCCAATTTAATTCAGCCTTAGCTAACATGTTGGCTGAATCACCACCTCTGAGGTTCACCTTCACTATTTCTAACACCCGAAACTGGAAAGACCGATGTGTTGGATACTCTATTGAGTGCTTAGCTAGGGCATTGTTCTCATTACCCTTCTTGATATCGTTTAGATGATTATAAATCCAATCGCTAAGTTTCCTTTTAGTGAGACCTATATAGAAGGCTGTGCAACTTAAACAATGGGCAAGGTATAGCACATTGGTGGTCTCACAGGTAGCATGAAATTTAGGTGAAAACCTAAAATTCATGCAAGGATGTAAATAATCCTGGACAGAGGTGATATACTCGCATCTATTGCAATTGTTGCATGGGTATGTTCCGATTTTCAAGCTGTTACCAATACTGTGGGGGCCCCAGATAATGAATTGTTGCATAGAATCATCTTCAAATTGTTGCAGTTTCTATACAGAAACCGTGGTCTATTGCCTATAATCTCCCTAGTGGCAATATCTAATGTTAACATGTTCCAGTTACGTATGACTATCCCTTGAATAGATTTCACATCACTGGTATATTTGACAGCGTACCCAAGTGTATCGGATGTATGTACTTTGACCATATTCCTGTTCCCATAATGTCGAGTACACGTGGCTACATTGGTATCAGAACCCAGAACTATATTTCTGATGTCCTTGACCATGCTGGACTTATACCCTCTGTCTCTAAACAATAACTCCATCAAATCAGCTTCTTTCTCCAACTCTAATCGATCTTTACATAACCTTCTCAACCTAATAAACTGGCTTTTAACAACTCCAGAGAAAACATGCCTTGGGTGCATGCTTTCATATCTAAGTATCGAATTCCTCCAAACGGGTTTTCTGTATAGGGTTGATGTAACCAGTCCATTCTCACTGATGTTAAGTGTCACATCTAAAAAAGGAATGGATGAAGTAGAGTACTCCTGTGTGAATGTTAGGAAGGTAGTAGTTGATTCTATTTCTGACCAAAACGACTCAAAGTCAGATTGTGTGCCTTCCCAAATGATAATGATGTCATCTACAAAACGTTTGTATAATTTCACCCGTTTGAACATGGTATGTGTGAATACATGATCTAACTCCCATTCTAGGACAACTAGATTGGCATAAGAGTTAGCACAGGGTGTGCCCATGGCAACACCCCATTTCTGTAAATAACTCTTGTCTTGGAATATAAAGATATTATTATTCAATACTAAATCTAGGAGTTGACAAATTAGTAAACTCCTATCTCTGCTGTATGTTGATTTCCTAGCAAGTATCTCATGAATGGATTGTATCCCTACTTCATTAGGTATACAGGTGAACAGGTTTTTAACGTCTAAGGTAATCAACAAATATTCATATTGGTCAAAAAAATATAAAGCAATTAAACTGATATATTGGTTGTACTAAAACAAATAACACATAATTAGTCAAGAATCAGAAATGCTTTCATACTAATACTATCACTGATGCCTGGAAAACCTGTGGCATCTGTGAATATCTGCCACTTACTTTTCATCATAGCTAAATACACTTTCCAATTACCCCCACATACACTACTGTCAATTTGTTCTAAAATAGAAAATTTGAAATGGTGTTGATTCCTTTTGCTGTATATGTTTGTACAAAGCATTTTTCATATCTTTAGTCTGAATCTTATAATAATGTTCATATATTCTTTTTTTAAAATTCCTCTCCGTCTTGCCTATGTAGAATGCTGGGCATACAACACATTTTGCGAGATATACTACTAGTCTAGTATTACAATTTCCTACCTTACTTTTTATATATGTCTTACTGACATTATCCAACTTGAATCACACCACTTCATTAATATATTTACATTGGCTACAAGAGCCACATTTTGAAGTTCCTTTAGAATTTGACTTATGTTTTGCTATGTGTGTTGTCTTCTCAAGTAACTTTTTAATATTGGGGGCTGTTTTAAATACACATATGGGATATTTGCCTAATGTAATACCTATACTTTCTGTAATTGTAATCAAATGCCAGTGTCTATTTAGTATTTCTTTCACATGATTAGCATATGGTGTATACATAATTACACACACTCTACTAAACGTTTCTAATGTAGTGTCCTTCCTATCAATAACTTTGCCACTTTCGCTTGACATGCCTAACAATGGTAAATACTTGTTCCCCCATTGTTGTCTCACATAGCCTGTGACATCTTTTAGCACAGAGGTAGGATATCCCCTACTACTGAACATATTGTATAATAAATCAATTTCCTCTTCCATTATATCTTTACTCGAAGACATACGTGCAACCCGAATGCATTGTCCTTTTACCACATTCTTAAAAATGTATGGGGGGTGACAACTACTAAACTCTATGTAGTCATTTGAAAAAGTAGTTTTCCTATATATTTTAGATGCAAACCCACTTCTAGTATGACTTATATATGTATCCAAATACGCTATACCTTCCTTATTGATGTTATATGTAAATTTCAAGAACTCAGTTGTCCCATTAATATAGTTGATAAATAAATTAATTTTTTCTTGTGTACCGTTCCATAAAATAAATAAATCATCTAAATATCTCGTATATAATACTATATGTTGGTTAAATTCACTTTGAAACACATACTTGGACTCCCATTCTAACATTACGAGGTTTGCAAAAATTGGGACACATGAGGCACCCATAGCAACACCTCTACTCTGTCTAAAGAATTCGCCTTGAAATTGAATATAATTATGTTCTAATACTAAACTCATCATATCCGTGATGATATAAACAAATTATCCACAGATAAAGAAGAAAAAGGTCAAGAACTTGGTACTACTTAAGATCAACATTTATTTTTTTCTTTAATTTTTTTCTTCCTTTTTACTAAATATTCTTCTACCTTCCAAGCCATTTATTATTTTATTTATTTTGCATTTGTTAACCGGGTTGGTCCAGCTGGGAGGGGAAAAGCCCCAAACAGATATACAAGTAGAGACAAGTTTACAATAATACAGAGCAAAACAATGTCATGAATACAATGGATAAGAAAATAAATAAATAATGTACTCAATGGAATTAAACATAGGTTCATAGGTTCATACTAGGCTATCTGCCCTGGGGCATTTATAAGCCTAGCCCGATTGTGTTTGGCTTACACCACCCCTTGATTTGAATATACTCTGCCCTTTTTAAAGTTTAGTTTACTGTGCCTCTGTCTAATAGTGACACGGAAGTAATCCCTGGGACAAACCTACGATCCCCCATCCACTCATCAAGATTCTTCTTGAAGAGAGTCAGTGAGGTGCTCTGCCTAACATGAATTGGAATTCTATTCCATAGCTATATACAAAAATATAATAATAAGGGTGTAAAAGGAAAAACAACGATAATAAATCAAGAGGAATGCAGTAAGGGAATTAAGGTTATAGGTAATCATTTGAAAATAATATGGCATTATTAGATTAGAGGCAAGAAGGAGAAATTGTGTAAGTGCAGGGGGCCTCAGATCTGAGGAAGAAACTAGTGCAGAAGAAAAAAAAGAGAAGCATGTATGTACAAGGGGGCTCAGATCAGAGGAAGAGATGGTACAGAAGAAGAAAGTAGCAGAGGAGGGATGTAGTGATCTAGAGGGAGGGTGTAAAAGGGAGAGCAAATAGATATAGTAAGTTATAGAAATAGAAAAGGTCTTACAGATCAGACTTACTGGTAAAGTGGGAATAATTTACTAACAACATCAGACTTAAACAACATCCAGGCTTTCCCATTTGTCCACAACCCTGAGCTTGGATTTCAGAAGAATACACTAAAATGGCCAGGATTACAAAAATAATATCAGACTTCTGTAAATGCTTGTCCTCACATTAGAAGAAAGATATTTGGGAAAGGACTAATTATTGACACTGCTACTACAGCAGCAGCTTCTTTATTTAGTCTAGTTAAAAAGAGAAAACAATAATAGGAGTGCTCTGAATGTTTCATTTTATAAAATGGATTCATACTTACAAGTTACTATACACTTTAACCTGGTTAGGAAGTATGAACGTCCTAATAACTAAGTACAACTTCTTCTGCATCTGAGAAAGGAGAAAGACAGTAAACTACATTACTTTTCACCATATCTTCTTTCAAACCTATTAGCCATATGACAATGAAACAGGTATCATCCTCAAAATAGTTTTAATCTAAAGTTGATTATTTTTGCTATCTTTAAAGTGGTTGAAAGTGAAATTATGTCAATCTTGGCTGAACTATTTTTGAGAGCTGCATCTCTGCATTTTGCTGTGACTATTCCATACATCACAGCTTCTGGAAAGCTTTGTCTAAGTCACTTGATATATGCTTCTAACACTGCACAAAGGCATTCAAAATCAGCTTATCTGTGCCTGGTGACACAAACTCAACAAAATCCTAAGCACACTAAGAATCACAGCAATATTATCAAATGTTTTGCCTCCAAAGGGCATTTTGTTACAGAATTGTTTTAGCATGTGAGCAAATTTAAAAGATCTAACAATAGTGAAGCTATGTAAAAAGTTACTCAAGATATTCTTACAGCATCATTTTAGGCATTCTTGCTGAAAGCAATATAGTACTCCCTAAAATAACACAATAATTAGAAAAGATACTGCCTAAACTAAAATGCCTGAACAAAGAAAGAATATTCTTGAAGTGTGTAAGTTAAAGAGGCAAATAATGCCAGAAGTTCCACGTGAGGTGGAAGGCAGTTAAAAACAAGTTTATAGATTTGACAGCTCTAAACCAATTTAAACCACTTACACAAGGTTTAAAAAAATCACGTCAAGGCAAAACTGTAAAATGACAGTGACTTACAGCACAAGGAAGGAGACCAAGATACCACACTGAAAAAAAAACTGTGTGTAGCATTTTAAAAATAAGTTAGCAAAATTAAAAAAAAAACACCTACCAAGACAAGCACAAAAGTTAAAAAATTCACGTTGTCTGAACCAAAGATCAAAAATACTCATTCTGGTGCCCCATTGCAAGCAAAGAAATAACACAGTGCAATGCTGCTTTATGTAGTCCAGTCCTGATGTCTGACCTCAAAAAGACAGTGCACTACCTTACAAGATAAAAAAAAAAGTGCAATGACGGAAGCAGAGCCAAATGGAAAACTAGAAGCAACACATGAAAACTGCTGTACAGTTCATTTCAATTTGATAGGATTTTGAAGCTTAAGGAGTGAAAAGTCTTTGACAGAAATTGCATCCTGAAACTATGCTCATTACTATGGAGTCTCAATTTTCCTGTTAAAAGCCTAGAATCTTTTTGGAACTACACAGAAGATATGTTACTCTAAGGCTGCAGCACACTAAACTTCTATGAAAAAGAATTTCAACCACTGACATCAACAGTTCAGGACTTTCTTTGAAAATAGATGAAGAACTGGATAAAAAAAAAAATTACTCATTCAAAAAAAGTTGTAATACGCTGACTGAAGAAGACATGGTCCAACCAACAATAAATTCAAACTGATAAACAGGGAGACAGGAATGAATGATATGCAAGAAAAAACATTTTCATTATTTAACTTTTATTACTGCAAAACAATTTACCAGCAGAAAAAATAGATGGTTTACAGAATACAGAACATAAAACACCACAAATAGATGGGGTATCACAAAATCTAGAAGGAAATTATATGATCAGCTTCCTTACTTCTCGGTAACTAAAGATTTAATCTTCCAGAAGGTATTTCACATGGTACAGAAAGGGCTCAGAGCCAGCCTTAGGCATAGGCCAACTAGGCGGCCGCCTAGGGCGCTGCTTTTTCAGTGTTTATTTGGTGTAGGTAGACCAGGATGGGGGCACCAGTTGGTGTGGTGGGGGACGCCCTGGAGCCCTTTTGCCTAGGGCACCAGTTGACCTAAGGCCGCTCCTGTCTGTAGTAAAACCTCCAACCAAACAAGGAGCTCCTCCCCAAAGACAAACACTTACCAAGCTCATTTCTCACAGACACAATTGGTTAATACGGGTCTATATCACAACGTCAAACTTACAAAAGTTCTATCATTGTAATATCGAACCGTTATGTTTGAAACCCAACAAAACCGAAAGCACAGAAAGTACAGTTTTGTACCTACCATAAATGTAGATGTCCGATAGATATGCAACTGCAGTCATAACATATGGGCTGTCCTGGCTCAGGCAGCCCTCGGTCGGCCGAATTCCAAAGTCTGGGTCCGGCGTCAGCTGGTGTTGCCTCCTCTCCGACATCACAACGGCTGGAGTATAAAGGCATCGGCCGACGCCATCTTCTTCAGTGTTTCTTGCCCCAGATGCCAGGTGCCCTCCTAGGAAGGCTAAATTTGGTGAATGGATAAACAATTCCAGACATGCACAACAGTAATAAACAGATACACCATAGGAGATACCCCCAGCTAAAGGAACAGGGGGAATGGACCCAAATGAAGGAAAAGAGGGGAAGGCGAGAGGGAAAATCCGACTGCAGTTGCATATCTATCGGACATCTACATTTATGGTAGGTACAAAACCGTACTATGTCCTTCAAGAATGCAACTGCAGTCATAACATATGGGTTGAATACCATAGCCAAGCTGGGGGTGGATGGAGCTAAGAAAAAGATGGTGTAGCTAAAATGCCCTGCAGGACTGCCGAAGCAAAGCCTGCTCGGGATCTGGAGTATAAAGGCAGGTTGTAGTGTTTGGTAAATGTATGCATGGAGCTCCATGTAGCAGCCTCTAGAATGTCCTTTGTAGCCACTACTCTTAGGAAAGCTGTGGATGTGGCTATAGCTCTGGTGGAATGTGGCCTAATATTGGCTGGCACACTTTCCATGGTAAGAATAGCAGAATCTGATGCAGTGTCCAATCCATTTTGAAATTGTTTGCTTGGAGATTGCTTTTCCTTGTATTCCAGCAGCATAGGCTACAAACAGCTGGTCAGACTTTCTGGTGGCCTTAGTTCTGTCCAAGTAGTAGCGTAGTTGCCTGTGTATGTCCAAGGTATGCAGCAGTCTTTCCCCTCTATTTTGAGGATTGGGGAAGAAAGTAGGAAGGTGAATAGCTTGATTTAGAGACACCCTGGAAATCACCTTTGGCATGAAAGAAGGATTTGTTCTTAGAGAGACTCTGTCCTGATGGAAAATGAAGAAAGGAGGTACTGCCATGAGTGCCTGTATCTCCCAGACTCTTCTTGCTGATGTGACAGCTAATAGAAAAAATGTTTTCCATGATAGAAATTGCATCTCCGAGGTTGCTGCTGGCTCAAAGGGAGGCAGAGATAATTTTTCCAGTACAAAATTGAGGTCCCATGCAGGTACTGGTTGTTTTCTGGGAGGCTTGATATTCTTTATCCCTCTCAGGAACTGTCTTAGCAAAGGATGTGAGAACACTGGTGGATCACAATTGTATCTTGCTGAGATTGCTGAGGCATGAATCTTTATGGAAGAATATGAGAGTCCAGAATGAAACATTTCTGCCAAGTATTCCAATATCTGAGGTATACTCAGTACTGTTGTATCCTGACCCCTGTTGGCAGCCCAGATGTTGAATCTCTTCCACTTGGCTGAATAGGCTTTTCTGGTGGATGGTCTGCGTGCTTCCAATAAGATGTCCTGAACTGCCTTGGAAAGATTGGAAGCGGAAGGAGTTAAAGTAACCCCCAGGCTGTCAGATGTAATGTTTTCAGGTTTTGGTGAACAGTCCTGTAGTTGTGTTGTGTTAGGAGCAGGGGCCATAGGGGCAGAGGCCACGGTTTGGTCCGAGTTATGCTCAACAGCAATGGGTACCAGTGTTGCTTTGGCCAATCTGGAGCTATCAAAATGCCTGTTGGTTGTTCTGCTTTGATCTTCAGGATCACCTTGGTCAACAGTAGCAGAGGAGGAAATGCATACATTTTTAGGGAATTCCAGCTGAAGGAGAAAGCATCCGTTGTCCAAGCTAGTGCATGGTGGGTCCTGGTACAGTACTTTTCCAGATGATGATTCGTGTGAGACGCAAATAGATCTATGTCCGGTCTTCCCCATGTCTTTGTTATTTGAGAGAAAATGTGGGGATGCAGCATCCATTCGTGTGGATCCAAGAAATTTCTGCTCAGCTTGTCTGCCAGTACATTGTCCTTGCCTGGCACAAACTGGGATTGCAGGTGTATCTTCAGACTCAGTGCTTTTTCCCAGAGAATCATTGTTAGTCTGCAGAGGGGGTATGAATGAGTCCCTCCCTGCTTGTTTATATACCACATGACAGTGGTGTTGTCTGTCCTTATTAGTAAATGTCCCTGCTGCAGTGATTTTTCGAAACTCTCGATTGCATGTATCACTGCCAGCATCTCTTTTTGGTTTATGTGCAGATGTCTTTCCTTTGGTGTCCATTGACCTTGAACGCATCTGCCCTCCATGTGCGCCCCCATCCATGATCTGAGGCATCTGTTGTAATTATTTGACCTGCTTGAGGTCTGTTGAAAGACATGCCTTTGTTTAATTGACTTGCTTGAACCCACCACAAGAATTCCTTTTGCAGGCATGTAATAAGTGGGATTATGTCCTCTAGGCTTTGGCTGTGTTGGGACCATAAGCTTTTCAAATACCATTGCAGCTTTCTCATATGAAGTCTTGCCCAAGGTATCAGAAGAATGCATGATGCCATGAACCCCATGGCCTGCAGGAGTTTCCTTGCAGTCAGCTGGGAGAGCTGTGCTAGGCCTTTGAAGTACTCTGGTAACTGCTGTTGTTTTTCCTCTGTGAGGTAGGCCATTTGTGTTTGTGTGTCCAGTTTGGCTCCTAGGAAAATAATCTGTTGGGATGGCAGTAGCCTTGAATTCTGAACGGTGACTGTGTATCCCAAGGCCTGTAGTAATTGCATGACATAGTCCAAGTTTTTTATTAAGGTTTGTCTGTTGTCTGCTTGTATGAGGCAGTCGTCCAGGTAGGGGTGTATTTGAATTCCCTGGAGTCTGCAGTGTGCCACTACTGATGCCAGGCATTTCATGAACACTCTGGGCGCAGTAGATAAGCCAAATGGCAATGCTGAGAATTGATAGTGCTCTGTCCCTGCAAGAAATCTGAGGTATCTTCTGCAGCTTTGTCTGATTGGGACATGCAGGTATGCCTCCTTGAGGTCCAGAGTGACCAGCCAAGACCCCTTGCCCAGCATGGGAAGGAGTTGCTGTAACGTCAGCATTTTGAACTTTGGCACAATGAGAAAGGTATTTAGAGTAGACAAGTCCAGTATAGGCCTCCATTTGTTTTCCTTTCTTGGAACAAGGAACAGTCTTGAATAGAATCCCTGGCCTTGTTCCTGGGGAGGTACCTTTTCTATTGCTTTTATACTTAATAGCTTTGAAACTTGAATGAGTGCCTCTGCCCTTTGATGGTGTGGCAGGTTTGGCATGCCTTGTCTTGTAGGTAAAGTATGGAAGTAGAATCTGTAACCCTTGTCTATTAAATCCAGAATCCAACTGTCCTTGGTTAAGATATGCCAGTTCTTTGAGAATAAGGATAATTTTCCGCCCAAGGGTGCTTCTCTCTGAGCCCTTGTAGGCGGTATGAAAGTCAAGTCATTGTGATTGTCCTTGTGGTGCAGCTGGACTGGCTGCAGCACTTCTTTGATTTGTAGGTTGCCATTGGCGTCCCCTGTAGAAGCCTCGGTATTGGCCTCGGCCACGCCTGTTCTTTCCCCTTTGAAACTTGTCCGAGTCTGGGAAGGACCAATTCTTTGAAGGCCAGTTTCTACTGAATCTGGGTGGCTGAACCTGGAGGAAATCCTTGACTGTCTGTACTGACTTAGCTTTTTCCTCAATGGACTTTAACACATCTTGTGCATTAGCGCCAAAAAGCTTCTGTTTTTCCAGAGGTGCATCAAGTAACTTTACTTTGACATGGTCTGGCAGTGGCTGATCTTTTAACCAAGCATGTCTACGTATCACAGCCCCAGTCATAGCTGCCCTACATGAAGCTTCCAATGCATCATAACCACACTGAAGAAAATGATTGTTAACCTGCTGAGTGTTATGTATGTGATCCTGCAATGCCTTTCTGTCAATAGGTTCAGGAGAGGCTAACTTTTTCTGTAAATCATCCAGTAAAAAATCCTGGTACTGAAACATATGAAAAAGGCAGTTAAGAGACCTCATGGCTAGGGTGGTAGAGGTATAAACTTTTTTACCCCATCTCTCCATAGACCTGGCTTCCCTATCCGCTGGCAAAGGATTCTTGGCAGTGGAGGTAGCCATCCCCTTGGGACCCTGTGAAATAGTTTCTAAATCCACGGTGTGGGCCTTAAAGAGATGTTTGTGAGTGTCAGGGACTCTGTAATATCTGTCTGGCTTGACAGGAGCAGGGGGGAGAGAGTCAGGGTTAGCACTGGAATCGGAGAAAACATCATCCAAAACATCCATCACAGGAGGAATAGCTAAAGGTCTGTGCTGGAGAAGCTTTAGGAAGGTACGGAGCCTTTTCCTGGAATCAGAGAATTCCTGACCCTGCCATTGGAAATGTTCCCTCATTGAGTGCAGGACTTCACCAAAAGAAATCCTCTGGAGGAGAGGCAGAGGGAATTGATTCCTCAGCATCAGAGTCCTCATAGGCCTGGAAGGATTCTTCTTGAATATCTGAATGCTCAGAATCCCCAGAGGCCTCATCTGAAGAGAGGTTTTCAGTCTGCTCAGTTCTAGGCCTTTTCTCTGCAGGAGGCTGAGAACCTCTGTCTGGGTGAGGCTGAGACCCCCTGATAAGGGAAATAAGGTCTGCAGCAAGAGACATAATCTGTTTATCAGAAGAGGGGGCCTGGACAGCAGGTTTAGGATGGGCCTTGGCCTGGCTGGCGGCCTTAGCACGTGCAAAGGCCTTGATGGACATAGATACAGGAGGCCTAGCAGCCCCACGTGCAGGAGTGACCTTGTCCACTGGAATAGTGTCGGGTAAATCAAGAACTTCGGTATCTGGAGGAAAATCAACAACCGGCACCAGAGAGGTCTCCGGGACCGAAGGACTAGTTAACGCTGTGTCGTCGGCCTGGAGCGGCTGAATTACCGCTTCCGCAGGGACCGAAGCACTAGCGGAGGGTCTAGGAGTAGTATCGGTAGAGGACGCGGGCCGAGGATGCCGGTCCCGGTCTTTCCGTTTTTTTGAAGATTGAGCTGTCGGCTGATCCGACGGCATGGTATATGCGAAGGATTCGCCAAAAAAGTCTTCAGCAAATTCTGCCCGGCGCCTGAGAGTGCGCTTATTAAAGCAAGCACAGGCAGCACAGGCCAAGACGTCGTGGTCTGGGCCCAGGCAAGGAAGACAGTAAGAATGGAAGTCCTTATGAGGTATTTGTTTACCACAAGACAAACAATTATTAACTTTCTCAATTTGTTCTGACATCGGCTGAGGCAAGAAAAAATGTTCCCCAATGGGGTACTTAGCTTTTAGATGACTTCGGTATGAAAACACAGGAGCTGACCGACCGGCACTTGCGAACTGCTTCTGCTTCGGGCACCGCGCGGCAAGAAAGACTGAAGAAGATGGCGTCGGCCGATGCCTTTATACTCCAGCCGTTGTGACGTTGGAGAGGAGGCGACACCAGCCGACGCCGGACCCAGACTTTGGAATTCGGCTGACTGAGGGCTGTCTGAGGCAGGACAACCCATATGTTATGACTGCAGTTGCATTCTTGAAGGACATCAGCGTTTTGTGACAAAAAAAAAAGTTAACCTTAAAACCAAACTGAAGTGGGTGCCTTCACCCCCCCCACAACCCCCAACGTGGGGGGCTGTTTCCTCCACACCCTCCTTACTTAAATATAACAACTCTGAGATCGCACCACAGTGGAGGAAATAGCAAAGCCCTGGAAACGGCCCACCAATTTTTTTTTTCCCCTGGGAAAAAATTTGATGTGCCGTGGCTTCGCTATTTTCCACTTTCAGACTTCAGGGTTCGATATTACAACATTCAAACTTGTTTTAGTTATCTGTAATATAGACATGGTTAATACTAGGAACAAAAGGTCAAATCCCCCTCCTAAAGAAGGGGGTAATTTTATTAGATTTGATCGTGATTATTCAACAAAAGTAAAAGAAAAGTGGAAAATATGCTGACCTTGTGTAAAAGACAAGAAAGAAAAATGTAATTACAACATTGTGAGTCAACAATATCCCCTTTTCCATAGGGACAGGGTTTCTTTGAACTCTGAGCCTTCTTGTGTATCTAGTGGTATCCAAGTCTACTTTAAACCAAACTATCAATCTCCCCATTTTCTTTTCTGAACATAAAAATGAGGGAGGAAAGATACTCCATATGTTGGATGTCCACAGACAACCAGAGTACTATCTTGACAGAACTAAATCTTTCAGATCTTTGGATCAATTGTTCATTTCTTGTGAAGGTAAGAAGAAGGGACAGCCAGTGTCAAAACAGACTATTTCCAGATTGGTTGTCTAAGGCTATACCTATTTGTTATACTCACCATAACAAAACTACTCCAGGCAGGATCAAGGGCTGCTCTACCAAGGCAGGATCAAGGGCTGCTGTACCAAGGCCTTGGCTTCATCTATTACTTTTTGGAAAGGGTTGAATTCTAGAACCACTGTCAGCTTTATTCCTTCTCTAGGTCCAGATCAAGCTTTGCTTGGATCATTCTCCAAGAGATCCTGGACTCTTCTACTTTCACCTCCAAAATGTAGTTAGCTAAGGCAATCTACCCATATAGCTAAGGCTACTGCAGCAGTGATCAGTATGATGAACATAGTACAGTTGTGAAAGCTGAGCTTACCACAACGTAGATGTTCAAATGGTCACTGCTGCAGTAGCCTCCCTCATTCCACCCGCCTTGTTTTTTGGTATGTTTTTATGCCAGGATATGGACATTTGTTTTTTGTTATTCCAAGTATTGTCCTTTCAGGGCTCAGTCTCTCTCGACTGGCAGGAAAGCCCCGAAGGGCATCATCCCCAAAACTTGTTTAGTCAGCTCAGTTCAAGCTACCTGACAGTTTGGGCATGTGGAAGGTGCCCTTAGGCTTTGTAACCTGGCCAGCTGTTATATCCTTGGTAGAAATAACCCATCTAGATAAGACAGTAACCACTATGATGAACATCAGTAGATACTCAAATAGATCACTGGACACCAAACTCTCAAAATTTTCTTGCCTCAGAACTAGATGGCCAGAGCTCTGCCAGAAAGGTGTGTCTTAGAAGAAAATAATGACAAAAGACCCACACCCTTGCATAAAAACTAACAAAAGTAGGGGATTGAGGGAGTGAGTTCCAACGGAACAGCGATCTATTCAAACATCTTCTGTTAATGAAAGTTAAGTAAAGTTCCATGTTTATCTTTGGATCGCTGTTGTAGAAGCCAAAGCTACATGCAAGGAATACTAAAGCTTTGATTCTTCTTCTTCTAACCTTTCATTCGGACTCCAAGAGCCCCTGGAAAATAGTCCTAGCAAAAAACAGTTCTGGGCTAGAGAAATAATCCAGTTTGTAGTAATGGGTAGAGGGGTGCACAGATGACAAAGTTCTGCCTCTAGTATACTTCTAGAGTCCACACCTTCCCAAAAAGGCACAGTAGCAGCCAAATCCAAGGTAGACTAGGAGCCTTGCCTGAAAGTGTCTTGTCATGGTAAGAATATCAAAAAGCAATAGCATAAACTAGGCATCAACCCCTATATCACTAGGTGGGTTGCAAACTGGCTCACAGACAGAACCCACAGTGTGAAAGCTGACTACAAGTTAGACTGCTGACTAGTCACGAGTGGAGTCCCACACGGTTAGGTTCTGGGTGCTTTTCTGTTTGGTATCTACTTCTCTGAAGTCCAGGCCAACATGAAGCGACTCTGGCTGACAAAGTTCGCAGATGATTGCAAGTTGGGAGATATTATTAACTCCCCAAGTGATGTTGACATCCTACAGAAAGGCCTCACTGAGATCAATGACTGGTGTCAGAACCATGGCCTTAAGCTCAAAGCCAAAAATATGTCGTCATCCCCTTTGGGAAAAACCCTGTTCCCATGAATTACCACATCGATGGTAGTTCACTGAACACAGAAGGTGTTATAAGAGATCTGGGAACAGGTTGACAGCAACCTCTCTTTTGACCACCACACTGCCACTGTGGTCAGACAGTCCTTCTATGTGGCACATCTCATTACTAAGGGTTTTGCATCCAGGAAGAAAGAGGTCATTGTCTCCCTCCACTCTTCCTTCATTAGCCAGTCATCGAGTACAATACCCCATTTGGCATGTATCTCACTAGACACCTGCAACAACTGGAGAGGCCGCAAAAGTACCTCACAAAGAGGATCCTAGGCCTTAAACACTTATCCTATATAAACAGACTCAAAAAACTCCAGCTATTCTCTGTCTCATGTCGTATACTAAGAGGCAATCTCTGCTTGACTTACAAAGCCATGACTGACCTAGCTCTGTTAGAAATGCTACATCTAAAGAAATCCCAATCTCTCCGCACCACATGCTCCAGAGACCTCAACCTCATTACCACAATCAACAGAACATGCTGGAGGGACAGATTAATAACCCAGAGACTGCCCATGCTATGGAATTGACTTCCCATACATGTCAGACAGAGCACCTCATTGGCCCTCTTCAAGAGAAATCTTGATGACTGGATGGGAAATAGGAAATTCACCCCAGGGATCATTCCAGTGGCTCTACTTGACAGAGGCACTGGGAACTAAGGTCAGGTGGCATGATGCCAGGAAATTCTATGGGCTAGGCTTGTAAAGACTCCAGGGCCATTAGCCTAGTACACACCTATGAATCCATGTCAGATGTGAGTTTGCTTGTACCTCCAAACTAATAGGTGCCAATTTTGAAATAGGTAGTCCTCCACTGCTGGCCTCACTGTGTTTTTTCACTTGCTGTAAGTGTATTATTTTCAACTATTTGTTTTGTGGTGTGATTGTACATACTGTAAATGCATTTTTTCAACTATCTGTTGTGCATTGTGTGGATCATTGCTTTATGAGAATGATTACTACTTTCCATGCATACGTCTGCTTTTGAGTTGTTTAAAGTGTTCATTGTTTAGTAGTGTAACATATTTTCTACCTGACGTGCATAATGCAGTTATGCTTTGTCTGAATGTTTGCAGCTGCTCAGTGTGTACTTCTAAGCAAAATTACCTGCTTCGGAACTGTTCTAAATGATATCTGTTTAAGTTAGTAGCTTCTGTATTCTACTGAGCTGGGGTATGTTTGTGTGGGTACTATATCTCACTGTATGTACCAAAGGTTATGTATTTTCATTAAGTACAATTTAGTGAGCTGCTGACTCACGTTTAGCAGCACTGAATTTGTCTATTTTTTACCATAAGGTGCCTAGAGGTTTATTGTAGCCAGTAATACATATTTCTTATATGTTGCAGTAATAACAGTGCAACAGCTGGAGAGGCCATAAAAGTACCATGTCCTACACGGACAGACTTAAGAAACTTCAGCTCTTCTCAGTCTCATCATCTACTTAGAGGTGATCTTTGGTTGACTTACAAAGCCATGTCCTACTCAGCCCTACTTGAAATGCTACACCTAAAGAAATCCCAATCCCTCCGCATCACACGCTCCAGAGATTATAACCTCATTACCACAATTAACAGGACATGCTGGAGGGACAGGTTCATCTCCCAAATACTACCCATACTCTTGAATAAGCTTCCCATTCATGTCAAGCAGAGCACCTCCCTGGCCCTCTTCAAGAGAAATCTTGATGAGTGGATGGGTAACAGAAAGTTCAACCCAGGTATCACTCCAGTTGCCCTACTGGATAGGGCACTGTGAACTAACATCGGGTGGCACGGTGCCTGGGCAAGTTTTTTGGGCTAGGCTTGTAAAGGCTCCAGGGCCATTAGCCTAGTACACACCTATGAACCTATAAGGTAACCATTCAGAAATTCTCTCTCTTTTTGACACCGTCCCTTTTTCTTACCTTCATTGATTAGAGTTCCTAAAGGTTTTTGTCCTATCAGTGTAGTATATGAGTTGCCTATGGACATCTAATGTATTTAGAATTTTCTCTCATCCCTATTTTGTGGTTCTAAAACAAAGAGTAAAAATGTCTCACAGAAAACTAACTGGTTAAAAAACACAAAAAGAAAAATCTAGCAGAGCTAGACTTCTAACTGTGTGATACCTTAAACCTCTTGCATCAGAGGCCTCATGGGATATATGCAAATCACCCTTTAAGGATATCAGGTGCTTCAGCTAAATGGCAATTCTGAATGTCCATGAAATTTTCTTTTACTTTCATTTTTAAGTCTATTTATGGACAATTTCAGGCCATTAAAGCCAAACCCCTCTAGCTGTGGACATGCATGTTTCTGCCTTTTTATGACATCATCAGCACAGCATAAGAGGAATGTTTGACCTTTAGAAACACAGGGCTGGCAAAAAATACACAAATACACAAAATCATACTCATGAGGCTCTAAATAAAAACCTGCAAAAGCATCAGAGACCTCCAAAGCAGACACCCAAACAACCTGCACCTCCCGTCACAAACCAGACAACATGTAAAACACAAAATCAGTATGCCGCACAATCACAGCCCTTAAGGCGAAATAACAAACCTA
Source organism: Protopterus annectens (assembly GCF_019279795.1). Taxonomy (NCBI): domain Eukaryota; kingdom Metazoa; phylum Chordata; order Ceratodontiformes; family Protopteridae; genus Protopterus; species Protopterus annectens. The sequence goes on along the minus strand of NC_056729.1, from coordinate 1,166,725,729 downwards.
GCAGACTAGTAATAGGTGACTCCATAGTCAGGCACACTGACATCCCACTCACTAGGATGGACAAGCAGAAGGTTACTGTTAGCTGCCTGTCTGGGAGCCAGAATCCACCACATAACACAAGCACTTAGGTCACTCCAGAACAAGTACAAATATGACTCTGTCACTGTTCATGTTGGTGTGAATGACCTGAGACGTACCTCCCTGGACTATATGAAAAGAGACATGGAAGAGCTCTCTGATCATGCAGCCCAGGCTGGTATGACTCTGACCCTGAGTAGCATCCTGCCCTCACCAAGAATGATACCTCAGTATAAAGAAAAAATAATCATTTTCAACAACTGGCTAAGCTTCTGGTGTTATTCAAAGGGGATCCAGTGTCTGTCAGCCTAGGATGACATGCTCAACAAGCCGCATTGCTTCGCAAGAGACAGCTTGCACCTGTCACCCCTAGACTTTCTAATACTGGCCAAGGCTCTTGCTGCCCCCATAGTGCCTTTTTTAGGCAAGGCTCAAAAGTCAAACCCACCTCTGTAAAAAGCACAATTAACAAAAAAATGAGGGTTATGCTACTCCGTGGCAGGAGTTTAAATCTCAAAATGCACGTGCTCAAAGCACTCCTCAGCATGGAGAACATAGACATCTGTGCAGTAACTGAAACCTGGTTCAAGGCTCCAGAGAGTACCCCAGCACGACCGGGCTACAACTCATACCACATGTTTCGGCCACAGAACACAGAACAAAACACAAAAGGAGGGGGTGTATCCATATTCATCAAGGATACCTACACCTCCAGGTTAGTGGCGCAGCATGATACCTCTGAGATCATCCATCTGCAACTAACTTTGGGCAAATCTGCAATGCAAATTGTGGCCTGCTACAGATCACCCTCCACGACCCAGGACCACCACTCCACCTTTCTGGAGACACTGGAAAACATGACGGCCCTACCGAACACCCTGATATTGGGCGATTTCAATTACCCTACCATTAACTGGGAAAACTACTCAAGTACAAACTCCCAGGCTCAGCGCTTCCTGGAATTCATCAACTCAAATGCCCTGGATCAGCTTGTAAACTCCCCTACCAGAGGTGAAAACATATTGGACCTGGTCATCACAAACATGGGCAACAGGTGTTCCACACCGGAGGTCAACCTGTCACTGGTTAGATCAGACCATAAACTAATCACTCTGTATGTCCACACCCCCCCCCCCAACTAAGGAAACCACAGTAAAAAAACTTTTCTAAAGCAAACTTCACCTTACTTAAGACAGAGGCGGTAAGTTTCACAGCCCCCACGTTAAAGGATAATGCTGCCCAAGATGCAGAAACCTTTAAAAATGCACTCTATGAGCACCTACAAGGATACATGGATCATGCCATCCCTAGTAAAACCAAGACTCGCTCCTCTAAGAGAAGGAAACCAGTCTGGTGGACCCCTGCCATAAACAGGCTATACAATAGAAGGAGGAAACTAGTTCAGAAAAAAGGCAAATCCCAAGAAGGAAAGACATCCCTGATCAGTAAGAAACTTAAGGTCCCTCATAAAATCATCCAAGGCTAACTTCAAAAGAAAAATAGCCAAGGATTCAAAAGATAACCACAAAGCCTTCTTTAGCTATGTTAAGAATCTAAGTGGCAACTCGCAGATATGCACTGAACTAATGCAAAATAGCACAAAATATACTGAACCTACTGATATTGCCAACATCCTGGCAGATAGATTCAGTGCAAACTTCGCCCCCCTCTCACCCCCAAAACGGCCCACAACAATACCAGAAAAGTACAGTGTCCCAGAAATCACAGACGCACAGGTGAAAATAGCCCTTTCAAAAGCCAAAAACACAGCGACAATGGGGCCAGATGGTGTCCCCAGGCTGCGTCTTGCACGAACTACAGAATGAACTAACCCTCCCACCTAAACACACTGTTCAAACTCAGCCTCTCCACAGGCTACGTGCCCATAGAATGGCACACAGCAATGGTTATTCCACTCCACAAAGGAGGGGCCACAACTGACCCTGGTAACTATTGCTTCATAAGCCTGACTAGCCAGGTCTGCAAGGCTATGGAGCGCATCATCATGGAACTCATTAACAAAGACATTGGGAACTTCCAAACACTTGACCCGACCCAGTTCGGCTTTGTTTAGGGCAGATCATGCCTACTAAACCTAGTTGACTTCTTCGAGACAGTCACCAAGGCCATAGACGAGGGAAAGGTTGTTCACACAGCCTACCTTAACCTCGCCAAGGCTTTCAACACCATTCCCCACTCGGGTATTACAGAAAAACTCAACAGCCTGAACATAAACCCCTACGTCAAGAGATGAGTTGCCAACTGGCTTACAGACAGAATTCACACGGTAAGAATAGCGGGTTCCAGGTCTGACTCTAAACCAGTCAAAATTGGTGTCCTGCAAGGCTCGATCCTGGGACACCTACTGTTCGGTATACAGGCAAACACAGGAGGACTATGGCTAACCAAGTTTGCTGATGACTGCACACTGGGAGCCATAATTGACTCTCCGGCTGACACGGACATCCAAAGGGGCCTTACTGAGACGGACACTTGGTGTCAAAGTCATGGCCTCAAGCTAAATGCCAAAAAATGCACAGTCATCCCATTTGGGAAAAACAAAACACCCACAAATTACTATATAGGTGGCAGCTCCCTTAATACAGAAGAGGTAATAAGAGATCTGGGGATCCAGGTAGATAGTAATCTCTCCTTTGACAATCATATTGCCAAAGTAGTTAGGAAATCCTTCTATGTGGCCCATCTAATTACTAAAGGGTTCGCATCTAGAAATAAAGAGGTTATAGTGCCCCTCTACTCCTCACTCATCAGACCCATCATAGAGTACAATGCCCCATCTGGGATGTACCTCACAAGACACTTCCAACAGCTGGAAAGACCACAAAAGTACCTCACCAAGAGGATTACTGGCCTCAAACATATGTCCTATGCAGCCCGAATGAAAAAACTCCAGCTGTACTCAGTGGCATATCGCTTACTCAGAGGTGATCTCTGCCTGACTTACAAAGTCATGTCCAACTCAGAATTGATGGACATGCTTCACCTAACGAAATCCAAGTCACTGCGAGCCACTCGTTCTAGTGAGCTAAACCTCGCCACAACAATAAACAGAACATGCTGGAGGGATAGATTCCTGTCACAGAGACTCCCCATGCTTTGGTACAAAATTCCAAACTACATTAGGCAGAGCCCCTCACTAACACTCTTCAAGAGAAACCTTGATGAGTGGATGGGTAACAGAAAATACACCCCTGGGATCACTTCATTGGCTCTGCTTGACAGAGGATCAGTTAATCAATGGGGCAGCGAAAGCAGCCACACTCTGGCTAGGCTTATAAATGCCCTCGGGCAGATAGCCTAGTACCTACCTATGAACCTATCCCTTTCCACATAAATCACATTATTCCCTATCCACAAAATGCTCAAATACTTCATGCAAGACTTCAAGAACATACTCCTTTCCTTATTCATCTCAAAGAAATTATACCCAATACCACATGGCCGAGGTACACTATCCCCCATATACTGCTGTAAAATAGTATTAGTTCCTGCCGTTTGATACTCTCATTCATTTCCCACTGCTGTTCTATTGTTAACGGTCTTGCCTTAATATTCATACTTCAGTATCACATACCCATTTTACATGGCCTTGTACAGCAGCCAATAATGTTTTTTTTTTAAAACAAAAACATATTTCATAAATTATCATGTGTGACATAGGCAATCATACATTTATATAAAAGGAAAACCACAGTGACAATTTTAATTGCAAATATTGTAAATCACAAACTATATTGACATAATTTTAGTTGGAAACATTATACATCATTTATACTCTCTCCAGTCCTTGTCAGTCAAACATTACATAGCTCATGTAAATCCTGCATTCTTTTAACCCTAGTTTCTCCTCTGCATGTTTTGTTCCCACAATTTCCATGTTTTTTCTACATAATTGTAATTGCTTTTTTGGCAGCCACAACAATTAGACTCAGCAAGGCCTTACTATGTCTAGGCAATTGTGATTCTGTACCATAGCTCAAGAAATGATTTCCTTAGTTATACCAATTTGCGTACCCAGTATCTCTAACAGAGTAGTCTGCAGGGAATCATTAGTCTACCAACTCATTCCAGCAGCCATAAATGTTGTCTGAGTAGGGCACATAACACCTGTACTATCCTTTATTTTATCCATTAATCCTTCACTATAATGTACACTGGTCCCAGAAATAAAGAAATTTACTATTTTCAAATTTAAATGTTGTCTTTTTAAGACTATTTTCATCCATACCTTTTCATAGAGCTGCCCTTCTTTCTCCAAACTGCACTTTATTTTGTGCTAATAACTGTTCAAAATCGACTATCTGAAGTGAATAACTTGCTTTTCATGTCTGTTTTCTAGATTCTCTATCTCTAAACAATCATAATGAAACTTGTATTTAAATGACACCCGTCAGTTTTCACAATTCTAAAAAGATATAAGGTCCCAGTAACCTCTTCCTGAACTAGTTGTACAACATGGTCTTACTTTACTTTGTACATCACAGAAATGCTTTCTATCGGTCACTTGCATCAGGGAACACTACCAGACACTTCTTCAAGAACAGGCTGCTAGGACCTTATGCAGGTCATTTCAGTAAGTTGAATGGCTGACATGACCTTGCAGACTAGCCGATCAAGGCTACCTGCAGCCCTTGTAACAGTGAGCAATGCAGACACTGGTATTACATTAAAGACCTCTGGACATTAAAGGGTTCACAGATGAGTGCTAGGCTAATGACCACAAGGGCCTTTTTAAGCCTAGCCGTGCATCCCAAATTTCTGACAAGTTCTGGTACCCTTGATAAGCATAAGCAGGAGCTTGGGAGATGAACCATTTACTGGCGGTCTTTGCCTATTAGAGACATAGGTGCCAAAGCAGGGACAAATTTCCTGTTCTCCATCCAATTGTCCAAGTTACACATGAATTGGGTTATGCAGAAACTGCTTCACATGGATGTGAAGCCTGTTCCAGAGAAGGGGAAGTCTCTGGGATACATGCCTGTGTCTCTAGCAGGTCCTATTTATATCGCAGGCACAGTTTCAAGAATTAGAATGAGTAATTCTGATGTGGTTTGTTTTGCAGACATGCAGGACATCATTAGGGTGGGGTCTGACAATGCCTTGTATGCCAGGCAAAGATCGAGACTGAATACAGGGATATGGCTTTGAGGTGGTCTGCTTAGGACATATTACTTACACCATGTATTCCTTTAGTGAGGAACTTCTATGGATGTTTCCAATTGTTGGATGTGTCTGGTTAGGTACATACCAAGAGGGGCACTGTGTTAAATGGCAGGTCGGATGAATGCTGAATACAGTCGAACAATGACCTTCTTGAACTTAGATGCCATACCTTTGTTTATAGGTTGCAGAACACAGAATAATGTCCTCACTACTGTAGACCTGTGATGGTCAAAGCCTAGATTACTGTCTATGTATATCCCCAAATCCCAGACGACTAAGGATTAGTACATATAAAATCACTTTAGATAGCAGATCTAAGAGACTATCTCTGACACCCTCCCTATGGGAGGAAGAAAGATGCCTTGTTGAAACTTCAATAAATGGTGTCATTCCAAAGCAGTCCAATATTTATCAGCCTGGGAGAAAGTACAGTTGTATAAGATTTTACCATAATGGTAGATTGTCCTTCTCTTCACTGTTGCAGTATTGTTTACAATAGAGATCCCCTGCAAGGGTGGCCTGACATCTGGACAGTATAACAAAGCCTTTAGGTTGCTTTAAGGTATGCCATATGTCACCCACGTAATGTAGGGCATAAAGGTGACTTCCAGACATACCATCCTCAACACTGAGAGTCCCAGAAAGAACACTAGTCCAAGGAGAAATGAAGTAAGCAGGACATCCAAAAGGGAAAAGGACCGGGGAAGTAGGGAGGGAGTGAATACTGCAACAGTGAGGAGAACATCTCTCATTATGGTAAGATCTTGTACAACTGTACTATGTCCCTCTATTTCACTGTTGCAGTATTCTTTACACTAGGGAGAGTGCAAAAGCTCAGGAAGAAGAAAGGGAAGAGGATGTTCCAGCAGAGCTCTTTAGGAACCCATGAAGGATGGCCCCAGCAAAACCAGCTCTAGCTCTGGAAATTCCATCGAACTTGTAGTGCTTGATAAATGTATGCACAGACATCCAGGCAGCTGCCTCAAGATTAGTTACTATCCAAATCCTTGAAAAAAGCACCAGAAGAAGCCACAGCTATAGTATAATAAGCTTTAACAGAAAAAGAAAGGCTCTTACCATGAAATGAATAACAAAAAGAGATGGCTTTAGAAATCCAAGAATAGTTCGCTTGGACACAGCCAATTCTAAAGACCTAGGATGAAAAGAAACAAAAAGCTGATGAGATTTACAAAAAGACTTTGTCTTTTCCAAACAAAATATGAGTTATCTGTGCACATCCAATGTGTGTAGCAGCTTCTCAAAGGCAAATTGCAGACAAGGGAAAAGAGTGGGCAAACGAATAGTTTGATTAACGGACAAAATAAGGATTAGTACGAAGGGAGACCATGTCCTTATGAGAAGCACCAAAAAGGAAGGACAAGCCATAACGGTTTGAAGCTCAAACACCTGTCTGGCAGAAGTACGAGCTAACAGAAACAGTGTTCCAAGAGCAATGATGCAAGGAAGCTGAAGTTGCAGGCTCAAAAGGAGCCTGAATCAATTTTTCTAAAATAAAATTAAGATCCCAGGGAGGCAGAAAAGGCTTCCTGTGAGGTCTAATATGAAGGACGCCTTTAAGGAATTGTTCAACTTCAAATCTAGAAGGTACAGGAGGTGATAAAGGCAGACAATCAGAAACAGCTGATAAGTGGACCTTAACAGAAGAATAAGCCAACCTATTATTGAGCAATTCACACAGACAAGACAGAACCAAAGGAACAGCCACAGAAAGTGGGTCCAGGTTACAAGAAAGACACCAAACAGGAAACCTCTTCCATCTGTATAAGAAAGATTTCCTAGCAGTGGTTTCATGGCCTCCTGCAGGACCCTAAGCAAGTCCTCAGGAAAAGGGTGTCTGTGGAATCAAATTCCTATTACCCAGAGTGACAGATGAAGAGCGTACAGATGGGGAGGAATGAGAGATCCTTTGTCTTGTGTGAGTAGGTCCACCCTATCAGGTAACTTGTCATGATTACACCCTTGGGTAAATGCAGAAGAGGGAACCAATGCTGTCTCAGCAGAAAAGGAGTCACCAACAAGATTTTGGGAGCATCCTGTTGTATTTTGAACAGAATGTTTGAAATGAGGGGAAGGGGAGGAAAAGCATAAAGAAACATTCCCTTCCAGGAAAAAGAGAGGGTGTCCACCTTTCAAACCATAACACCTGGGACTCTGGCACAAAACAGACAAAGTTGTCTGTTCAATGGGAAAGGAAAAAGATCCATTTAAGGAGTACCCCACTTTTGGCCAAGATTCAGAAACACATCCCTATGAAGCATCCATTTATGGGATTGAGTTATGGACTTCTTCAGAGAGTCTGTCACAATGTCTTGTCCTGAAAGAATGTAAACTGCCTGAAGAGTCACTCGATACTGGATAGCTAAGTTCCCACACTAGGCGTGCCAACCGCAAAGAAGGTTAAGACCTAGTCCCCCCCCCCCCCCTTGTTTGTTATCAAACCACATCACTGTGGTATTGTCTGTAAACACCTTGAGAGGTCCTAGGGAGAAAATAGGGTGAAAGGCCTGAGAAGCCAGCAGAAGAGGCTCTCATCTCCTTGATGTTGATGTGGCCTTTCTGTTGATGAGGCAACCAGACCCCCTGCACCTTTAGGGAGCCAAAAGCTGCTCCCCATCCCGTGTCTGAAGCATTTGTGAATAGCTCCTGAGAGGGAAGGGGTGGATGAAAAGGTAGCCCTAGATTAAGAGTCACCTGCTGAATCCACCAATGAAATTCCTGCTTGACATGGGAAAAGAGGAACTAAAAATTCAAGGGGATGAGAATGCCGAAGCCAAAAAACTTAAGAAACCACTGAGGTTTTCTCATGTGGAGTTTGGCAAAAGGGAGCATAGGAATGGTGAAAGCCATGGACCCCTTAGCTCTCATAAATCCCCTTGCTGTTACTGAAGTCAGAGGAAGAAGGGACTGAAAAAAGGAAATGAGAGAGCCTTGGGAGGGGCAGGGATGCCAGCACAGGAACAGTCTGGATCCTGCACCCCAAAAAGACATGATCTTCAGAAAGCGTCAGAAAGGACTTTTTGAAATTTATAGTGAAGCTCAAATTCTGCTGAAAGGAGACTGCAAAATGAAGATTTTGCAATAGTGTCTCTGGAGAAGATGCCTGAAACAGGAGGTCATCCAAGTAGGGAAAGACTTGGATCCCCCTTAGCCTGCAAAAAGCAATCACAGGAGCGAGGCATTTGGTGAATACCCCCTGAGGCAGTAGAAAGGCCAAAGGGCAAACCAGAACTGAAAATGCCAGGAAGAACAAAGAAATGTAAAAAACTTGCTAAATCAGCATATGAAGATAAGCACACTTGAAGTCGAGAAAAAAGAAGTTATGTACTCACCATAATGTTCCATCTGAGTAGTTATACTTCATTTTTCTGCAACCTGTGGGTATTCAGATCCATATCAGATCCGAGCTGGCAACTTTTCAAGCATCTGCTCTGCGCTCCAAGCGCCTCCCCTTACCCATAACCCATCACCCTTTCCTACCTTCCCTCAGATCGAGTTTGCCACTACTCAATGAATCAGCAACTCAATTTTATCACAAACCCTGAACAGGTTCAGGGGAAGGAGGGCAGGACATTTGCAGAAAAATGAAGTATAACTACTCAGATGGAACGTTATAGTGAGTACATAACTTCTATATCTGAAGTAGTTAACTTCATTTTATCTGCAACCTGTGGGACAGAGTCCCCAGCTGCTAAAACACCTGGGAGGCCCTCATAGAAAGATATTTCTGAGCACCACAGAGCGAAGAATGCTCTCTCTCTGGAGATCAAATCCAACTTATAATGAAAAATGAAGGTATGTGACCTTGCCCAAGTTGCTGCCGCACAAATATCATCCAATGATAGATCCACCTAGACCAAAAAGCAGCAGAAGTCGCCATAGATCTGGTAGAATGAGCTTTAACAGGACCAGGCGGGGACAGACCTTTGTCTTTATAAATTTGCAAAATACAGTGTGTAATCCATCTAGCTAAGGAAACCTTAGAGATGGCTTTGCCCAGAAAGGGTTTAGAGAAGGCCTCGAACAACTGGTCAGACTTACGAAAGGGCTTTGTTCTGTGCAAATAAAAATGAAGCTGTCTATGAACATCTAGCAAATGCAGTTTATATTCACCCTTGTTCTAAACATTTGGAAAGAAAACAGGCAGGTTAATAGTTTGATTAATGTTTGATTCAGAAGCTACTTTTGGTAAGAAGGAAGGGTTTGTGCGGAGTGATACCCTGTCCTTATGGAAGATCAAGTAAGGGGGCACGTCAGACAAAGCTTGAATCTCAATAACCCCTCTAGCCAACGTAGTGGCCACTAGGAAGGCTGTCTTCCAGGAATAAGAACTTCAAATCTACTGATGCTGCAGAGGTTCAAAGGGAGGAGCAACTAACACCTGCAGAACCAAGGTAGGGTTCCAAGAAGGGACAGAGTCCTTAATCGGGGGCATAAAAGAAAGGTGCCTTTAAGAAAAGCCTTACACAGTCTCGAAGAGGCCAGAGCATTCATGTTTTCGCCGACATGGAAATTCGAGATAGCTGCCAGTTGCACTTCCACCCTTGTTGGAAAATATTGGCTAAAAAATCCAACACTGCAGAAACAGGGGCTATAAAGGCATCTAGGTTCCTCTGAGAAGCCCAAACAGAGAATAGTTTCCATTTGCTGTGGTAAATCTTCCTTGTGGAGGCCTTGTGGGATGCCACCAGAATAGTTTTCACAGAAGATGAAAGACCAGGAGCCCTGGTAATCAAGGGAACTGGGGCAACCAAGCCGTCAGCTTGAGGCTGTCCAGGTTGGGCGGACAAGTGCCTGAAGGATGAGAGATGAGATCCGGGCAAGGATCCAGAATCCAAGGAGGAGCTAAAACATGAGGCCAGAGGAAAGGGAACCACACCTGATGAGGGCAGGACGGAGCAATGAGGATCACTTTGCACCCCAGTCAGCAAGCTTTCTGAAGAAACTTCGGAATGAGAGGTAACTGGGGATAAGCATACAGTAACCCGGGAGGCCAAGCATGGACTAGAGCGTCTCTCGGGGGATCCCCTGGTGAGGGGATCAGAGCAAAGAACTCTCTGCACTTCGCGTTGGAAGGAGATGCGAAGAGATCGCAGCAAGGCTGACCCCACGCAAGGAAGATCTCCTCTGCTATCAACTGTTTCAGAAACAACTCGTATGGCATTAGAATAGCCCAACTCAGTCTGTCCGCTAAAATGTTGGAGCTTCCCGGGATGTGTGTTGCAATCAGAAATCGACTGGTGGATATCGCCCACTCTCAAGGCCTCACGACAGAGAGGGTAAGATCTGGTTCCCCCCATTTGTTGATGTACTAGACAACAGACATATTGTCTGACTGAACTGCAATTGTCCCTGGGGGAAGAACAGTGTGAAAGGCTTGCAACGCTAAAACCACTGCTCTCATTTCCAGAACACTGATATGCAATCTGGTCTCGGTCTGGGACCATGTGCCTTCGACTGTCTTCCCCAAATAATGCCCCCCCACCCGAGCTGAGAGGCGTCCGTGGTCACTGTGACTTGGGCTGTGGGTGAAACAAATGGCCGTCCTGCTAAGATCTCCGGCAACTGGAGCCACCAGAGAAGCGATGCCTTGCATGCTTTGCTGATTTGAATTGGATAGTCCATGGGGAGATCTAGCCAGGACCACTGTACTGCCAGAGTCCACTGAAGAACACGCATGTGAAAATGTGCACAGGGAAGATTTCTGCGGCCATAGAGCCTAGGGCTCAGAGAACGTTGCCCACCTTTGGTAGCCTGGGGCCAAGGATCACTGATATATGGGCCCGTAGGCTCTGGATCCTGTTTAGAGTTAGGAAGACCTTCAATTGGAGGGTGTCCAGACATGCCTCGAAAGTCCAAGATCTGCACCGGGTCCAAGAGGGACTTGGAAACATTGATAGTAATCCCTAGCTGGATTGCAAGATGAAGGAAGGAGTCTCTGGCCATGCAAAGAAGACGCTGGGTGGAAGCAGCGAGGAGCCAATCGTCTAGGTAAGGCAATACCTGAATCCCCTGAAGCCTCAGGTGGGCTGCTATGATTACCATTACCTTGGTAAACACCCTGGGGGCTGTGGTGAGACCGAAGGGTAGGGCTCTGAAAGTACAGTTTTGTACCTACCATAAATGTAGATGTTTGAGTGCTAATACAGCTGCAGTCATAACAGATGGGTTCTCCTGCCGTCAGGCGGGTCCTCGGTCGGCCAAATTCCAAAGTCTAGGTCCGACGTCGGTTGTCGTCGCTTCTTCCCTGACGTCAGTGCGACAGGGGTATAAAGGAACCAGCCGACGCCATTTTCTTCAGTTTTTCTTGCCCCAGATGTCAGGTGCCCCCAGAAGGAAGGCAATAATAAAACTGTGTGATAATGCAGTGCTATATAATCAAAATACAGTAGTTGCAAGCAAATACATCATAAATGAAAACCCCAATCAGGTTGTATGAGGATGTGCTAGCCTACATGCCTGTCCCAAGAGGGGAAGGAGGGAGGGAAACCTGGACTGCAGCTGTATTAGCACTCGAACATCTACATTTATGGTAGGTACAAAACTGTACTATGTTCATCGTGCATACAGCTGCAGTCATAACAGATGGGTAGAATCCCAAAGCTAAGAAAGGGGTGGTAGGCACTAGTTGGAACTAGGAGGAGCCAAAATGCCCTGCAAGACTGCAGTGGCAAAGCCTGCTCTAGATTTGGAGTATAATGGTAGGTTGTAGTGCTTGGAGAAGGTATGCACAGAACTCCAAGTAGCTGCTTCCAAAATATCCTTGGTAGGAACTCCTCTGAGGAAGGCTGCAGAGGTGGCTGTGGCCCTGGTGGAATGAGTTCTAATGCCTGTAGGAACAGTTTTGCCATGAAAGGAATAGCAAAAGTGTATGCAGTGGGCTATCCATTTTTAGATTGTCTGTTTGGAAATTGGCTTCCCTTGAGCTCCTACCGCATAGGCCACAAAGAGCTGTTCTGATTTTCTGAAAGGCTTTGTTCTGTCCAAATAATAATGCAGCTGTCTGTGGATGTCCAAGGAATGTAGTAATCTCTCCCCCAGGAATGTAGTAATCTCTCCCCTTTGTTTTGAGGATTAGGATAAAAGGTAGGTAAATGTATGGCCTGATTTAAAGCTACCCTGGATACCACTTTAGGCATAAAGGACGGGTTGGTTCATAAGGAAACTCTGTCCTGATGGAATATGATAAAAGGCTGGACAGCCATGAGAGCCTGTAGTTCTGAAACTCTACGAGCTGAGGTGATAGCCAGAAGGAAAGCTGTTTTCCAGGATAAATATTGCAAATCTGATGAGGCAGCTGGCTCAAAAGGAGACTAGGTCAATTTTTCCAGAATGAAATTAAGATCCCAAGCAGGTATTGATTGTTTCCTTGGAGGCCTTAAATTCTTAGCCCCTCTGAGGAACTGTCTTAAGAGAGGGTGAGACAATAAAGGTGGATCAGTGTTGTATTCTGCAGAAATGGCTGAGGCATGGATTTTGATGGAGGAGAAAGAAAGTCCACTGCTTAGCAGTTCAGCCAAATATTGTAGTATCTGAGGTAAATTCAGTCTTCCAGGATCCTGGCCCTTTTTCTCATTCCAGACACAAAAACGTTTCCATTTTGCGGAGTAAGCTTTTCTAGTTGATGGCCTTCTGGCCTCCAAAATGACATCCTGCACCTCCTTGGAGAGTAGGGCCGGTTGAGATGCTAAGGAATCTTCCATCCGGCTAGATTGAGTGTTTTAGCTGGCTGTGAAGAGTTTTGAAACTGTGCTGAGTCAGAAGAAGAGGCATTAGAGGCAGGGTCCATGGTGGGGAATGCATCAGGCTCCTCAGGAATGGGTACCAGTGTTGCCTTGGCCAGTCCGGAGCAATGAGAATCATCTTTGGTCTGTCTGCTTTGGTCTTTAATAGAACTTTGGGCAGCAGAGGAAGAGGAGGGAAGGCATAAACTGTCATTGATGTCCAACTGAAAGAAAGAGCGTCCACTCTCCAGGCCTTTGGATGGAAGATCCTTGAGCAGAATTTTGTCAATTGATGATTCTTGTGGGAGGCAAAGAGATCTAGGTCTGGCCTTCCCCATTCTTGGATTATTTCTGTAAAAACTTTTGGATGCAATTTCCATTCATGTGGCTCTGTCATATTCTTGCTTAGGTTGTCTGCCAGCGTGTTTTCCTTGCCTGGCAAGTACTGTGCTTGTAGTTCCATTTGTAAGTCCATGGCCATGTTCCAAAGTGACATGGCCAGTCTGCATAGTGGGTAAGAATGTGTTCCTCCCTGTTTGTTTATGTACCACATGACTGTGGTGTTGTCCGTTCTTATCAATAACTGACCTGGTTGTAGAAGGTCCTTGAAAGCTTTCATAGCATTTATTACTGCTAGCATTTCTTTTTGATTGATGTGAAGGTGCTTTTCTTTTTGGGACCATTTGCCCTGAATGCACCAATCTGTCATGTGCGCCCCCCAGGCGTAGTCCGAGGCGTCTGTTGTGATGACTTGATTTGCTTGAGGCTTGCTGAATGGAAGACCTGTGTTTGTTTGACATGCTTGAGCCCACCACAGAAATTCCTTTTGCAGACATGGAATTAGTGGTATTATTGTTTCCAAACTGTGGCTGTGTTGAGACCATATGTTTTTTAGGTACCATTGTAGTTTCCTCATATGCAGCTTTGCACATGGGATTAGTAAGATGCAAGATGCCATGAATCCCAGAGCCTGCAGGATTTTCCTTGCAGTTAGCTTGGTGCAATTTGCTAGTGTTCTGAAGTATTGTATTAGTTGCCCCTGCTTCTCTGGCGTGAGGTAGGCCATCTGGGTGTTTGTGTCCAAATTGGCACCCAGGAAAATTATCTTCCGAGAGGGTATTAGCCTTGATTTCTTTTTGTTGACTGTGTATCCCAGAGATTTCAATAACATTATTACATAAGCCAGATGTTTCAGAAGAATGTGATTGCTGTCCGCTTGGATCAGGCAGTCGTCCAAATAGGGATATATTTGTATCCCTTGAAGTCTGCAGTAGGCAATTACTGATGCCAGGCATTTCGTGAATACTCTGGGCGCAGTAGATAAGCCAAAGGGCAATGCAGAGAATTGATAATGGGTTGAACCTGCAAGAAATCTGAGGTACCTTCTGCAATTTTGTCTGATTGGGACATGCAGGTATGCCTCCTTGAGGTCCAATGCTAAATGTGAGATTGTTATCAGCCTGAGTACCCAGGTCTTTCACCATAGATTGTGTGTTTATGGGGTTGCAGTTGATATGGTAATCAGTAGGGGCTGTGTTTTTGCCTAATGGTATGGTGATACATTTTTTGCATTTAGCTTAAGGCCATGACTTTGGCACCAGTCATTAGTTGCTGTGAAACCCTCTTGCAGTATGTTACCATCATTTGAGGAGTCAGTGACAGCACCCAGCTTACAGTCTTCTGCAAACTTGGTCAGCCACAGGCCTTTTGTCTTTGCCTGGACCTCTGAGAGGTAGATGCCAAACAGTAGGAGTCCCAGGACAGATCCCTGGGGGACTCCACTAGTGACAAGTCTGCTGTCAGAGGTGGAATCTCCTATTTTGACCTTAAGGTCATGTGCATAGGATGAAAGTTGTAACCCTTAGGTGGTCAGCATGTGTGCTATCTATTGTTTGTTGGCCAGGGCAAGGGCATATTGTGCACACCTATGTCTACCTATACCCACAGTAGCTGATGGATCCTCCCTGAGTCCTCACCTACATGCAGCTGTAGTCACTTCACAAGTGGTGGTGGAATGTGTGTTCCTCCCACTTGGTGTCCCTGTTAGAACTGTTTTCTCAGGATAATATTCTATAGGATAGCACAGACATTGACAATTTTGGCACAAATACTGGGGTGGTATTGCAGGGCACCCCCAGATGTATCTAGGCACCAAAATGTTAACTTCAGCAGACCAAACACATGATCTGTGATATTTCTTGTTTGAGTATGTGCCTCATTATAGCTTCCCTGTGTGGTTAGGTGAGTGTGAATTTCTGATGGGCATCATTAGCCAAGTTTAGAGTGCTTCCCCTGCATCCTACAGTAAATGTGATATCCCCCCCTGGAAAACCTCTGGTAGAACTGTGAATTGTGCCAGATATTGGAGTCATGGTGACTGCCTAAGTTGCCTAGACTTGCCAGCACATACATTCAGGATGACTCCCTTAACATTATATGTGACCTGACAATGGAGTGGAAGCCCTTTCTGTTTATGTAGACCCTTCCCTGTTCTCTGGGTGGTGCTTTGATCTCAATATGCATGCATTCTATGACACCCAAGACTTCATGGAAGTGTGCTGCCTAGTGGAAATACTGCATAGTTATTCTCAGGGGTACAGGGAAAATATATATAGTCACTGACATACTGTAGCATAGCATTCAGGAATTGATGTAGGATCATGCATGATGATGCCTGAGACACGCCCCCAGCATGTCCCCTGTTGGTCTCTGGAAGTTTCCTGTGTAAATAAGAAAGACAGGCAGACAGAGTGATACACATGCCTTGGTCTCCACAGGTAATGATTCCTCTTGGTTTGTCCTTGATCTTAGTTCAGGACAACAGAGGTTGTAGAGTTAATGGAGTGTGTCTCTATCCAACCTGTAGCACTCTACCATTTTCAGAACATGAAAAGTTCAACAGGGTCTAAACACCCTTCTTTTCTTCTTGTCCGAGGTCTAGAAGCAGCAGCTGGAGCGTTGTACATACACATGCAGAAGCGCAGTAGCAGGCCCTAATAGTCTTTTCCTCCAGTGTAGTTTCTGTGACGGTATTCCAATAGGTTTTGGATTTCAAAGCAAAAACCTACACTAAGTGTACACTATTGCTTTATAGCTTTTTGAATGTCTCCTCCATTTTGTATTGGTTGATTAACATGCAGTTCAGCTGCTTATGCTGTAATGCACTCTCTCGAGGCACTCCTAAAAATTGAGAGCATCGATATATGTGCAGTAACTGAGACTTGGTTCAAGGCTCGCAATACCAGGCTAAAACTCTTACCACACTTTGTGGCCACAAAACCAAGACCAAAACACTAAAGGTGGAGGAGTGTCCATATTCACCAAGGATATTCACACCTCCAGGCTAGTTGCTCAACACAATGCATCTGAAATTCTCCAGGTGCAACTAACACTAGGTAAGACTGCAATCCAAATTTTAGCTTGCTACAGATCTCCCACCATGCCCCATGATTCTCACTACACCTTTTTAAACATACTGGAAAATATTAAGATGCACCAAATACCCTAATACTGGGTGATTTCAACTACCCTGCCATTAACTGGGTAAACTACTCGGGTACCAATTCCTTTTTCCAACGGTTCTTGGAATTCATAAATTCCAATGCCCTGGATCAACTAATCCATTGTCCCACCAGGGGCTCCAATATCCTAGACCTGGTCATTACCAACATGGGAGATAGATGCTCCACACCAGTAGTCACCCCCTCATTGGTCAGGTCTGACCATAAGCAAATCACCCTTGACATCCATATCCCACCCCCACCCCCCAGTAAGAAAACCTCCTTAAAAACTTCTCCAAAGCCAGCTTCATGCTACTGAAGTCAGAAGTGACAAACTTCATGACACCCATGCAGACGGGATCTGAAAGTTTGACTGCAGAATCCTACACTAAGGCACTGTAAGAGCACATCCACTCATGCATGAATCGTGTCATCCCAAATAGAACCAAGATGCTCTCCTCCAAAAAAAGGAAGTCAATCTGGTGGTCCCCTGCTATAAACAAACTATGCAAGAGAAGGAAGAAACTGTTGCAGAAAAGAGGAAAATCCCAGGATACAAAAAACTCTCTCAACAGCCTCAGTAAGAAGCTGAGATCCCTCATAAAAACCTCAAAAGCTAGTTACGAAAATAAAATTGCCAAAGATTCCAAAGACAACCACAAGGCATTCTACAGTTATGTCAAGAATCTAAATGGCAATGCTCAGATCTGCTCTGAACTTCAACAGAATGGCATTAAATATACTGATCACAAGGATATTGCCAATATCCTGACAGATTTAGTGCCAACTTCACACCCCTCTCACCCCCTAAAGGGCCCATCTCAATACCAAAACATTGCCAAATTCCCGTAATCACGGCCATACAGGTAGAAACTGCACTCTCCAAAGCTAAGAATACAGCATTCATGGGACCAGATGACATCCCAGGCTGTGTACTACATGAACTACAAAATGAACTGGCACCTCACCTAAGTGTCATGTTTAATCATCGCCTCATCTCAGGCTTCATGCCCACTGAGTGGCACACAGCTACAGTTATCCCACTCCACAAGGGGGGATCCACCTTGGATCCCAGGAACTACCGTCCCATCTGTCTGACGAGCCTGATCTGCAAGGGCATGGAACGCATTATCATGGAATTTATAAACAAAGACACTGGCAACATTCAAACACTGGACACAACCCAGTTTGGGTTTGTGAAGGGCCAATCTTGTCTCTTGAACCTGAATGACTTCTGTGAATCAGTCTCCAGAGCTGTGGACAAGGGTAAGGCAGTCCACATAGCCTATCTGGACCTCACCAAGGCCTTCGACACCATCCCCCACTCTGGAATCATAGATCAACTTACTAAGCTGGGCATAAATCCTTACGTCACTCGATGGGTTGCCAACTGGCTTACTGACAGATCCCAGACTGTAAAAGTAGCCGACTCCAAATCCAGCTCCAGACAAGTGACAAGTGGAGTACCTCAGGGTTCAGTCCTGAGACCACTCTTGTTTGGCATCTAATTCTCTGAAGTACAGGCCAACACTAAGGGACTCTAGCTAACAAAGTTAGCAGATTACTGCAAACTGGGAGCCATTATTGAATCCCCAAATGATGTAGATATTCTACAAAAGGGCCTTACAGAAACAGATGCCTGGTGCCAGAGCCATGGGCTCAAGCTTAATGCCATGAAATGTATAGTTATCCCCTTTGGAAAAAAACATGTACCCATGAATTACCACATAGGTGGTAGTACACTAAACATCGAAAGTGTGATGAGATACTTAGGGACACAGGTGGACAGTGGTCTCACTTTCGATAACCACATATTGCCACAACAATCAGGAAATCCTTCTATGTGGCACACCTCATCACTAAGGGCTTTTCATCTAGAAAAAAGGAGGCCATTGTCCCACCGTACTCATCCCTCATTAGACCCATCATAGAGTACAATGCCCCATTTGGTATGTACCTCACAAGACATCTGCAACAGCTGGAAAGGCAACAGAAATACCTCACTAAAAGTATCACAGGCCTAAAGCAGATGCCATATGCTGACCATCTAAAAAAAACTCCAGCTATACTCTGTAGCATATCGTCTACTCAGAGGTGATCTCTGCTTAACATACAAGGCCATGTCAAACCCTGAGCTGTTGGACATGCTCCACTTAAAGAAATCCCAATCCCTCAGAGCCACACACTCCAGGAATCTAAACCTTGTCATCACAATGAACAAAACACGCTGGAGGGATAGGTTCCTGACACAAAGACTCCCCATACTCTGGAATAGACTGCCCATACATGTCAAGCAGAGCGCCTCCTTGGCCCTCTTCAAAAGGAACCTTGATGATTGGATGGGAGATAGGAAATTCATCCCGGGGATCATGTCAGTTGCCCTGCTAGACAGGGGTCCAGAGAAGTAAATATTGTGGGAAGAAATATCCAGGGAATTGTTACGGCTAGGCTTGTATAGGCCCTTGGGCCGATAGCCTAGTACCAACCTGAGAACCTATGAACCTATTAGCATGCCACGATGTTTACCATGTTTTGCAGCTCTACACACTGTTTAGAGCCACTTATTAAATACAAATCAGTGCATAACCATGTGTGCATCACAGAGAAACACTCACACTATTTTAAGGAGCCATATAGGGTTTGTTGAATTCAGCCCACTATGTAACGATGCTGAATAGACTTGACATGTGACCACTTTGCAGAAAGGGTGTACAATGCCTGGAAACCCCTGGAACCAAGTGTTGCAAAGTAAAATAATATAGATATTCATAAGCACAATCGACAGATGTATGAGAATCATACTTGAAAGGAAAGGAAGGAAAGGGAACTTAAAACAGGGTTTATTTTCATACAACAAGAATGGAGACCCGTTAACTAGGGGGACCATTTCTTCCTTATCTGCCATCAGATTTAATATTTCTGTTCTACAAGCAGTCTGCATAATGAAACATGCTGCACATTTCATAAAGAAACCCCATCGTAGAGCATCTCAGGTACTTTAAGCAACTGTGAGAATGACAATTCCCATTTTGTTAGTCCATATGCAGAGGTACAAAAGATAGCACACCTATGGCCACTATTTCATTTTAGTATTCTAGTCTACAATCAGCATTTCTTACTGCAACATATGTTTATAGACATAACAGATACATGTGCTATATGCACATAAACAAATATGTGTTTATTTTGTTAAACTACATTAGGCTTAATGATAAAGTTTTGTTATGTGAGTTTTATGTTTTGAGTAAAAAATAATACATGTTTATGAGATCTGTAATTTTCTTTTGTGCCTCTGCCCTTTGATTGTGTGGCAGGTTTGGCATGCCTCTCATTTTTGGAAGGGTGTGAAAATGGAATTTGTAGCCTCTGTTTATAATGTCCAGGATCCATTTGTCCTTTGTGACAACATGCCAATTTTTTGAAAATAATGCCAGCTTTCCTCCTTTTTCCTTAATACCTCCTCAGCATTAGCACCAAATAGTACATCCTTTTGAAGAGGGGCGTCTAGTAATTTAGCTTTGACATGATCAGGCAAGGCTTGTTCCTTGAGCCAGGCATGCCTACGTATGACTGATCCTGTAATAGCAGCTCTACATGAGGCCTCTAGAGCATCAAAACCACATTGTAAGGTATGCTTACCCACTTGTTCTGCACTATGCATCAAATCCTGCAACTCCTTCAAGTCTGGTTGTTCAGGTTGTGACATTTTACTCTTCAATTGTGATAACAAAAATTGTTGGTATTTTAGCATATGAAACTGACAGTTTAAGGCCCTCATGGATAAAGTAGCCGAGGTATATACCTTTTTTCCCCACCTTTCTAAGGATCTGGAATCTCTCTCGGAAGGCAATAGATTTTTGGCAATGGAGGCCTTAACTCCCTTGGGGCCCTGTGAGATGGTTTCTGGGTCAGCAGCATGGCTTTTGTAAAGAAATTGGTGTGAGTCAGGAACCCTGTAGTACCTGTCAGGCTGGAGCTGGAGGTAGAGAGTCCGGGTTAAGGCAGGCCTCCGAGTAAACATCATCTAGGATGTCCAAGACAGGAGGTATAGCCAGAGGCCTATGCTGAGGTAACGAGAAATTCCCTGAGCCTTTTCTTGGAATCTGAATAATCCTGGCCTTCCCGGTGGAAGTGTTCCCTTAAGGTATGCAAAGTTTCCCTAAATGAGTAATCCTCAGGGGGGGATACAGAAGGGATGGACTCCTCCGCATCAGAGTCTTCAAAAGGGGAGTAAGAATGTTCCTCATCATCAGAGTTCTCTGAAATAATGGAGCCCTGATCAGAGGAGGGGGAATCTTCCTCCACTCTGGGTCTTTTGTCCGGTGGGGGCTGAGAGCCTCTGATTAGAGTAATTAAATCCTCAGCCATTTTAAGCATCTGTTTCTTAGGCATGGGGCCTGGAGATGGGCCCTGTGTAGCTGGTCTCTTAGGGTGCATGGTTGATTTAGACTTTGTGAAAGCCTTGATGGAGAAAGAAGAGGAAGGTCTGAAGACACCTTGAGTGGAGGTGGACCTGTCCACATTCTGAGTTTCAATGCCAAGAGTGGCTTCGGTATCTGCAGTCGGGGTGTGGGCCAAGGAGCCTGCGACCTCGGGCACAGGAGACACAGTCAAAGAAGTGTCGTCGGTAATCAGGGGCTGCGTAGGCGCCTCACTGAGAACCGGACCACGTGTAGTCGGCTTTGGAGTGGTGTCGGTAGAGGCCGCGGACCTCATGTGTCGGTCCTTGTCTTTGCGTTTTTTAGACAAAACTGGAATCGGAGTATCCGATGACATAGTATAGTTAAATGCTTTTCCAAAATAATGCTGGGCGAACTCCACCAGCTGCTTAATAGTGCGTTTGTTGAATGTAGCACAAAAGTGACAGACCGAGACGTCGTGGTCTGGGCCTAAACAAGGTATACAGAGAGAATGGAAATCCTTATAGGGTATTTGCTTCCCACAAGAAATACAATTATTAACTTTGTCTGACATCGGTCTGAGGCAAGAAAAGTTTCCCCAACGGGGTACTTAGCTTTTAAGAAGACTTTGGTTTCCAAATTTCGTAATTTCAGGAGCTGGCCGACCGGCACTTGCGAACTGCTTCTGCTTCGGGCACCGCGCGGCAAGAAAGACTGAAGAAAATGGCATCGGCTGGTTCCTTTATACCCCTGTTGCACTGACGTCAGGGAAGAAGCGACGACAACTGACGCCGGACCTAGACTTTGGAATTCGGCCGACCGAGGACCCGCCTGACGACAGGAGAACCCATCTGTTATGACTGCAGCTGTATGCACGATGAACATCAAGGAGGAAGCTGTCCCTGGGGCAGCTGTGAGGAACGGGGCCAAGACAGGAGTACCCGGAGTTTTGAAGGAATGGCTCAGATCCGACAAAGTCGAAGCCAAAGACACCTCCATCCCCTCGGATCAGACTCCCCGTCCTCAGCCCCGAGGTTTGCTTGGATCCATACTGGTCTGATCCAAGGAACTCAAGGTAATCACCGGTGTCGGGGTTGGAGGAACTGTCGGTGCCAAATCCCCAGCTCCGAGGATCCTGGGATCCATAAACCCTGAAACCACAGGCCAGATTGGGGAAGGAGAAACTGGACGAAAGAAGGGCATGAAGGTGCCCCCTGCAGAGGGAGAGGGGCCTGGCAAGACTCCCATTTGGATTTGGGTCCGAATAAATCTCATCATCCTGTCCATATCCAACTCAGATAGACTCAGAGTCGAGTGCGAGGAGGCGACCAACTCGGATCTGGCTGGTCGTTGAGACAACCTAGATGAAGGCCTCGGATCCAAGGACTCCATCGGCTCTGGGGAGAACCTTGGGGAGTGGAGCCAAGGAGATGTAACTCTAGATACTTTAGAAGATGGGCTAGGGAAGGGCTCCCACTCTGGAGACCGCTTGCAGGGCCTATCCCCTCTCTTATCTCTGTCTTTATTCTTCTTGTCCTTTCCTTTAGCCTCCCCTTCAACAGGTCTAGTGGGAGGGTGAGTCCCAGCCTGAGGGGGTGGGTTGAGCAATTGCTGGAGGAGCCGAGGCCGATGCATCCAAAGAGGAAATAGGTAGAAGGCCCTTTGCAACCAGTTTGGCCTTCCATTCTTTTAAGGCCCTGGGGTTAAACCCGGCGCACACGCTGCACTGAAAGGAAAGATGGGGAACATCCAGGCAAATAAGACAGAGTGTGGCCATCAGTCAGTGAAAGCTTATGGCCACACTCTGTGCAGTTTTTAAAGGTGCAGTTTTTAAAGGTAGGCTTTGGCTGATTAGCATTACGACTAACACATACAGCCAACCTACTTAAAACCAACACTCTACACACACCTAAGGGGTCTGCGAGGCCTTACTATACTACTTTACCACAAACTTTTTTTTTTTGTATAAAACCAATGAACAGCAAAAAGGGGAGGTAAAGGGAACTAAACGATCACACACTCACTATGAAGAGCATAAAAGTTTGACCAAATTCACTTACTAACACCCAACACTTGGAGCTACAGAAATCACGATGTTGATGCACGAAGCGGTAAATGAGATCTGGGCGAAAGTAGGAGATGGTTATGGGTAAGGGGGAGGAGCTTGGAGCTAGGAGCAGATGCTTGAAAAGTTGCCGGCTCAGATCTAATATGGATCCGAATACCCACAGGTTGCAGATAAAATTAAGTTAACTACTTCAGATCACCAGATAAGCCTGAGGACGCAGAAGAGGGACCAAAGTCTGAAGGGACAACATTCAAAAAGAAGGGACTTCAGAAAAGTGTTTAGATGAGAGGGCCAGAATAAGTCTCCAAGTGCCCTCTTTTCCTGGGTACACTCCTTCCCCTCTGGGGAAACTGGAACTTCCTGAATAGTTCCCTGAGTCAAGAGATCTCAAAGCCCCCTTGAAAGAAAGGCAACTGTTCCAGAGGGTGTTGAGGAATGCCCATAAAAGAGAGAAGAGATTTCCAGACTATGAAATACCCTAGGCGGCTAATGGACAGAACCCAGGAATCCTGAGTAATCTTTAACCAAACAGGAAGAGAAAAGGAAAGATGAAGAGAAGGGGGAATGTGGCTGAGAAGAACAGGGTAGCCAGACAGCACCTGGTTGTCAGGAAAAACAGACTTCTGTAGTACGTAGCTTTAGCAAGAGGAACCCGCTTCCCACCCTTCTCACCCTTGGGGGGACCGTGAGAATGCCTATAAACTAAGCCTGCCTTATTGGGGTAATTTCTGTGAAATTTAGGCACAGGAAAAACAAAAACACTTTTAAGTTCCTGCAAGGCCTTGCTCTTATCCTGAAGAGACAAACAAATCAGTAACAGCTTCACCAAACAAGTGTTTGTTGTTCACAGAAGCATCCATCAACTTAGTTTTAATACTATCAGGCAAAGGTTGAAGTGAAAGCCCGGAATATCTCCTCATCACAGAACCAAAGGCAGCATATCTGCTGCATCATAACTATACTTAATGGAATGCCAAGTCACCTGGGACAAAGTCCCTAACAGAGAAGGAGCAGAAGTCTTCCCTTTAGTCTGGGAGATCAGAAATTACCTAACAAGACTTGGAAAGAAGAGCCAAAATGTACTTAGACATATGGGTCTGATAACTGACAGCCCTAAAAGCTAAGGTAGCAGAGATGTAAACCTTCTTACCTAGCCTTTCTATAGTTCTACTGTCTTTATCAGAAGGAAGTAACTTGGTAGAAGGTAGCAACTGAGATGGATTGTCAGAGGCCAAAGACACCACAGAAGGGTCAGCAGAAGGGCATCTATATAGAAATTTACTGTCCTCAGGCACCCTATAAAACCCATTAGGTTTCTTGGAGGTAGGGGGCTGGGAATCAGGAGTCTTAGATGCAGCAGAAAAGGCATCCAACAAGATAGCCAAAAGAGGAATAGCAGATGGTCTAGGAAAGTCGATTTACAGGCGTTCATAATACCTATTCTATACCTCAGAAAACTGGGCACAATCCCATTTAAAAAAACTCCATCATTGGGGAGATTGTGTCCCCAAACGAAATTGCCTCAAACGTAGTGTCAGGACTCGTAGATTCCTCTTCCTCAGACCCACTATCTAAAGGACAGGGAATCTGAGATGAAAAAGCAAGAGTAATCTTGTTCCCTGGGTCTTTTAAGGGAACACATGTCTGACAAATAAAATAGGACGTATGGTCATAGGAAATGCCGAGACAAAATAAGTGCAGCTTGTGATGGTCTTTATGGGGAATCTGTCTCGCACAATGGCATTTACCCTTCTTGGATGACATGAAACCCCACAAGCAACAACACATAAAGAAAAAGATAAGTTCAAAAAACCCCAAATGGGGCCCTTATCTGAAATGGCTTGGTGAACCAGCAAAAGAACGGGTGTTCAAACCGAAGATCAAGAGATGGTGTTCGGACTGGCGGCAAAGACATTCTGAGAATGGTACATCCGGACATCATCTTTATGTCCTACAATACAAGAGGAGCAAACATGTGACATATGGCATACCTTAAAGCAACCTAAAGGCTTTGGTATACTGGCTGGAAATCAGGCAACCCTTGGCAGGGGATTCCTATTGCAAAGAACACTGCAACAATGAAAAAGAAGGACATCATGGTTGACAGGACATGCTGCTTTGCCAGGGATGGTCTTCACCTGTCATCACTAGGCTTTCAGGTATTGGCCAAAACATTATCCACCACTGTAGTACCTTTTTGTAAGCAGTGCCAAACAGATAAACCTTCCAACATAGCATAAGCAGCATCAGGATAAGCTAAAGGTACTATACAGGATAAGCTTAAGTTATTCCTGCTCAATGCTAGGAGTCTCAACAAGAAACTACGCTCCCTGGAAGCACTCCTTACCCTGGAGAACACTGACATCTATGCAGTTACTGAAACATGGTTCACAGCCATGGAAAGCACCCTGGCAGTGCATGGATATAACTCCTTTCACATATCCCGATCACCTACTACACATAAAAGAGAAAAAGGTGGAGGTGTAGCTATCTACATTGGTCAGTCAGTATGACATGCTTCAGCTACTCCATGTTCAACTAGCCATAGGAAAAATCCACTACCATATCCTTGCTAGCTACAGATCCCCATTACAAACCAGGAAACCCATACATCATACCTGAATTTAATAGAATCACTTACTATTCAGCCCAATACCATACTCATGGGTGATTTCAACTACTCCTCCATTAACTGGGAAACATACACAACCACTAACATGCAGGCCCAATGATTTATAGGCTTTGTCAATGCAAATGTTTTGGAGCAGCTAGTCTGCACTCCCACTAGGGTTACAAATATGCTAGATCTGGTAGTCACAAATATGGGAGAGCGTTACCCCCCCCC
Organism: Protopterus annectens; assembly: GCF_019279795.1. Lineage (NCBI taxonomy): Eukaryota > Metazoa > Chordata > Ceratodontiformes > Protopteridae > Protopterus > Protopterus annectens. The sequence continues at coordinate 1,166,699,912 of NC_056729.1, read as the reverse complement.
CCCCAAGTGTGATGTCCCCACTGGTTATATCAGATTACAAAGCTTCTCCCTTGAAATATATATAAAACCTGACCCCCCCCCCACCTAACCCCAAAACCTTTCAGAACTTTTCTGAGGCAAACTACCTCCCTATTAAATTATGTCATAGCTAGTTTCCAAGCTCCCCCAAACCCAGAAAATACAAATGCCTATGTGGACACAAACACAAAAGCCCTGTATGACCATATAAACAGCTGCATAGAAATGGCAGTACCAGAATAAAATATGCCTAGTGCAAACTGCAAAGAAAAGCCACTCTGGTGGACTCCTAGTATAAACAGACTGTACAACAAAAGAAAGAAAATCCTGTCTAGAAGTAAGAGAGAATGTGCACAAAAGAGCAAAAGCTCCCTCGTTAGTCTAAACAAGCAAATCAGGGAACCAGTCAAGTATTCAAAAGCAAATGTTGAGACAAAAATAACCTCCCAAGGTAAGAGAACCATAAGGCATTTTTCACTTATGTCCACAGTCTTAAGGGCAACACCAAACAATGTGCATAACTAGTTGTAGATGGCATCACCTATACTCAGTCAGAAGATGCAGCAAATCTGCTGGTCAATAAATTCAGCTCAAATTTCACCTCCCCATCACCTACAGTTACTCCCCCCCCCAAGAAATACTTTCCACCATTTCTATACCACTTACTACCAAAGGGCAGGTCATCACTGCACTCTCTAAAGCTAAAAACATGGCTTTGATGGGTCCCAACAACATCCCAGGATGCCTCTTAAATAGCTTGAAATGGGGCCTATCAGGCCCACTAGAAATGCTATTTAACCACAGCCTCCAGACTGGATTTGCCCCTGTGGAGTGAAGGAGAGCGACAGTCATCCCTCAGCGTAAAGGGGGACCATCAACAGACCTGGGAAATTATAGACCCGTAAGTTTGACTAGTCTTATATGCAAGGCCATGGAAAGAATAATCATGGACCAGATAAATACAGATACAGGAAACCTCTAAACACTAGACCCAACACAGTTCGGGTTAGTCAAGAGCAGGTCTGAACTTCTTTGAAAGTGTCACTAGGGCCATGGAAAAAGGTAAAACAGTGCATATTGTTTACCCTAATCTGGCTAAGGCATTTTGACACAATTCCCCACTCAGGTATTATAGATAAACTCACAAAACTGGGGGGGGTAAATCCCTACATCACCAGATGGATAGCCAAATGGCTCATAGACAGGACATGTGTTGTTATAGTGGGTGAATCCAGATCCAGCGAGAGGCCAAGTACTAGTGTTGTGCCACAGGGCTCCTCATTACTGGGACCTGTCCTGTTTGGAACATACTTCTCTGAAGTTAATGCTAATGTGGAAGGCATTTGACCAAGTTTGCTGACTGCAAGTTGGGGGCAATCAATGAAATGAATCCCCCAATAATGCAGATATCCTTCAGAAGCGTCTGACAAATGACTGGTGCCAGAGCCATGGCCTAAAACTCAATGCAAAAAAAACCAAAACAAACAAAAAAAAAACACCCAAACATACCCTTTGGGAAGTCAACCCCCCCCTGCAAATTACAAGATTAAAATCACACCCCTAACAGTGTACTCAGAGGTGAGAGATCTACGTGCACAGATAGACAGTAGCCTATATTTGACTACCATGTGGCCACGGTGGTAAGGAAGTCCTTCTATGTGGCACAGTTTATAAGTAAAGACATGGCATTCAGATCCAAAAAAGTTATAGTCCCACTGTACTCGGCCCTCATCAGACCAATAACAGCATACAATGCAGCTTTTGCCATGTACTTGACCAGGCACTTGCAACAGCTGGAGTGGCCTCAGAGGTTCCTCACTAAGAAAACAAAAGGTGTAAAGAATATGTCTTATGTGTATTAATTAAAAGCCCTATCACTGTACTCTGTCCCTTACTGACTATTAAGCAATGATCTCTGCCTAACCTACAAAGCACTCAAATTCAGCCCTGATGGAACTGTTACACATTCACAAGACAAACCGTGTGAGGGTCACCCGATCTACTGATCTAAACAGTACAGTTTTGTACCTAACATAAATGTAGATGTTCGAGTGTATATACTGCTGCAGTCATCACACTTGGGTTATCCTGCCGTCAGGCGGTCCCGCAGTCGGACGAATCCCAAAGTCCTGGTCCGGCGTCGGTTGTAGTCGCTTCTTCCCTGAGTGCGACAGGGGGATAAAAGAGGCAGCTGACGCGATTTTCTTCAGTTTTTCTTGCCCCAGATGTCAGGTGCCCCCAACTAGGAAGGCAATACAAATAATTATGCAAAAATACCTTAGTAGATAAACAATAGTACTAGCTGTTAGCAAATACACCATATAGACATGCATCCAATAGATTGATGTACATGGAGTTATAACTAACACCCTGGTATGTAAAGGGGATGGTGGGAGGGTAACCTGGACTGCAGCAGTATATACACTCTAACATCTACATTTATGGCAGGTATAAAACTGTACTATGTTCATCGTGTTATACTGCTGCAGTCATCACACTTGGGTTGAATCCCAAAGCTATGGATGGGTGGCTGGTACTAAACTGGGTTAGGTGAAGCTAGGATGCCCTGCAGAACTGCAGTGGCAAAACCAGCTCTGGTTTTTGAGTATAATGGAAGGTGGTAGTGCTTGGTAAAGGTGTGCACTGAACTCCAAGTAGCTGCCTCCAGAATGTCCTTGGTTGGAACCCCCCTGAGAAAGGCTGCTGAGGTTGCTGTAGCCCTGGTAGAATGGGACCTAATATTAACAGGCATTGCTTTCCCATGGTGCGAGTAGCAAAAGCGGATACAATGTGCTATCCATTTGGAGATGGTCTGTTTTGAAATAGCCTTTCCTTGTGAACCTGTAGCATAGGATACAAAGAGTTGGTCCGTTTTTCTGAAGGTCTTTGTCTTATCCAAATAGTAACGTGGCTGTCTGTGAACGTCCAAAGAGTGAAGGAGTCTTTCTCCTTTATTCTGGGGGTTTGGATAAAAGGTGGGTAAATGAATGGTCTGATTCAAAGCCACACTGGATACTACCTTTGGCATAAAGGTAGGGTTAGTTAAATAAAGAGACTGTCCTGATGGAAAATGATGAAAGGTTCCACTGCCATAAGTGCCTGTAGTTCTGAGACCCTGCGTGCTGAGGTGATAGCCAGCAACAGAGCTGTTTTCCATGACAAGTATTGTAGTTCTGCTCAGAAGGCTGGTTCGAAAGGAGGCAGTGTTAATTTTTCTAAAATGAAGTTGAGGCCCCAAGCTGGCGTTGGGGGTTTTCTGGGGGGTCTTATATTCTTAGCCCCTCTGAGAAACTGCCTTAGTAAAGGGTGTGAGAATATGGGAGGATCCGTATTACATTGAGCTGAAATGGCTGAAGCATGGATCTTAATGGATGAGAAAGAAAGGCCTTTGTGTAGCATCTCAGTTAAGTATTGCAGTATTTGAGGAATGTTTGGTATCCAAGGATTTTGGCTTTTAGCCTGGTTCCATGCACAAAATATTTTCCATTTGTCTGAGTAAGTTTTTCTGGTGCTGGGCCTCCTGGCCCCCAAAATGACATTCAGGACGTCCTTTGAGAGAAGTGTTGATTGATAATTCAAGGTATTCTCCATGCAGCTAAATTTAAAGTCCTGAGCTGACTGTGAAGGATCTGAGAGTTTTGCTGTCAACAGAAGTGGGAATTGAGGTAAGATCCATGGAGGGCTGTGAGTCAAGGTCCTTAGTAATGGGTACCAGTGCTGACGTGGCCAGTCCGGAGCAATGAGGATCATTTGTGGTCTCTCTGATCCGACTTTCAGTAATACCTTGGTCAAGAGAGGTAGTGGTGGGAAGGCATAGACTGTCAATGCTGCCCAACTGAATGATAGGGCATCCACTTTCCAGGCTAGGGAATGATAAGTCCTTATGCAAAATTTCTGTAGTTGGCAATTGTTGGGGGAGGCAAATAGATCTATGTCTGGGCGTGGGTTCCCTTTAGTTGACCGAACCGACGATTCCCCGACACGCGGAAGACGAAGACCAAACGACCGACAGGTAAGTTTACCGAAAGGGTGATTTGCCGACAGCGGAAAGACCGACAAGGGTAATGTGTGAGCGCGACTCGGTAAGTGTGCGACAGTGACGAAGTTAGGAGCGGTCAGGTAAGTGTGCGATATTGTGGGATTTTGGGTTAGGGTGTGGGAAAGGTGAGTGTGTGTTAGTGTCGGAGTTAGGGTTCGGGTAAGGTAAGTGTGTGATAGTGAGGGACTGTAGTTTAGGGACGGGTTAAGTGAGTTAGGTTTAGAGTGCGGGTGGGGTGAGTGTGCGATAGTGACGGGCTTTATGTTTTGGGTGGGTTAAGTGAGTTAGGGTTAGGGTGCAGGTAGGTGAAGTGTGCGATAGTGACAGTCTTTAGGTGTAGGGGTGGGTTAAGTGAGTTAGGGTTAGGGTGCAGGTAGGGTGAGTGTGCGATACTGTCGGACCTTGGGGTTAGGGGTGGGTTAAGTGAGTTAGGGTTAGGGTGCAGGTAGGGTGAGTGTGCGATAGTGTCGGACCTTGGGGTTAGGGGTGGGTTAAGTGAGTTAGGGTTAGGGTGCAGGTAGGGTGAGTGTGCGATAGTGTCGGACCTTAGGGTTAGGGTTAGGGCTAGTGGCTATGCTATGTAGTGTAATGTGTTGTTTACGTTCGGTGTGTCGGTGTAATGGTGTTAGGTGTTTTGCGTTGTCGGTTTTGTGTGTTGTCGGTTATCTGGTCTCGGTGGTTTGTGTGTCGGCGAACTGGCGTGTCGGTATTTTAAAGTAGACACCCTGGGCGTCCCCACCTTTGAGTTATCATTGAAAATACTTGTGGGTGTAGTCTCCACTCGTGAGGATCTGCCAAATTTCTGCTTAATTCGTCTGCCAATATGTTTTCCTTTCCTGGCAGGAATTGTGCTTGCAGTTGTACTTGGTAAGTCAATGCTGTGTTCCACAAGGTCATTGCCTGTCTGCATAAAGGGTAGGAGTGTGTTCCTCCCTGTTTGTTTATGTACCACATAACTGTGGTGTTGTCTGTCCTTATTAGTAGTTGCCCTGGATGCAAGAAGTCCTTGAAGGCTGTCAGTGCATTTTGCACAGCTAGCATCTCCTTTTGGTTGATGTGTAGATGCATTTGTTTTGCAGACCATTTGCCCTGTATGCACTGTCCCTGCCATGTGTGCTCCCCAGGCATAGTCTGAAGAATCTGTTGTCATAGTTTGGTTTGCTGGAGGTAAGACAAAAGGAAGACCCTTGTTTATTCGACATGCTTGAGCCCACCACAGGAACTCTTTTTGAAGGCAGGGAATGAGAGGTATACTTGTTTCGAGGCTGTGCCTGTGTTGAGTCCATACACTTTTCAGGTACCATTGTAATTTCCTCATATGCAGCTTTGCATGTGGAATTAGTTGAATGCAGGATGCCATGAACCCCAATGCCTGCAGGATTTTCCTTGCAGTGAGCTGGGTAAAAGTTGCCATCTTTTTGAAGTATTGAGTCAGTTGTTTTTGTTTGTCTGGCGTGAGATGAGCCATCTGGGCCGTTGTATTTAAGCTGGCACCCAGGAATATTATGTCTTGTGAGGGTATTAGCTTTGACTTCTTTATGTTTACTGTGTACCCTAGGCAACTTAGCAGCTTTGTTACAAATGCCAGATGCTGTAATAGAATGGCCTTGCTGTCCGCTTGGATCAGGCAGTCATCCAGATATGGATAAATTTGTATTCCTCGTTGTCTGCAGTATGCAATTACTGATGCCAGGCATTTCGTAAATACTCTGGGCGCAGTAGAAAAGCCAAAGGGCAATGCAAAGAATTGATAATGCGTTGTACCTGCCAAAAATCTGAGGTATCTTCTGCAATCTTGTCTGATAGGGACATGCAGGTATGCCTCTTTGAGGTCCAACATTACCAGCCAAGACTCCTTGCCCAGCATGGGAAGAAGCTGCTGTAGTGTGAGCATTTTGAATTTGGGTACCTCCAGGTATGTGTTTAGAATTGAGAGGTCTAAAATGGGTCTCCAAGCTTTGTCCTTTCTTGGTACTAGAAATAGTCTTGAGTAAAAACCTTGACCTTGCTCCTTTGTAGGTACCTTTTGAATTGCTTTCATATCCATGAGAGCTGAAATTTGCATTTGTGCCTCTGCCCATTGGTTTGGAGGCAGATTTGGCATGCCACTCATCCGTGGTAAGGTGTAAAAATGAAATCTGTAGTCTCGGGTAATAATATCCAGAACCCATTTGTCCTTTGTTATGATGCGCCAATTTTGTGGAAATAGAGCCAGTTTTCCTCCCAAAGGTGCTGCCAGGGCAATTTTGCTTGGCAGGTGAAGAGGGAAGTCATTATGTTTGTTTCCTGGAGGGTTGAGATCTTTCGTCTCCACATCTTTGAGTTGTTGTATGCCATTGTCTAGGCCTGAAAGAATCTTGTGGCTGGCCTCTGCCCCTTGGGCGTTTGTACCTACCCCTTTGGGGTCTGTCTGATGCAGAAAAGGACCAGTTTTTTGATGGCCAGTTTCTGCTGAAACAAGGAGGTTGTACCTGTAAAAAATCTTTAACTGTCTGCATAGATTTTGCCTTTTCTTCCATTTTCTTTAAAACTTCCTCTGCTTTTGACACCAAACAACACATCTTTCTGCAATGGAGCATCCAATAACTTTGCTTTGACATGTTTTGGTAGGGCTTGCTCTTTTAGCCAAGCATGTCTACGTATTACAGATCCTGTGACAGCTGGTCTACTTGAGGCTTCCAATTAATCAAAACCGCACTGTAAGGTATGCTTTCCCACCTGTTCTGCTGCATGCAGCAAATCCTGCATCTCTTTGAAATCAGGTTGATCTGTCCGAGGGATCATTTTCTGCTTTAACTGTGTAATCTAAGTACAGCTGGTAATTTAGCATGTGGAATTGGCAGTTTAAGGCCCTCATGACCAAAGTGGCAGACGTATACACTTTCTTCCCCCATCTTTCTAATGCTCTGGAATCTCTTTCAGAAAGTAGTGGATTCTTAGCAGTAGAGGCCTTAACCCCTTTGGGACCCTGGGAAATGGTTTTGGGGTCTGCAACAGGGCTTTTATATAGAAACTTATGAGACTTAGGAACTCTGTAGTATCTGTCTGGTTTAGCTGGTGCAGGAGGTAAGGAATCTGGGTTTAGACTCGATTCGGTGTAAACATCATCCAAAATGTCTAAAACTGGAGGAATTGCAAGGTGTCTATGCTGTGGGAGAAGAAGGAACTCACGGAGTCTTTTCTTAGTCAGGGTAATCTTGGCCTTCCCAGTGAAGTGTTCCCTCATGGTGTGTAAAGTTTCCCCAAAAGAGTAGTCTTCAGGGGGGAGACAGAGGGAATAGACTCTTCAGCATCTGAGTCTTCATAAGGAGGGAAGGAATAATCCTGGTCCTCAGAGTTAGCTGAGGAAATGGATGCTTGGTCAGAGGAAGGATAATATTTCTCCAGTCTAGGCCTTTTGTCAGGAGGGGGTTGTGAACCCCTGATAAGGGTAATTAAATCCTCAGCCATCTTAAGCATCTGTTTTTAGGCATAGGGTCTCTGTGGGGGGAACTGTGGACCTGGTTTCCTAACTTTTAAGGGGGTTTTAAGTTTAGCGTAAGACTTAACAGAGATAGTTGTCGGTTTGAAGACACCTTCAGAAACCGAACCTGTCCATCTGCTTCTGCTTCGGGCACCGCGCGGCAAGAAAGACTGAAGAAAATGGCGTTGGCTGCCTCTTTTATGCCCCTGTCGCACTGAAGTCAGGCAAGAAGTGACGACAACCGACTCTGGACCAGGACTTTGGGATTCGGCCGACTGCGGGACCGCCTGACGACAGGATAACCCAAGTGTGATGACTGCAGCAGTATAACACGATGAACATCTGGTCTGTGACACGAACAAAACATGCTGGAGAGCCAGATGTGCGTCTCAGAGGTTACCCTTTGTCTTGAACAGGCTTGCTATTCATGTAAAGCAGAGCCCTTCCCTGACTCTCTTAAAATGCAACTTGAATCACTGGATGGGGAATCAAAAATTCATTACTGGGATGGCACCCATGTCCCTTATGGACAGGAGCAGTCTGTAAAATACTCAAAGGCACAGGTACAAATCTAAGCCATCCTCTAGCCCATAGGGATCTAAAATTGGGTAATAATGTCCAGGCTTGTAAGGGTTCTACAGCTATTGGCATAGTAATCTCCTATGAACTTGTGAACCCATGAGTGTCAGATAGGGAGTTTGAGAAAAAGAGGAAATCTGCTATTGGGATGAGCACAGTAGCAGTTGCCAGTAGTTCAACAGGTAGCACACTTGCTTTTGATGCTGGAAGATCAAAAGACTGCGGGTTCTATTCCTCTGCCAGCTAGTTTTCCAGTTTATTTTACCAATAGACACTGTAGTGTAGCATAAGAGGGGAGGTGCTGCATTTCTTGAGTGTGTCACTCTTTAGATAAGTTGCTAACCTATCCCTCATATGCCTGAGCTGGTGGTAGCCAAAGCTGGTGGTAGCTCAGGTAGATGTAAAAGATCCCACAACACTTATCAAAAAGAGTTGGGGCCCTGGCCAAATGTCCCCTAGTCAGTATGAATAACATCTCTTGCCATCCCTGAAAATAAGTCACTGGCCTTACTAGGTCTACAAAGCCTGAATAAAAATAAGTTAAAAAAAAAAAAAAAAAAAAAAATATATATATATATATATATATATACACACACACACACACACACACACACACAAACACACACACAGACATACATGGTACTGCAGGCATGTAGAGAAAGCAAACTAGAGAATGTTATTAAATCTGGGGTTTAGATGATGTATAGACTGGCTGCAATCTATGCAAGACCATAGATAGATAAGAACATTAATGAGTTCAGAGGAGACAAACATGTAGTGTTGCTTAATATAAAATGGTTGTATGAAAAGCAATAATAGATATGGAAGACGTGTCTCAAAAAGAACAAGTATGAGGGCAGAGGGGTGGGAAAAGTAAGTGAAAGTGGAACACTGGAAGTCAGGAAATGTGAAGCTGAATTTTATTTATATACAGCCTTTATACTTGAACCCATAAGTCAGCTAAAACAATTTTATATACCTTATATTCTGTAGAAAACTGGTTGAGTGTCAATAAATTATAGTCTCATTTCAGCACCTATACTGCTGTATTCATTGTCTGAGTTTCATAAATCAAAATAACAATGACTCCTACTAGCAATGTGTATTGTGAGGTTCTTGTAGTATTTTACTTAACTTTATTAGCTGTTTGCTACACTACGATCCTAACAAAACAATCATCTTGTAATCACTTTACTCAAAAGCAGCAGCAGTAAGAATAAAGGGAACCTGAGAGAGTACACTTGTGTCACACTTACCATAATTGTGGATGTTCAGGTAGGTCACTGCTGCAGTACTGATTCTTGGTATTCAGAAGCCCACAACAGGCCCGATTTCCAGAGTCTTTGCGTCACCCCTAGTAGACAGACATCCGACGTCTGAATGCCAGGGTATAAAAATTGTGTCTGCCGGTGCCATCTTCAGGTCTTTCAAAGCAGTGAAGAAGCAGTCTGATGCCCAAGGACAGCATGACCTCCCCAGTTGTCTGAACTTGAGTGTAAAGGAAAAGAATCATGGGAGGCAAAGATGGGATGATGGAGATAAGAGGACTACCTCTAGAGAACTCCTCTACTGTTTGCACTCAGTAAGGGGAAGTCAAGCGGTCAGCAGATAGAGGGGTTGGAAGATGGGAGTATGTACTGCAACACTGACCTACTTTAACATCTACAATAATGATGTGTGACAACTGTACTATGATGTTCTTAGTTAGTTTTGCAGTACTTATTCTTGGGAGGAGTGGAAGGGACTTAGGAAATAAGACTTTACAGGATGGCAGAAACAGAACCTGCTCTAGCCTTGGAAACATTTCTTAGGTTATAGTGTTTTGTGAATGTGTGCACAGAGTTCCATGTGGCTGGCCTCTGGGATGGGCTAGGTGGGAACTCCTTTAAGGACAGCAGTGGTAGTCACCCCCACTTCTGGTGGAATGGGCTTTAATATGTCCACGTAAATCCTTTCCACGGTGTAGGTAACAGACGTTAATGCAGTTGGCTATCCATTCAGAAATGGTTTGTTTGGAGACAGATATGCTTTATTCACCCTCTCTGAAAGCCACCAGCAATTGCTCTGCTCTATTGGGGTTTTTTGTTCTCTCTAGACAGTACCTGATCTGCCTGTGCACATACAGGGAATGAAAGACTTGCTCTGCCCTGTTCTGTGGACTTTGGTAGAAGACCAAACCAAGGTATCCACCTGCCAATGCAAGTTCTGATACCACTTTAGGCATAATGGTTGGGTTAATTCTTTAAATACTTAAACTGAGTTTTTAATTGAATATAGAACAGAAACCGCTGTTAAAAAAGGGATAATTAGTAGGGTGTATAAAATATTGCACAATAGCTATAGAAATCAATCAGAAGAGGTCAGAATAAATTGGGAAGAGAGACTAGATATGCAATTCACAAAGAAACAATGGAAGGATATATCTATAGGTTCATAGGTTCATAGGTTCATACTAGGCTATCTGCCCAAGGGCATTTATAAGCCTAGCCCATAGTTATGTGGCTTTCGCCACCCCTTTAGTTTGAATAAAAACTATGCCTATCATTTTTCTGTGCCTCTGTCAAGCAGTGACACTGAAGTAATCCCTGGGGTATATCTGCGATCTCCCATCCATTGGTCAAGATTCCTTTTGAACAAGGCCAGCGAGGTGCTCTGCCTCACATGTACCGGGATTTTGTTCCACAGCATAGGGAGTCTCTGGGTGATGAATCTGTCCCTCCAGCACGTTCTATTTATAACCGTGTCAAGGTTTAAGTCTCCGCCCTTGTGGTTCTGAGGATCTAGATTTTTGAGGTGAAGCATATTCATCAAATCTGGGTTTGACATGGCCTTATATGTCAGGCACAGGTCACCTCTGAGCAAGCGGTATGAGACTGAATAGAGCTGGAGTTCTTTCAGTCGGGCAGCATAAGACATATTTTGAGACCCTTTATCCTTTTGGTGAGGAACTTTTGGGGCCTTTCAAGCTGCAGCAGGTGTCTGGTCAGATACATTCGAACGGGCATTGTACTCAATCATAGGTCTAATGAGTGATGAGTACAGGGGACGATGACCTCCTTGATCTAGATGTGAATCCCTTCATGATCAGGTGGGCGATATAGAAGGTTTTCCTAACTACTTTAGCAACATGAGTGTCAAGCGAAGGCTACTGTCAACTTGGGTCCCCAGATCCCTGATGACTTTTCTGTGCTCAGTGGATTGCCACCTATATGGTAGCTAGGGGTAACCTTGTTTTTCCCAAAGGGTATGACTATGCATTTTTTGGCGTTTAACTTCAGGCCATGGCTCTGGCACCAGTTATCCGTTTCTGTGAGGCCCTTCTGGAGGATATCTGTGTCAGATGTGTTTTCGACTATGGTGCCCAGTTTGCAGTCATCTGCAAACTTTGTCAGCCATAACCCTCCTGTGTTTGCTTGTACTTCAGAAAAGTAGATGCCGAACAAGAGTGGACCCAGGACTGAGCCCTGTGGGACACCACTTGTGACAGGCTTTGATGATTCCCAAATACACAACAAAGTCTAAAAGATTTAGGTTTTGCCTGGAAGTGTTTGCATAGATACTTTTATACCCCAAGCAGACTCCAAAGAATTTTTCCTCAGGTAGGTAGCAAATGTTCAAGGTGTGATAGGGAAGAAAGAGGTAACTGAGAACATATGTTATGAGAAAGTACTGAGTTGACAGACTTTGAAAATTCCCTACCGAGTACTCTGAAAGGAATACTCCGTGAACAAATGAGTGCAACTAAGGAAAGGATTTTTTGAGCTGGGATACATGATCTGAACTGCTTAATTCTGGTGGCTGTCAAAATAGCATTTACTAGAAAATGGAAATGAAAATCTAAACCAACACTTGAAGTAGTAATATTGTAATAGAGATAAAAGAACAGGAAGTGGGGACTTTATAAAAAGGTAGGAGTAAATTACATAAAAAAGGGAAACTGTGCGAACAATTCAAGTAGAAAAATGTTTTGGAGAAGGAATGAGATTTGAGAGAAGGCAGGAATTGAATAATTTATATAATGTTGCTTAAATTATAGAATATATAATGATATATGGGATGCATAATGCTTGTAAATATAAACTAGTGACACGAGGTGTTTAAGAAAAAGGTTAAAAAATATGTTGGGTTAGTTTTGAGGGTGAATCTGTACCTGTGGAAGACAGTGAAATGTTCGTCTCACATAATGGCTAGTAGCTCAAAGTCTCTTAGCTGAAGTCACAGCTATGAGAAGGGTGGTCTTCCAGGTGAGTATCTTTAGACAGGTAGTCATAGGTGCAAAGTGAGTTTTTCTAAGACATAATTTAGATCCCAAGGTGGAATGGGGTTCCTTCTGGGTGGTCTCAAGTCATCCCTTTTTGAAACAGTTTCATGTGGCAGTATGAAAGGATTGGTGAAGTACTGTTCAGGCAAGCTGAAATTGCACACATATGTACCTTAACGCTGGAAAAGGAATGGCCTAGTGTAAAGAGGACTGACAGGTATTGCGAGACTGAGCTGATGTCTGCTTAATTAGGATCATTGTCACTGCTGTGACACTAAGCGGAAAATCTTTTCCATTTTGCCAGGTATGATTGGGCTTTCTTGCTTCTCTTAGAATGAAGAGGACCTCCTTTGGATACGAAGCCATCCTAGGTGTCAAAACCCAATCCTCTGGGTGGTTAACTTAAGGGTGGCTAGGTGGGTATGGAAGATAGGATCTACCTCCTATGGCTGGATGCAAAATTTCCCTTTGCTGAACATCAGGAGGAGGGAGAGTGAGTGTTGTCTCAGCCAGAAAGGGGCCACTAGGATCATGCTGGGTCTGTCTGCCCTCATTCTTGTTAGTACACCTTGGGAATCAGAGGCAAGGGCAGGAATGCATACAGGCACCTGTTTGGCCATGTAAAGAAGAATGCATCTATATTCCAAGCTCCTGACTGATGTGTTCTGGGGCAGAACTTCTGCACTTTCTTGTTGTGGAGATAGGCAAATAGGTCTACTGAGGGGATCCCCCACTGTATAGTCAGATCCAAGAAGACCTCTCTTTTTTTCAACATCCAATTGTTGGGGTCTAGAAGATCCTTAATTAAAAAAATCTACTAAGTATTGCTTTGGCCTGGAATATAAGAGGTTAAGAGGCTTAGCCCAATCTCTTGAGCCAGCATCCAATTTTTTCTGGCAATGCTGCACAGGAGGTATGATAAAGTTCCCCCTTGTTTGTTTATGTATCACATCACTGAAGTGCTGTCTTCCCAGCTTTATAGCATCCTTGAACTTAAGTTTTGTTTAAAGGCTTTTATGGGCATGTAAATTGCTAATAACTCCTTTTGGTTTATATGCAACTTCCTTTGCTATAGGGACCAAATACCCTGCATTTTCAACAGACTTACAGTAAGTAGGCTCCAAGCTATGTCGGAGCTGTCTGTAGTAACAGACTTGTGTACTTCTGACAGACTGAAATTTGCTCCTGGGTTCCTTTGTATGGTGTTCTTCCACCACAGTTCTTTGTCAGGCAAGGAAGGAGGGGTAGCAGGATTTCCAGGGATTTGGGTGATTTGGGAGTGCTTTTCACAGGCGTTTTTTAGAAACCATTAAAGTTTTCTCATGTGTAACTTTGCAAATAGAACCATGAGGATGCACAATTCCACGTACCCCAGTATCCTACGAAATTCTCTTTCAGTGATCAGCTGGTTTGGAAGCAGACTGGTCAGTTAGCTTGCTAAGGACACAAACTTGTCTTGGGGAAGGAAGGCTGTTTGTTGAACACAATCTATGATGGTTCCCAAGAAGAGGATCCTTGTTTGAGGGAGCGTTTGTGATTTTTGAGGATTTAGGGTGACACCTACCTTCTGGAAACAGTTTACAGTGATCTCTAAGGTGTCCAGGGTTTCTGAGGTAGATTGTCTCTGAAAGACACAGTTGTCTTAGTAGGGGGTAGATATGGACTCCTGGAGATCTGCAATGTGCTATCAGGGGAGCTAAGCTTTTTGTGAAAACTTGTGGTGCAGTAGACAGCTCAAATGATAAAGCACAGAACTGGAAGTGGGAGCCTGTTACTACAAATTGTAGGTACTTTATATGTGACTGTCTGCTATGGAGAAATGGAGGCAAGCATCCTTTAGATCTATGGTGACCACAGAGCCACCTTGGAAGATCATGGGCAGTAATTTCTGCAATGTAAGCATTTTGGAGTTTGGGATTTTGAGGAACTTATTTAGCTTTGAGAGGTCTAAAATGGGTCTCCAAGTGTCCTCTTTTCTTGGGACTAGAATAATCCTAGAGTACAAGCCTTTTCCCTCATGTTCTGGATGGGTTCCTATTACCTGATTGAAAGTTTAGGTTAGAGAATACATAAACGTCAATCTGGTAATAGCGAAAGCAAAAAAAGTACAGTTTTGTACCTACCATAAATGTAGATGTTCGAGTGTTCACACTGCTGCAGTCATCACACTTGGGTTATATCCTGCCATCAGGCGGTCCTGCAGTCGGCCCGAGTTCCAAACTCTTGGTCTGGCGTCAGTTGCCGTCACTTCTTCCCTGACATCAGTGCGCCAGGGGTATATAAGATGCATCCGATGCCATTTTCTTCAATTTTTCTTGCCCCAGATGTCAGGTGCCCCCAATAGGAAGGCAATACACATTGCTATATAAAAATATACATATAAAAATAAAACAATACCTTCAGTCACAAGCAAATACACCACAGAGGTTATATAGGATAGAAAGGTATGGATAAGTCCAGCTAGTTTAGAGGGGATGGAGAGAGGGTAACCTGGACTGCAGCAGTGTGAACACTCGAACATCTACATTTATGGTAGGTACAAAACTGTACTATGTTCATCATGTTACACTGCTGCAGTCATCGCACTTGGGTTGAATCCCAAAGCTAAGGATGGGTGGTGGAACTAAACAGGGTTTGGAGAGGCTAGTACGCCCTGCAGAACTGCAGTGGCAAAGCCAGCTCTGGTTTTAGAATACAGAGGTAAGTGATAGTGCTTGGTGAAGGTGTGCACTGAACTCCAAGTTGCAGCCTCCAAAATATCCTTGGTTGGTACCCCTCTGAGGAAGGCTGTTGATGTTACTGTAGCCCTGGTGGAATGGGGCCTGATGTTACCAGGCACAGATTTCCCATGGTGTGTGTAGCAGAAACGGATACAATGTCCTATCCATTTTGAAATGGTCTGTTTTGAGATAGCTTTTCCTTGAGATCCTGCAGCATAGGATACAAAGAGCTGGTCAGTTTTTCTGAAAGCCTTAGTTTTATCCAAGTAGTAACGTAATTGTCTGTGAATGTCCAAAGAGTGTAGGAGCCTTTCCCCTTTGTTCTGGGGGTTTGGATAAAAGGTGAGCAAATGAATGGTTTGGTTTAGGGCCACACTGGATACCATCTTTGGCATAAAGGAAGGGTTAGTTCGTAAAGAGACTCTGTCTTGATGAAAAATGATGAAAGGCTCCACTGCCATTAGGGCCTGTAGTTCTGAGACTCTTCGTACTGAAGTTATTGCTAGCAGCAGGGCAGTTTTCCATGATAGGAACTGTAGATCAGCTGTGAAAGCTGGTTCAAAGGGGGGAAGTGTAAGCTTTTCCAAAACAAAGTTGAGATCCCAAGTTGGTGTTGGTGCTCTCAGGGGCGGTCTTATGTTCTTAGCCCCTCTGAGGAACTGTCTTAGTAATGGATGTGAAAATATAGGAGGATCAGTGTTGTATTGAGCTGAAATAGCTGAGGCGTGGATCTTAATAGATGAGAAGGAAGTCCTTCGTGCAACATCTCTGTTAAATATTGAAGAACCTGAGGAATATTTGGGACAAGGGGATTTTAGCCTTTAGCCTGGTTCCAGGCGCAGAATCTTTTCCATTTGTCTGATTAGACTTTCCTGGTGCTGGGCCTCCTGAATGACGTCCATCACAGCTTTAGAAAGAAGTGTTGACCGGCTGTTTAGGCAATTTGCCATGCAGCCAGATTTAAAGTCTTGAGCTGGCTGTGTAGAATCTGATTGTTTTGCTGAGTGAGCAGGTGAGGAATTGTAGGTAAAATCCATGGTGGGCCTTGAGCCATGTTCCTTAGTATTGGATACCAGTGTTGGCGTGGCCAGTCTGGAGCAATGAGTATCATTTGTGGCCTCTCTAATCTGGCTTTCAGCAGCACCTTTGCCAGAAGAGGCAGTGGAGTAAAGGCATACACTGTCAATGTTTTCCAACTGAATGAGAGGGCGTCCACTTTCCAAGCTAGTGTGTGGTATGTCCTTGTGCAGAATTTCCGTAGTTGGTAGATTTGGGGGGAAGCAAACAGATCTATGTCTGGGCTCCCCCATTTTTGAGTTATCATTGCGAATACTTGTGGATCTAGTTTCCACTCGTGAGGATCTGTGATGTTTCTGCTTAGATCGTCTGCCAGTGTGTTCTTCTTTCCTGGCAGGAATTGTGCTTGTAGTTGAACTTGGTAGGTCAGTGCTGTGTTCCACAAGGTCATTCCTTGTCTGCATAGGGGGTAGGAGTGTGTGCCCCCTTGCTTGTTTATGTACCACATCACTGTGGTGTTGTCCGTCTTTATTAGGAGTTGTCCTGGATGTAGGAGGTCCTTGAAAGCTGTTAGGGCATTTTGTACAGCTAGCATCTCTTTTTGATTGATATGTAGATGCCTTTGGTTTGCAGACCATTTGCCCTGAATACACTGTCCTGCCCTGTGTGCTCCCAGGCATAATCCGATGCATCTGTTGTTATAGTTTGCCTGGCTGTGGGTAAGGTAAAAGGCTGACCCTTGTTGAGGTGACATGCTTGAGCCCACCACAGAAATTCCTGTTGAAGGCAGGGAATGACTGGAATTATTGTTTCCAAGCTGTGGCTGTGTTGGGTCCATACGCTTTTCAGATACCATTGTAATTTCCTCATATGCAGTTTTGCAAATGGTATTAGTAGTATGCAAGATGCCATGAATCCCAAGGCCTGCAGAATTTTTCTTGCAGGGAGTTGGGTCTTTGTTGCCATCATTTTGAAGTATTGAGTCAGTTGTCCTTGCTTGTCTGGCGTGAGATAAGCCATCTGGGCCGTTGTATTTAAGCTGGCACCCAGGAATATTATGTTTTGTGAGGGCACTAGTTTTGACTTCTTTTCGTTTACTGTGTACCCTAGGCAACTTAGTAGGTTTTTGACAAATGCCAGATGCTTTAATAGAATGTCCTTTCTTTCTGCTTGAATAAGGCAGTCGTCCAGGTATGGATATATTTGAATCCCTCTTTGTCTGCAGTATGCAATTACTGGTGCCAAGCATTTTGTGAAGACCCTGGGCGCAGTAGATAAGCCAAAGGGCAGTGCAGAGAATTGGTAATGGGTTGAACCTGCAATAAATCGGAGGTATCTTCTGCAATTTTGTCTGATAGGGACATGCAGGTATGCCTCCGTGAGGTCCAACGTTACTAGCCAAGCCTTCTTGCCCAGCATGGGAAGAAGTTGCTGCAGTGTTGGCATCTTGAATTTGGGTACTTCCAGGTATGTGTTTAGAATTGAGAGGTCCAGAATGGGTCTCCAGGCTTTCTCCTTTCGGGGAACTAGAAACAGTCTTGAGTAAAATCCTTGTCCTTGCTCCTGTGTAGGAACCGTTGAATGGCTCTCATGTCCATGAGAGCTGAAATTTGCTTTTGAGCCTCTGCCCATTGATTTGGTGGCAGGTTTGGCATTCCTTTTATCCTGGGCAAAGTGTGAAAGTGGAATCTGTATCCTTGAGATACAATATTTAGGACCCATTTGTCTTTTGTGATGATGTGCCAATTGTCTGCAAAAAGTGCTAGTTTTCCCCCCAAGGGAGTTGCCAAGAGGGTTTTGCTTGGTAGTCTGAGGGGTAAGTCATTGTGTTTGTCTTCTGGTAGTTTGAGACCTGTCTTCTCCTCCTTTTTGGGTTGTGGCACTCCATTGTCGAGGCTGGTAAGAGCCTTGTGGCTGGCCTCTGCCTCTTAGGCATCTGTATCTGCCCCTCTGTGGTCTGGCAGAAGCTGGAAAGGACCAGTTTTTGGTTGGCCAATTTCTGCTGAAACGAGGGGATTGAACCTGTAAGAAATCCTTGACCGTCTGCATAGATTTTGCCTTATTCTCCATTTTCTTTAAAACTTCTTCTGCTTTTACACCAAATAAAACATCCTGCTGTAAAGGTGCATCCAATAACTTTGCTTTAACATGATCAGGTAAAGTTTGTTCTTTTAACCAAGCATGCCTATGTATGACAGACCCTGTCACTGCTGCTCTACAAGAAGCTTCCAATGAATCAAATCCACATTGCAAAGTATGTTTTCCCACTTGTTCAGCTGAATGCAACAAATCTTGCATTTCCTTGTAATCTGGCTGGTTTGTATGTGTGAGCATTTTTTTGTTTTAATTGAGACATCAGATATTGTTGATATTTCAGCATGTGAAACTGACAATTTAAGGCCCTCATAGCTAGAGTAGCTGAGGTATATACTTTCTTATCTGTCTAGTGCTCTAGAATCCCTTTCAGAGGGCACAGGATTTTTAGCAATAGAGGCCTTAACCCCTTTGGGACCCTGGAAAATAGTTTCTGGGTCAGCAACAGGGCTTTTATACACAAATTTGTGTGAGTCAGGGAATCTGTAGTATCTGTCTGGTTTGGCTGGTGCTGGAGGTAGTGAATCTGGGTTAAGGCTAGATTCTGAATAAACATCATCCACAATATCTAACACAGGTGGAATAGCAAGTGGTCTGTGCTGGGGTAGTAAAAGGAACTCTCGGAGGCTTTTCTTAGAATCAGAGTAATCCTGGCCTTCCCAGTGGAAATGTTCCCTCATAGTATGTAAGGTTTCCCCAAAAGAGTAGTCTTCTGGGGGAGATGCAGAAGGGATAGACTCTTCAGCATCAGAATCTTCATAAGGGGGAAAGGAATATTCCTGTTCCTCAGAAGAGTCTGAGGAAATTGAAACCTGGTCAGAGGAAGCGTAGTCCTCCTCCTGCCTTGGCCTTTTATCATGAGGGGGATGGGAACCCCTGATTAGGGTAATTAAGTCTTCAGCCATCTTAAGCATCTGTTTCTTAGGCATGGG
This sequence comes from Protopterus annectens, assembly GCF_019279795.1. Taxonomy (NCBI): domain Eukaryota; kingdom Metazoa; phylum Chordata; order Ceratodontiformes; family Protopteridae; genus Protopterus; species Protopterus annectens. The sequence continues at coordinate 1,166,680,789 of NC_056729.1, read as the reverse complement.
GCCTTGTATTGGAGACTGCTGTACAGTCTTCTTTGTTTTTAAAGGAGTTTTCAGTTTTGCATAGGATTTAATAGCGAGTGTAGTCGGTCTGAAGACACCTTCTGCAACTGAAGGCGTTTCAACTGCTCCAGAATCTCCTTCAGGTATGCAGTCAGAAGGGCCTAAAGATAAAGGTTATGGAGGCCTAGCCATCTCCGCTTGTGAATCGGATGTCACCTGGGGTTCTAAATCAGCGGTCATCAGGGGCTGCGTAGGTGCCTCACTGAAAACCGGCGACTGGCCTAGCAGAGGCCTCGGAGTCCGGTTTGGATTTCGGCTACCTGTCCTTATCTTTGCGTTTTTTATGCATTCCGGTCGTCGGTTGGTCCGACGGCATGGTATAATTAAATTTCCTACCAAAATAATGTCGGGCGAAATCAAACCGACATTTAATAGTTCGTTTATTAAACCTAGCACAAAACCGACAACCTGTGACGTCGTGGTCTGGGCCTAGGCAAGGAATACAATAAGAATGAAAGCCCTTATGAGGTATTTGCTTCCCACAAGAAATGCAATTGTTAACTTTTTCCGACATCGGACTGAGGCAAGAAAAGGTTCCCCAACAACGTACTTAGCTTTATGAAGACTTCGGTCTGAAATTCGATTTGAAAATCTCAGGAGTCAGCCGACTGGCACTTGCGAACTGCTTCTGCTTCGGGCACCGTGTGGCAAGAAAACCTGAAGAAAATGGCGTCGGATGCATCTTATATACCCTGGCGCACTGACGTCAGGGAAGAAGAGACTTTGGAACTCAGGCCGACTGCGGGATCGCCTGACGGCAGGATAACCCAAGTGTGATGACTGCAGCAGTGTAACACAATGAACATCCTGCAAACAGACAATTTAACACAGGGAAATAATTCCCTTGGCCGTTATGGGAGATTTTGCCTCTTTCCCCACTACAGAGCGATCTTGGAGTTGGTATATTTAGTTGGGGAGGGTGGGGGCACAGCCTCTTACTTCATTTTGGTTTAAAAATATTTTTTTTTTTTTTTTTTTGCCGCAGAGGGAATTCATTCCCTTTGTTAAATCAGCCATTCACTGGTTTAATTTTTCGATATTACCAGTTCGATGTCTAGGTATTAAACGTTCAATTGGGTAATATAGATGCTTCTAGACAATAGGCTGAATGGATCCTTGTTGAAATAACTCCCTGAGGATAGATGGCAACAGACTTTCTTGCTCTTTTGGAACGCCCAAGAAGGGTGGAATTTCTCTGAAATGAATATACTACCACTTCTCTATGAAACTGGGAACCCATTGATACCTGGTGATGGATTTCCAATGGTTTAGGAAGAAGGAGAGTCTTCTTGCTAGAGATTTGGAAGGGCCAGAAAGGGGTAAGGGAAGGCAGGGTAGAACATGGTCACAGTTGCTCTCTGTGCTGAGGGGGTTCCTTGGAACATCCTGCTCTTTGAGATTGTTCAGTTGGACATCTCCTCGATTGTCTTGGTCTTTTATCATGGGGAGACCTCCCCTTATTTTGTCTAGGTAGGAAAGGCCAGTGTTTTGAGGAGCAATTCCTACTCTAAGTTGGGGTCAGAGACATGTAAAATTCTTTCAAAGTTTTAATTTTTGTTTTCCATTTTTGTCCCATTTTCTCAGAAAACTGTTCAACTGACAGACCAAAAAGGAATTCCTTGTCCAATTGGGCATCTAGTAGTTCAGGCTTAACTTGATCTGACAGGTACTAGGTCCTAAGCCGAGCATGTCTGCGGATAACAAACAGTGACAGCTGCTCTGCAAGAAGCATCTAAGGCATCATAGCGATATTTAGTCAGTGTCTATGTCTAGTGACTTTTAAAGCTTCTCTGGCTAAGTTTTGGATTTTCGTGGATAACATTCTATCCACAATAGAGTCTACCTTAATAAAATCTTAATTATCTTGGCCCTCTTTCATCTGACATGGGTACTTTCCTAGGAAACCTAGGTTCTCCTTCAACTCATAAATGAAAGAATAGTTGTGTAAAATCTTACCATAACCATAGATGCCTTTCTCATCTATATGTTGGAGTATTCATAACATGAGGGAATCCGACACTGGCTGACTTGTAAATCCAGCCAGTATACAAAAGTCTAACGCTTCTGTAGGGTACGTGTGATGTTGCACACAGTACTAGTCCTATGTTGGTCATAAAATGACATTGGGTATAAAGCAGCATCTGGGAACCAGGGACACAGAAATGTGTTTTAGGTTGTGTAGCTCTTTGCCCTTTTCTTGTAAGGGCATAGAGAGTTCTGCAGCGTAAGCACCAAACAAGGCCTTGTCCAGGGGGGCATCCATCATTTTTGCCTTTATATTGTCTGGCAATGGGTAGTCTGAGCCAGGCGCACTTCCTGAGAACCTACCCAGAAGCAGCAGCTCTGGCAGATGCCTCCACTGCATCATAGCTACACTTAACTGAATGGCATGTAACATGAGCAGAAGAACTCAGAGTGGAGGATAACTGAGCTTTTGTAGGAGTCTGGAAGCTCAGAAATTAACTTACAGGTGTCAGAGAGAAAGGCTAAGGAATATATAGCCATATGAGTCTGGTAGTTTGTGGCCCTAAATGCCACAGTTGCTGATGTATAAACTTTCTTCATCAACCTCTCCATAACTTTCCTCTTCTTGTCTGATGGGAGTAAGGAAGTAGAGGGCAACATCTTGGAGGACTTATCAGCAGACACAGAAATTGTTACTGGGTATGCAGAGGGACATTTAAACAGGAATTTGGAAACCTCTGGCACCTTGTAAAACCTGTCTGGCCTTTTACGGGCAGGAAGTTCGTAGTCAGGACACTTAGAGGCTGCTGAAAAGGCATCTAAAAAAGCTAGCAGCGCAGGGGGAAGTGCAAATGGAGATGGGGAGTCCATCTACTGAAGAGCATATCCTAAGGGTGATGAAATATGGGCAGAGTATGCCAAAGATTCATCACCAAATGAGACATTTTCATCAGATGAAACCTCAACCGTAATCCTCTTTTGTGGAGAAGCAGAAGGAAAGGCGGGAGAAGGGAAAGAGAAACCAGTGGACTGTCTCCGAGGCAGGAAAGCATTAAAGAGCCCTTAAGTAAAGGCTTGCCAATCTGCAGGCTGTTCTTGGGTAACAGGAGAAGTATGCTTAGTTTTCACCTTCTTATTTTGTGGGACATCCATGCGGTGGAAGGATGAGGGACACAATGTCGGACTGCACTCTATAATATTGCTCGGGACATCTTCACAAACTATGATTTGAGGAATGCTACATGGGCCTTTAGTAACAATGAGCCTGGGCTTCCCCACTATGTCCATAGCAGGTGCCTGCTTATCTCCCTAGGACATGCTAGTAGGATCCTTCATGGCCTCCATACCGGTACCAGTGGAAGGTTCGCCTACTGACTCTGAAATGGTCTCCTGGCCAACATCAGTTTCAGGACAGACATCTGGAACTGGAGGAGCAGCAGGTAAGTCAGGCCTAGATTTATTGGCCTTCTTAATCAGCAGCTCACCTAAAGGCCCCAACGTAACTTCAGTATTGCGTGCTAGGTGCTTAAGCCACTAGTTTTCTACATACAAATTAAGGGAAACCAAATGACTATTCAGGGTCTTGGGGACAAAGACCTTGTAAATCAAGCAAGAGGTATGGGTCATGGTTAGGGCCTAGGCAAAACAGACAACGGTCATGGGAGTCTTTTTGTGAAATTTGCCTTGCACAATAACAATTACCCTTCCTAGCTGACATGCAACCTCAACCACAACAGTAGCACACAAAACAGTAAGAAAATAGCTCAATGGGGCACCTATCTGATTGGAATCTGCAACATTACTGACGAGCAATGACCAGAGAAGATGTTCTGATTAGTGGCAGAAAAGTTCTAAGGCTTGGTATCTGCTGACGTCCGCTTTACACCAACATCATTTTATGATCGAAGTAGGACTAGTACTGGGTGCAAAATCTCATGTCCCTTACAGTAGCATTAGACTTTTACATACTGGTCAGCCGGCGGTGGACTCCCTCATGTTATGAATACTGCAACATATGAATAGAAGGACATCCATCAAGACCTAACCTTAGGTCCTCCAAACACTCCACACTCAACCTGACTACTGAAAACAAACTCCATCGCCAAAATAAATATTCTGCCATCACTACATGACCACCGCACATTCACCTTTACAGTTATCAACCATCAAATTAAACTACCACAAATATTAAAAGCCATCATAAATCATAGCAGCACTAATATTGACAAACTTATAACCTTTTTCACAGCTCCTAACTGGAACCATATACTCTCCTTACATTACCCTAATACAGCAGCTGTAAGCTTAAACAACTTTCTACTCCAGCTGCAAGACGAATTCTTCCCACTTATCTACAGGCTTTATAAATGCACCAAAACTGAATGACTATCCACTGAACTCAACTGTGACTCTAAGGAATGAAGCATGGCAAAAATGGAAACAGACCCCAACAACTGACAACTGCACATCCTTTGTAGTCTTGCGCAACCTAGCCAAGAAGTCCATTATAAGGCACTAAACAAAATTTCCAAAGAAACAAATTGCTCTCTTACATTCGCCAAACATGTTTGGAAGGAGGTTAACCTACTTCCAGGAAGAAAATATCCTCATCATACTCTGTCTACAAACATCAATGTGGTACAGCAAAACTTTCTCAAGAGGATTTCCTTAAAGAATTTAGCAATCTCCAACCAATCAACTCCACACTTCTCACAGATCATGTATTGCTCGCCCCCCACCATCATCCATCCTCCTCTTCCACTTCACATGCATACGTTCCAAAGAAGTCTCTGTTCTACTTTCCACTGACAGACCTCCTGGATCTGAAAACAGATCACTACAGACAAGATATATGTCTTTCTCTCACTCACATATACAATCTACCTATAATCTATGTCTCACACAAATCATCATGCCACACATTTGGAAAACTGCTCTAATTAAACCCCTCCCAAAGCTCACCAACCCAAAAGATATCTACCTCATCCTTCCATCGAACATCTATCCTCCCAATTCTGGGCAAATTTTTTGAAAAGATAGTGTACATCTAATTCTCCCTCTATATCCAGCAGTATCACCTGCTCTCCTCCAAAAACATGGATTCTGGCCTGAATGAAGTACTATGACAGCAATTCGGTCACTAAGTGATGACATGATGACATCCTGCTAAACAGTGACAGGTGCCCTATTTATATGCCTGACAAAGGCATTTGCCCTCATTGACCACTATCTCCTCCCGAGCAAACTAATTGAAATTGATATCAAGCAAGATGCCGTCCCAGATTTAAACATTTTCTCACTGACACTTCAGAGTTAAAATAGAATTCTTCCCATCAGAATCTGCACCTATTACCAAAGGTATAACACAGGGATCCATACTCCTCCTATCGCCATATACATTAACAAACTTCCTTGTTAACTCTCCCATCTCCCACTTATTCTCTATGCTGATGACGTGATCATTTACCATCAGGTGACACGCACACTAAAATTCAATGCCAACTCCAGTCAAACTTACATGAGCTCCACCAATGGCTCATAAACCATAAACTACTACTCAACCCCACCAAGCCCAAAACTATGCTTTCTGTAACTCCACAAAAAATTCACCAAGCACCGGACTCTGTATCATTAACCTACACAACCATGCCATAGAGACAATCTCCACCTTCAAATACCTAGGACTATGACTTGATCAGTCACTAAACTTCCACTTACACACACAGTGAGATTCAAAATAAACTCCCTCCTCTTCTGGGCCAAAAAGATCTCCACTCCTCTATCCCAACCAGCCAGAGCAGCCAATAGCAAAGGAGATCTCCTTTCAAAACTTGAATATGTGCTCCCAATTTTTGCTCCTGCCTCCAAGAAAAAACATTGCCACACACCATACTACCTGCATCTCCCAATTCACTACAAATTCACGTTTCTGTGAGCATCACTGTATCATGCTAGGAAAAGCTAAATAGTTATCATTAAACAAAGATCCAAACTACTTTTAAGATTCCATCTCTCTACACATTTACTCCCCTTGCAGCTAGACTTCATGAAAAAAACCTCCTTATACAACTGGAGGCACTATCAACAAGCCACAGCAATTCTCATTACCCCTAGAATCAAACTTCACAGACTGCACATGTTTTCTCCTTTCAAGCTCCTACTCTTTGGCAAGCTCTCCCCAAGCATTAAAGAAATCACTTTTTTCCAAATTCAGAACACAACTCAAAAAGCACTTCTTCATCCAAGCCAAATGCTCCTGCTTCAACAGAAGACATATCATCTTGCCTATCTCCTTCCAGAATCTCTTACCCTCTTCTCAAGATTCACTGAAAATTAACCCACTTTAGAAAATAATATATATTGTACATTACACTCTGCATGATTGCACACAGCTCTATGCTTGTACACTGGAATGCATGCACACACTTTTTTTCTATGTAATTAGTCTGAACTATTTTATTATTGCTTATATTTCTGTATTTTCTATTAGTGAAATGTTTTATATTTCATCCGGGCTGAGCCTGAAATTGGTCAGTACTCATCAGTGCACTACCCTGGTAAACAAATATGAATAAATAAATAACCTTAGCCAGTATATTATCTTAAGAGATAAAAGGTACTTAAGCATATGGAATTGACAATTCAAAGCTCTCACTGCCAGGGAGGCAGAGGCTTAAGCTTTCTTCCCAAATCTATCTACTAATCTGTTCTCCCTATCATTTGGCATGGAATGCATTGGTGTTTTTTTAGGTACACCTTTAGTGGTTTCAGTAGAGACAACAGGAGGATCATCCTTTGTATTTTTATAGAGGTGCTTGTAAGTTTCAATCACTCTGTAAAACCTGTCTGTTTTCCTCAGTGCAGGGAGTAGAGAATCAAGGCATAGAGCTATGTCTTCTAAGACAACGTGCACTGGAAGAACAAGTGGTCTGGGTGGAGATGAACTTAGGAGGTCTCTGCAGTGGGTCTGAGCCTGGGAGAACTGCTTATTTCGCAAATGAAAGCCCCCTTCATTCTATTTAGGGTAACCCCTAAAGAAAGTTTCACAGTGGGGAGGGGACAGAGGAGTCTGTCTCTGACGTGGTAAGTGTCCAGAGTAAGTCAATTCTTCATCCTCTCAATTAGAGGAATCTTCTCCTTCCTGAAAATCTGCTTCCCTGATCCTTTTAGATGGAGAGGCCTGTGAGGTGGCTCTCTAGATTTCATGAAGGCCATAAACTCCTCTGCTATTTTAAAGAGGTCTTGTGCTTCAGTTGGGTTAGAGTCAGGTGTTGACAAAGCAAAAAAATTTATTCACTTTGGCTTGGTCATGAGTTTTCTAGGGGTGAGTAGTGGATGTGGGTCTCCGGCTGCAACTTCAGTTGTGACACTGGTAGTTGGGTAAGACAAGGAATCTCCCTCAAAGGACACGGTAAGTACATCAGACGTGGAGACCTAACGAGTGACCTCAGACCCTACCAATGTGTAAACTGTGGTAGCATTTGAAGGTAGACTTCATGGTTTACAAATAAATATTCGTACAATCCTTCACGTGCTGGTCCAATTTTGTGGTTTTATATGTTTTTATGGGACCGCGCACGTTGTCTTGTATGCATGAACTTTTTGGATGTAACTTTGGCTTTCATTTCACGCTGGGGACGCCTGGATTGCGGTTAAACTTTATTATGGTGGTTTTTCACTCTTGTCTTCACCATCCCTGATTTGGTTTATCGTTTGGTAGTATAATACATGAACGATGTCTCCACTTTTACTCCTTCTACCTAAAGGATGCAGGATTAATATCATTTTGTTGTTTCATTGGAAGGGCGTTGTTTTCATGGTTCGCCAACTTTGGGCCTCTACAATTATTTTGGATATTAACAACCAGTGGGACCAGTCGCAAGTAACCAGTTCTCTTTTGGACTAACTCATGTTGGGGTCTGGTATGATTTTCTTATGACTTCTTAGGGCTAATACCTACGTTTACTTTCTTTATTATTTTATTTTATTTTTGTGGGACATTTGCTGATACCCAGTGGAACCTACGCATAATTGTTTGGACCTCAGGTACTGTCTTTCATGGCTCTTCATAATATTTTGTTTACAACGATTGGAAACAACGGGAAATTAACTTCGATGGTTTGTGGAACTGTGTTAGCTACTGTCCATTTTGCATTTTGGGACATTTTTTCTGATACTGTTTGAACTTTAGATACGGTGCTTTTTATGTTTCTTCAGTATAATTTATTCACAACGACCGTGAACTACGGCCGGATTACTTCGAAGGCTGTTGGATCTGTGGCAATTACTGCATATATTGGACTATTAGTACTTTGACTTTATAAATGTTTGAAGCTTATGTAATGTTTTTTGCTCTATACATAGTCTATTAGGCCGATGGTCACTCTAGTGTGGGAGTTGATCTTTCTGGACTATACTATATATAAGTTAGGACTAACATTCTTTATACAACTGTTTGTGGTTAATTGATGATTTTTATTTATAATCATCATACGAAAACTACATCATGAATGTGTTTCAGTACTAATAGGGGGTAGATATCCATCAGATGTTTAGACATTACACCAGCTCTATGTTTGGCATTATTACATTGATATATGAACTATTGGCAACAAATGGTGGGTTGTTTGGAGGATTTATTCATAATTATTACTCAGTTTTTTTATATAATATATGTCAGTCTCCCATAGTAGGTTTAGGTATGATGGAAATGTGTCCGGTTTAGGGTTATGTAACTAGTGTTTTTGTATAAACACATCATTTTTGAGACATTATAACTTAGTATGATCACAGGGTTTACTGGTCCAACACGGACAGTAGTAAGAATTTGATTTATATTGGTTGCAGGCATATAATTTTGTGTGTTCCCTTGCTGGTTTATTTCACAACCATTACCATAATGATATTATGATTTATCGATGTACATTAATATACTTTCTTAAGATAGCACTTGGTGAACAATCAAAGATATGAACATTGCAATCTTTTGAATATATAGCAGAGACGAAGGTCGGCTATTCTGTTGATTTATATGTTTTTATCAGAACAACAATATTAACAATATGGGAATTTAGGTGGTGACTATTTTCCACCAGGCATAATTTCACCTTTGAGTGGAATAATTTCCATTAAAATAGTTGAGACGAAGGTCGACTATTTTGTATTTTAGGCATATAAAAAGTGATTATACTTATGCAATTTTTGCTACAGTTGTTTTGCCTAATTTTATGTTCTACCAATGTAGTACTTTAAGAAATTAGATTTAAGTAAGAGTATCAGTCCTTGTTGGACCATTAGATAAGGTTCATTCTGGTATAGTGTTGTGATACTTTTTTGCGGACACTCTGAGTATAGAATCATATTAGTTTTTGATATAGTGTGCCATATGAATCACTTGATACAGCTATCTGTGCTCAGCTTGGTTGTCCTGTGACCATACAAATGTTTTAGTAATACAATCATTTAAGATTATAGTTAAGTTCATATATTATTGGAGTGACTTAAAATATGGATTTAGGTGATATCTTACAGGGGCTTTCGGCCGATAAAGATAACTTAGATGCTTTTGGTTTGAACAACCATACAGGACACAATTCCAACATCCAATCTATGGACAGTCAACAAACATGTAGTTCAATTTTTTCCAAACTTAATAGAGAAATGAAAAGTCTACGTTGAAATGTTTGGCATTTGAAACTTTTCAAGGCCTATAAGATTAAAGACATAACACCGAGGGGATTGAGGGTTCGTTTACAACCCCTACTGGCCAATATAGATGGTGAACTAACGAGAAAATGGGCAGAGGCCCAGCATCAGGCTTCGATGCATTTTGTTGACTGCCTATCTAGATACTATGATAGAATTATACAAAGTCAACTATTAGAGATTCAAACCTTATGTGGGGAGGTTGAACAATTTAGTACAGAAGGCTTTTACCAACAACATATTTCTGATCTGGCAAAGGATTTAGCTATATTGGAACAACAATTGATGAAACGTAAAATCCATAAGTTCAACAGGGATCTTATGGATTATGAGAAAGGTAAACCCTTTGTTAGTCACAAGACAGTTAGATTTAAGGATCATTCAAACATTCACAATATCAGTAGAAAACGACCCAGGTCCATTCTAAGACATAAACAAGTGACATCTGATGCCACTTCTGAAGAAGACACTTCCTCTGCTACGGATGGTGAGGTTTCCTCACGCCAGGCGTCCTCAGCTGCTAAAAGGAAACAACCACCCCCTTTAGATTTCAGGGCAGGAGGAGGGGGAGCAGAAAGCACAGATCTAAATTTGGGAAATCCAACCTTACAAGGTCTGCTGCAACAGATGGTCAAGTAATTGATAATGTTTTCAACATATCCTCTTTTGATCTGTCTCCTGCACACATAAGCTTACTAAATAAAGGGTTGAATTATGCTCCCAGTGCATCTGTCTCTGAAACTCATTTATTAAAGGATGTAAACAAGTTTTGTAGATTACTTAACCTCAAGTTATTTTTTGCAGATTCAGATATTACTCAAAGATCAACTGAATTTAGATTTGGTAAATCTACATTTAATCCACCTATGAACAAACACGTCTCTATATTTAGGGATTGTGTAATGAAGGACCTACACACTTCTATTCTGTATGAGTCCACATCCAACAACCTCACTATAGCTGAAAGGAAAGCCTTGTCCGAGCTTAAGGACAATCATGATATAGTCATCACTATGGCTGACAAAGGGGGTGCCATTGTAGTTATGGACCATCAATCATATACAGAGGAAGCTTTACGCCAATTATCAGATTCCAGTTTCTATATGGAAATGAGTATTGATCCTACTCCATCTTTTAAGGGTGAAGTGGATTCTTTTCTAGATCTGGCAGTAGACCAAGGTATTATAAGTGAACAGGTAGCTAAGCAACTTAAGGTGGATGAACCAAACTCCACAATATCTATATTTGCTACCCAAAATACATAAGGATCCACTTCATCCTCCTGGTAGACCGATAGTGTCGGGTAGAGGGTCCTTGACGGAGCCTTTGTCATCTTTTCTTACACATCATTTACAACCATTACTGAAGCAAATTAGATCTCGTATAAAGGATACTACAAAATTTCTTAAGATCACTGAAGATTCCCAACTGGAACCGAATTGGTGGCTCTGTACATTGGATGTGGCATCCCTGTATACAAATATCCCTCATTATGTGGGGATTCAGGCTGTTTCATATTGGCTATACAAATCAGACTTGTATTCTACGGGCTTTAATAACTTTTTGATAAAATTGACAGAAATTGTGTTACGTAAAAACATTTTCTACTTTAAAGGGAAAGCATATTGGCAAATCAAGGGCACAGCAATGGGGGCATCATTTGCTCCCGTATACGCAGATCTTTTTATGGGATATTACGAGGCAACATTCATATACGATGTTCAGCACAATATACATATCCAGGATCTGGATATCTGGCGCAGATATCTGGATGACTGTTGGATGGTGTGGCGTGGAGAATTGGACCAGTTGTCTGAATTTGTAACATATTTGAATAACAACTCTTTTGGTATTAAATTCACTGTCAACATTGAATATGATAAGATTGTCTTTTTAGACGTAATAGTTACTAGACTTTCAGACAACACTCTAGCCACCTCGGTTCATCAGAAATTCCCTGAATATAACACACTATTACATGCTCAAAGTTCCCACCCACACCACATCATCTGTAACATCCCAAAATCTCAGTTTATGCGGATTAGACGTATCTGCTCTTCTGAACAAGATTATGCCAATTGCAGTCTTGATTTGTCACAAATATTTATTAATCGTGGGTATGATCAACACAATTTTTCTGATATTATGGATCAAACTAACAGGATGACACGTACAGATCTATTAAAATATAAATCAAAGGATAGGGTACCTTCTGTAACAGGTTCTGATTCATCTTTGAGGTTAGTAACTACTTATGGGACCAACACCAACAAGTTTAGAGACATTATCAATCAACATTGGGACATTTTGTTATCACATGACCATCTGAGCAATATTTTACCCAAACAATGTTCATTTTCCTATCGAAGAGGACGAAATCTCAATTCATACCTAACCCACTACAAGAGATACATTCCCCATATTCCACATCAAACAACTCTATTTGGGGATGTACTTGTTGGCTGCTTCCCATGTGGCCACTGCACTGCTTGCCAACATATATACAAAACTACTGCGTTTACAAGCAAAAATACATCTCAAGTGTTCAATATCAAAATTTTTGCTAATTGTAGCTCAGATTGGGTGGTCTATTTAGCAACGTGCACTTGTTCTGCCTTTTATATCGGCCAGACATCTAGGCCTGTTAAATTCAGGATAGGGGAGCATATGAGTGCTATTAGGAATAAACGGTTAACTAATGCACTGTATAAACATGTTATTGATCACCCATCTGCTGTTTTCAAATTTGTCATTATAGACAGGATTATTACACTACACAGAAATTTTAAAGCAGGGTGGCATACCAAACTTAATCACATGGAAAACACGTGGATTATCAAATTGGGTGGACTATTTAGGCCAGGATTAAATGAATCTGAACAATAGAGTAAAAAATATAGTGTATTTTGCATCTTTAGATTTTTGCATCTTGTCAGTAAGACAGTAGTATGTATGGCTTATTCTACACCATATATACTTAGTTATATATAATTAGTATCACTTGCTTTTTTATGTCATTGTGATATAATAATTATATACATCAAATAGATAATTTATTTCTATGCCTGTTGTTTTTCACTGACAGTTATTTATAATATGTTTTTGATATAATATATTTCATTATGAATTTTTTTGGAGATCAGGTGTGTATGTCCCTTTAAGGACTGTATTTTATATATATATATATATATATATATATATATATATATATATATATATATATATATAGCCAGGTGAATATGGTGGAGAATCTTTCTAACTAAATGCTGTAGCATTGAGAAAGGCTGTTTTAAGCCGAAACCGGTTTGCTTTTGGTTTTTGTAATGGCTTAACACCCATTACATTTAGACTTCATGGTTTACAAATAAATATTCGTACAATCCTTCACGTGCTGGTCCAATTTTGTGGTTTTATATGTTTTTTTGGGACCGCGCATGTTGTCTTGCGTGCGTGAACTTTTTGGATGTAACTTTAGCATTTGAAGGTAGGCCAAAAACCATGGTTGCCTCCTGAGGGGTCATGTCAAAGGGTTCGGGCTTAGGAGTTGCCAGACCAGGAGGCTGCAAAGGTGCCTCACCTAGGTTGTCAGTCATAGGATCACAGGAGGTTGCTAGGCTAATGACCCAGGGGGCCCTTACAAGCCTAGCCAAGAGTTTAACCCCAGAAAAGAAACCTCAGTAAGCACTGGTCTCCCCTGTCAATGAGGGACACAGGTGGAACCTCTGGGATAAATTAGTGGTTTCCCATCCACTCATCAAGGTTGCGCTTGAAGAGGGTCAGCGAGGTACTCGGACGTGTATAGGAAGTCTATTCCACAGACAGGGTAACCTCTGGGAGACAAACCTGTCTCTTCAGCAGGTTTTGTTAATGTTGCATATTAGATTTAGGCCTTTTGAAAAGGTAATGTGTGAGGAGTTAGACCTACGGATATGGAGCATCTCTAGTGGGGCAGGGTCCGAGATTGCCTTGCAGGGGAGGCACAGATCACTTCTGGGCAATCTGTATGACTCCCAAGTAGAGTGAAAGTGATTTGAGGCCGTCCACATAGGACAGGTGTTAGAGGCCATGGATTCTCTGTGAGGTATTTCTATGGCCTTTCCGTTTTGGTGCAGGTGTTTGGAGAGGTACGTACCAAACGGGGCATTGTACTTAATTATTGGCCTAATGAGAAAGGAATACAGAGAGGTAAATAGCCTCCTTTTTTCTGGATGCAATCCTTTTACTTAAGAGATGAACCAAGTAAAAGGCTTTTCTTACTACTGCAGCTACATGATGGTCGAACGCGAGATTGTTGTCAACCTGTGTACCCAGCTCTCTCACCACAGGTTGTGTGCTTAGGAGGTTGCTGCTGATGTGGTAATCAGTAGGGGCTGTGGTTTTGCCAAATGGTATGATAATAGATTCTTTTGCGTTTAACTTAAGGTCATGACTTTGGCACCAGTCATTTGTTGTATGTTATCATTTGGGGAGTCAATGACAGCACCCAACTTACAGTTGTCCGCAAACTTGGTCAGCCACAGGCCTTTTGTCTTTGCCTGGACCTCTGAGAAGTAGATGCCAAACAGTAAGGGCCCCAGAACAGATCCCTGGGGAACACTACTAGTGACAGGTTTGCTGTCGGAGGTGGAGGTGCCAATTTTGACCTTGTGGGTCCTATTGGTGGGCCAGTTGGCTACCAACCTGATGAGATAGGAATTTATGCCAAGTTGTGTTAACTTTTCGATGATACCTGAGTGGGGGATTGTGTTAAAGGCTTTGGCCAAGTCAAGGTAAGCTGTATTAACTGACTTTCCCTCATCCAGGTCAACTTAAGAGTGGTAGTTGGAGCCTTTTTCAGAAACATCAGGGTCCTTAGCGACAGCAGTAGATGCAGGAGAATGCTGAAGCCCTGCGGTAGCAGTGGATTGCGATGCCAGTGAGGAAGCTGAAGAAGACACCATATGGGTGGAAACTACCTCAGCCTTGCATCTGTGAGTTTTCTAATGGAATTTTGCCTAGTCAGGATAGTTAAAGACATTATGCTAAGGCCCCAAGCAGAACAGACAAAACAAGTAAAGTCTTTATGCGGGGTTTGCTTCCCACATTTCAAGCAACTGTTTACTTTTTTGAACATTAAATTAGTAGAGAAATATTCCCAACGGGCTACTTGTTTAACTGGAAGGAGGAGAACTTCTGGAAATGCAAGCCACCCAACTGACTGAGTGTATTGTACACACATGAAAAGCATCAGACTGCTCAGCTAGAGAGAAATGAAGACGGCACTGACAGATGCACTGTCAGCTGTCGGACGGCCGGTGGCTAGGGATGATGCAAAGATTCTGGAAATTGGGCCAGTCACGGGCCTCTGCATGGCAGGAAGGCCCAAGAATCAGTACTGCAACAATGACTATGAAGAACATCTGGATTACTGCCAAATGTCTCAGACTTACCCTTACAATAATCAAAATCTCTCTCTCTGTCTCTTGGATCCCAGCAAAATTAGTGCTTCTTCCGAATGGGTGGTGTAAGCCACTAGCTCTAAAATAATCCTTGAAAACGCACACTATTTTTGTGCAAGCATCATGCTAGATTATTTTCCATGTTGGCACCATTTAAATTTAGTAAGAGGCAGAAAAAGAAGTTATGTCTTACCATAATGTTCCAGCTGTGCTGATGATCTTCTTCCATTCATCACTGATGGGTTTGGTTCTGATCCCTCGGAACTGTGTCGGCCTAATACCAAGCTCGCGTACCCCAAAAATTCTCGACATAAGTTGCTACCCACAATGCCCTTCTCCCTGTTACCTCAGATCGAGTTTGCATTAAGACATATAGAAGTAAGGCAGAGGCCATTTCTGCACAAAAACCCTGAGAATACCACAAGGACCCATGAGATCCACCAGGAGCCTTTGGTGGGGGACAGAGGGTAGGATGTGATGAATGGAAGATCAACAACAGAGATGGAACATTATGGTAAGACATAACTTCTTTATCGGATAATGTTAATCTTCTTCCCATTCATCACTGATGGGACAGAATCCCAAGCTACCTGAGAAACCTGGGTGGCCCTTATGGAAGAACATTCCTGAGCATCATTGAGCCGAAGGCTGCTCTTCCCCTGGAAACCATATCCAACTTGTAATGTTTGATGAAAGTGTGAGGTTTAGCACAAATGGCTGCTGCGCAAATGTTGTCCATAGAAGCTCTGGAGTGAAAAGCAACAGAAGTTGCTATAGCTCTAGTTGAATGTGCTTTGTTATTGTGAGGTTTCGGCTCATTTGTATGTGAATATGAAAAAGCAATACAATCTCTGAGCCATTTTGATAAAGTGACTTTTGATACAGCACATCCCATTTTTTGGCCCAGAGAAGGAAATGAAAAGTTGATTTGACTAGCAGATAGATTTAGTTCTGTCTAAGTAAAAACGTAGTTGCCTATGTACGTCCAATGAATGTAGACAGTATTCTCCTTTATTGGAAGAGTTTGGGAAAAACACAGAGTTCAATGGATTATTTCAGAGAAAAATCAGAAATCACTTTGGGGAGAAAAGATGGATTAGTACGTAGTGACACTCTGTCTTTATGAAATACTGAGTATGGTCTCTTGACGCATAAGGCTTGTAATTCTGATATCCGTCTAGCTGACGTGACAGCTACCAAAAATAGAGATTTCCATGATAGGAATTTGAGATCACATTTTGCAGCAAGGCTCAAAAGGGGGTAAAGAGAGAGACTGTAGTACTAGGGAGAGATTCCATGCCTCTAACGGACACCTGATTGGAGGTCTGCTATGAAACACTCCTTTGAGAAAGGTCTTGCATAGGTGGGTGGAGATAAGTGGAGTGCCCTCTAATCTGTTATGAAAATTGGAAATAGCTGCTAAATGGACACTTATGGTAGAAGTTGATGCTCCATTCTCAAAGAACTCAGAAAGGTACTGAAGTATAACAGAGACCGGAGCTGAGAAGGGATCTAACATCCGTTCTTTAGATCATAGAGCAAGCCTTTTCCATTTATCTCTGTAAAGTTTTCTGGTGGATGGCTTATGGGAGGCCAGAATGATATTGCGAACAGGTGAGGAAAGGGTTTCCTGCCTGGCAACTAACGGAAGTGGAGAAACCAAGCTGCAAGCTTGAGAGTGGACATATTTGGGAAAGTCAACCTTTGGGGGTTGAGAAATTAAGTCTGGACGAGTGCCCAGGATCCATGGAGGTTGTAACAAGTGATGCCGGAGGAAGGGGAACCACACTTGACAACGCCAGAATGAGGCAATGACGATCACCTTGCATCTCAACCGAATTGCTGTCTTTAAGAATAGGGGTATCAAGGGAATTGGAGGATAAGCATGGAGGAGACCCGTGGGCCAATCATTGAGTCAGAACGTCTTTCAGGGACTCCCCCTCTAGGGAAAAGAGAAAAAAAGTTGCTGCATTTGTTGTTCGAAGGAGAGGCGAAGAGATCGCAGCAAGGCTGGCCCCATTGGCTGAAAATTTCTGCCATCACCTTTGGATTGAGAGACCACTCGTATGGAAGGAGAATGCATCTGCTCAGCCTGCCTGCAATCACATTGGCACTCCCTGGGATATGCATTGCTATAAGAAAGCAGTCGGAAGCTATCGCCCAGTGCCAAATTCTCATGGCCTCTCGACAAAGGTTGCTGGATTTGGTTCCTCCTTATTTATGTACCAGACTACTGACATACTGCTTGACTGAATCGCAATTGTTCCCAATGGAAGAAGCAGATGTAATGCCTGCAACACCAACAGCACCTCCCAACTCCAGAACATTGATATGCAGGCTGGCCTCTAAGCTCAACCCCATGGCTTGGACTGTCTTTCCCTGAAAATAGCCTCCCCACCCTATCAGGGAAGTGTCCATGGTCACAATGTTGTTGGGTTGAGGAGACTGAAAAGGGCAATACCAAAGTTCTGCATCTGGTCTCATCCACCAGAGGAAATCTTGCTTGCAAGAGTTGTTTATGAGGATCCGTGAGTTTAGGGAGTGAAGATTTGCCAACCATTGGGACAACAGGAGCCATTATAACAGTCTCATGTGTAATCTTGCCAGATGAACTATCGGAATGGCTGCAGCCATGGACCCCAGAGCCTGGAGAACTTCCCTTGTTGACACCTTTCTTTGACAGAGTATCACCCGTACTTGCAATCATAACCTCTGAAGCCTGTGAGCCGGTAGAGATACCAGACATGTTCGAGTACTGAAAACTGCCCCTATAAAGTCCAGCTGTTGGGTTGGTTGTAAGTTGGATTTTCCCAATGCACGGTGATGCCTAGGGACTCCACTAGTGAGTCTGTGTAATGGAGGGCCATGGTCAGAAGATGCTTGGTGGGGGTGGAAAGGCGCCAACTGTCTAAATATGGAAACATGTGGAATCCTTGAAGTCTCAGATGAGCTGTCAGCACTGCTAGACATTTTGTGAACACTCTGGGGGCCGTTGAGAGACCGAATGGCAGGGCTCGGTACTGGTAATGATTGGCTCCTAGCCGGAACAAAGGAGACTCCTGGAGCATTTGTCCATTTTGATGTGGTAATACGCAACCTGGAGATTTATCAAGCACATCTAAACATTCTCCCATAAAAAAGAGAATGGATTGAATAGTGACCATGCGGAATTTGGTTTGAACCACTGATTTGTTTAAATGGCTGAGATCCATAAGTCTCTCCAGTCCCCGGTCTTTTCTAGCACCAAAAAGAACCTTGAGTAAAAACCGGATCCGCAATTGGTCTGAAGGGACTGGTTAGATGACTCTTTTTTTGACACAGCTTTCTTATCTCTAAAGCCGTTTCTTCCCTTTGATTGGGTGGAAAATCAGAAAAGTTTTTTGAAGGTTTTGGATGGGAGGAAAGAGGGATGTAATAACCTCTGGAGATTATCTTCTGCACCTACCAATCATTTGAGACAGAGCACCAGGCAGTTTGGTGCAGAGAAAAACAAGCACAGACTGCTTCCAGGGGAAAGCAATCGGGCAACGCTTCAGAATCATTGATAAGACCCGTCCAGAGAAAGAATCACTGGAGTCTTGGTTTCGGGGACCCCCTCTGCCCCTAAAGGGGCATCTTCCACTATTGGAACTCCCTCTGTCTCTAGGGGAATCCTCGCCATGTGCATCACGGAAAGGACCTTGAGATTTCTTGTGCCAGATTTTCCCACTCCTCTTTTTCCTGGAAAAAGAAAGTACAGTTGTGTACACTTACCATAAATGTAGATGTTTGAGTGTATTCACTGTTGCAGTCATTACATTTGGGTAATCTGCTGGCAGGTTGCCCTCAGTGGACCTGAATAACAAAGTCTTGGGTCCTGCGTAGGTTGCTGTCTCCTCTTCCATGATGTCAGGTCGTCAGGAGTATAAAACATGCAGCCAACGCCATTTTATTCAGTTTTTCTTACCCCAGATATCAGGTGCCCCCCAAATGGGGAGTAAAAATATACATATATATAAAAAAAAAAAGAAATAGAAATATATGTAATGCACTTTTAGCAGCATAAACTTTACCTTCATCTAAAAGCAAATACACCACAAAGGCTTTAGTATATAGTGAAGGAAAGAAAAGGTATAGAAAAGGGGGATGGCAGGAGGGTAACCCGGACTGCAACAGTGAATATACTTGAACATCTACATTTACGGTAAGTGTACACAACTGTACTATGTTCTTCGTGTTTCACTGTTGCAGTCATTACATTTGGGTAGAATCCCAAAGCTATGGATGGGAGGATGGAACTAAATAGCATTAGGAGCAGCTATAAGGTCCTGCAGAACTGCAGTGGCAAAGCCTGCCCTGGATTTGAAGAGAGGCAAATGATAATGTTTTGTGAAGGTATGAACAGAGCTCCAAGTAGCAGCCTTTAGAAAGTCTTTGGTTGGAACCCTTCTGAGAAAAGCTGCTGAGGTAGAGGCAGCCCTAGTGGAATGTGACCCGATTCCCTTGGGCACATGTTTACCATGGTGCAAGTAGCAGAAACGAATGTAGTGGCTTATCCACTTAGAAATAGTCTGCTTTGATATAGTGTTCCCCTCTGACCCTGCAGCAAATGCTCAGACTTTCTTAGAGATTTGGTCCTGTTTAAGTAGAATCTTAGTTGTCTGTGTACGTCCAATGAATGCAGAATCCGCTCCCCCTTGTTCTGTGGATTTGGGTAAAATGTTGGCAAGTGAATTGTCTGGTTAAGAACCACACTGGATACCACCTTAGGCATAAAAGAAGGATTGGTCCTGAGGGACACCCTGTCCGGGTAAAATGTAATAAAAGGATCCATAGCCATGAGAGCCTGTAGTTCTGAAACCCTTTTTGCAGAAGTGACTGACAAGAGAAAAGCTGTTTTCCAAGATAAAAATGTTATATCCGCAGTAGCTGCTGGTTCAAAAGGAGGCCAGGTGAGCTTTTCCAGCACAAAATTGAGAGCCCATGCAGGAGTTGGTGATCTTCTGGGAGGCCTTAAATTTTTGGCCTCCCTAAGATACTGTTTAAGCAGAGGATGAGAAAAGAGGGGAGGCTCTGTGTTATAATGAGCCGAGATGGCAGAGGCATGGATTTTTATTGAAGAAAAAGATAGGCCCTTGTCAAGCATCTCAATCAAATATTGTAAAATCTGAGGAATATTGGGCTTTGCTGTGTCTGATCCTTGTGCTTGGTTCCAAGCACAGAATCTCTTCCATTTATCAGCATAAGATTTCCTAGTACTAGGCCTTCTGGCTTCCAAAATGACATCCATGACAGATTTACTGAGAGGTGTTGTTTGAATAATTAAATATCAGCCATGCTGCAAGATTCAGGGTTTGGAGCTAAGTGTGCAGAATTTGATTGTTCTGCTGAGACAGTAGATGAGGTATTTGAGGCAGGTACCAAGGAGAAAGTTGAGACATATTCCTTAGAATTGGGTACCAGTGCTGGCAAGGCCAGTCCGGAGCAACCAGGAACATTTTTGGTTTTTCCTGTCTGACTTTTAGTAAGACCTTGGCGAGAAGAGGCAGAGGGGCAAAGGCATAGACTGATAGGTTTTTCCAACTGAAGGGTAGGGCATCCACTTTCCATGCTTTTCTGTGATAAGTTCTTGTGCAGAATTTGTTCAGCTGATAATTTTGGGGAGAGGCAAACAGATCTATGTCTGGGCTCCCTCATTTTTGTGTTAACATGCTGAAGAACTGTCAATCCAGTTTCCATTCGTGCGGGTCCATAAGGTTTCTGCTTAGGTCATCTGCCAAGAGTATTTTGTTTTCCTGGCAGGAATTGAGCTTGAAGATGTATTTGGTAAGTCAAAGCTGTGTTCCACAATGCCATGGCTAGTCTGCAAAGGGAATAGGAATGTGTACCCCCCTGCTTATGTACCACATAACCGTGGTGTTGCCCGTCTTTATCAGTAGCTGTCCTGGATGAAGTAAGTCCTTGAAGGCTGTCAGAGCATTCTGAACAGCTAGCATCTCTTTCTGGTTGATATGCAGATGCATTTGTTTTGGGCTCCATTTGCCCTGAATGCATCTCCCCGCCAGGTGGGCCCCCCCAAGCATAGTCTGATGTGTCTGTAGTTAGGGTTTGGGTAGCAGGGGATAGAGTGAATGACAGTCCCTCGTCTTGGTGACATGTCTCTGCCCACCAAAGAAACTTCTGTTGTAGGCAGGGAATGAGAGGAATCATAGTTTCCAGGCTGTGACAATGTTGACTCCATAAACATTTTAGGTACCATTTAAGTTTCCTCATATGCAGTCTTGCATATGGAATTAGTAGAATGCAGGATGCCATGAACCCCAAAGCCTGCAGAATTTGTCTTGCAGATAACTGGGTTTTTGTTGCCATTTGTTTGAAGTATGTTGTCAGCTGCTTTTGTCTGTCTCGCATAAGGTAAGCCATCTGGGCAGTTGTATTCAAGCTTGCACCCAGGAATGTAATTATTTGAGAGGGTACCAGTTGGGATTTCTTTTCATTTACTGTGTACCCTAGGCATGTTAGAAGCCTTTTTACAAATGCCAGATGTTGAAGAAGAATGTCCTTGTCCTCTGCTTGAATGAGACAGTCGTCCAGATAAGGATAAATTTGTATGTTTCTTTGTCTGCAGAATGCGATTACTGGTGCTATGCACTTTGTAAAGACCCTGGGTGCAGTATATAAGCCAAAGGGCAGTGCAGAGAATTGATAATGCATAAAACTTGCCTTGAAGCGGAGGTATCTTCTGCATGATTCCCTTATTGGGATATGCAGGTATGCCTCTTTTAAGTTTAGAGTCACTAACCAAGCGTTCCTGCCCAGCATAGGCAGTAGCTGCTGTAAAGTCAGCATTTTGAATTTTGGAATGTCCAGGAACGTGTTCAAAATCGATAAGTCCAGTATTGGATGCCAGGCATTGTCTTTTCTGGGTACCAGGAAAAGTTTTGAATAAAAACCTTGTCCTTTTTCCTGTTCTGGTACTGGTTGAATAGCCCCCATATCCATGAGGGACATAACTTGTTTCTGAGCCTCTGCCCACTGATTTTGTGGCAGATCTGGCCATCCGTTTGGAATTGGCAAAGTATGGAAATGAAATCTATACCCCTGGGATACTATGTTTAATACCCACTTGTCCTGGGTAATTAACTGCCAATTTTGAGCATGAAGTGCTACTTTTCCCCCCAAGGGGGC
This sequence comes from Protopterus annectens, assembly GCF_019279795.1. NCBI lineage: Eukaryota > Metazoa > Chordata > Ceratodontiformes > Protopteridae > Protopterus > Protopterus annectens. The sequence goes on along the minus strand of NC_056729.1, from coordinate 1,166,658,455 downwards.
TGCCAAAACATAAGTGCTTGTTGAAGGTAGAGGAAAGTCATTGAGACTGCTTACTGTAGGGTTGTGCTTTGTTTCCTCCAGATTTGGAGGTGGAGGCACCCCACTGCTTTGACCTGTAAGAACCCTGTGATTGGTATCTGGAACCTGGATTTGCCTTGAGTGGCTCTGCTGGATATAGGAAAGGACCAGTTTTTAGTAGACCAGTGCCTACTGAAAGTACAGTTTTGTACCTACCATAAATGTAGATGTTCGAAGATCCACATTGCTGCAGTCCTAACACTTGGGTAGTCCGCTGTCCCAGTCGGCCCGAATACCAAAGTATAAGGCTGACGTCGGTCAAGGCGCATTAGTCTGACGTCAGGACGTCAGGGTACAAATGCGCATGACCGACGTCATATCCTCAGTCTTTTCTTGCCCCAGATGTCAGAAGACCCTAAAAAGATAAGGCCAAAACCAAAAAACACCAAACACTCCTGTACCAAATATATGTACAATATATACAAATTTACAGAAGTACAACCCCACTCACACAACCACCCCTAAACACAGAGGGGAAGGAGGGAGGGTAAATTGGACTGCAGCAATGTGGATCTTCGAACATCTACATTTATGGTAGGTACAAAACTGTACTATGTTCTTCATCCCACATTGCTGCAGTCCTAACACTTGGGTAGAATCCCAAAGCAGAGGTAAGGGAGGCTGGCAAATCATAAAGAAGCTGGAGCTGTCAACATGCCCTGCAAAATAGCCGTGGCAAAACCAGCCCTAGATTTAGAATAGAGGGGCAGGTGGTAATGCTTAGAGAAAGTATGCACTGAACTCCAAGTAGCTGCCTCCAAAATATCCTTAGTTGCCACCCCCCTTAGAAATGCTGTTGAAGTGGCAGTAGCCCTAGTGGAATGAGGCCTAATCCCAGCTGGAACCTCCTTGCCATGATGGGAATAACAAAATGCAATGCAAAACCCAATCCACTTAGAAATTGTTTGTTTTGACACAGGCTTGCCCTGAGAACTCAAAGCAAAAGAAACAAACAACTGCTGAGACTGCCTAAAATCCTTAGTCCTGCTTAAATAATAACGTAACTGCCTGTGTACATCTAAAGTGTGCAAAATCTTTTCCCCCTTATTTTGGGGATCTGCATAAAAAGTAGGCAAATGAATAGTTTGGTTTAAAGCCACACTAGAGACCACCTTAGGCATAAAGGAAGGATTAGTACGTAATGATACCCTATCCTTATGGAAAATCAAAAAAGGCTCAACCGCCATAAGGGCCTGCAATTCAGAAACCCTTCTTGCAGAAGTAATGGCCAACAAAAAGCAGTCTTCCATGACAAGTATTTCAATTCAGCAGTAGCCATGAGGCTCAAAAGGTTGTAGAGTAAGTTTCTCCAACACAAAATTGAGGTCCCAAGCAGGAGTAGGAGCTCACGTGGGGTCTTATATTCTTTGCCCCTCTAAGAAATTGCTTGAACAAAGGATGAGAAAACAATGGTGGGTCACAATCATAGTGAGCTGAAATCGCTGCAGCATGAATCTTAATGGAAGAGAAAGACAAACCTTTGTCCAATAACTCAGTAAGATATTGAAGAGCCACACTCAAATTAGGCTCAGAAACCTCCAAATCCTTTGCTGCACTCCAAAATAAAAATCTCTTCCATTTTTCTGCGTACACTTTCCTTGTACTAGGTCTTCTGGCTTCCATAATCACATTCAAAACTTGTTGAGGAAGCTGAGACCTGCTGTGTTTCAAAACAGAATATGCCAGGCTGTTAGATGAAGAGAGTGAAGCTTGACATTGAGTAGATGACCGTCCCTCTGAGACAATAGGTGTGGAATCAAAGGTAAAGGCCATGGAGGCTTCCTTACCAGACTCCTCAGTAATGGGTACCAGTGTTGCCGAGGCCAATCTGGAGCTACTAAAATCATCCTTGGCTTGTCTTGTCTGACCTTTAGGAGTACCTTTGGGAGGAGAGGCAGAGGTGGAAAGGCATACACATGAAGATTTTTCCAACTGAAAGAAAGAGCATCCACTTTCCAAGCTGTGTGATGAGACCTTTTCGTGCAAAACTTTGGCAGCTGGTGGTTTAGTGGAGAAGCGAACAGATCTATGTCTGGAGTTCCCCATGACACTGTCAAATTCCGAAATACATGAAGATCCAGTTTCCACTCGTGGGGATCCATGATTTGCCTGCTTAACACATCTGCTAAGGAGTTCTGTGCTCCCGGCAGAAACCTTGCCTGAAGATTTAGTTGCAAGCTGAGCGCAGTCCCCCACAAAATCATTGCTTGCCTGCATAGAGGATAAGAATGAGTTCCCCGTTGTTTGTTGATGTACCACATGACAGTTGTGTTGTCTGTTAGAATCAACACCTGCCCTGGAAGAAGTAACTCCTTGAAAGCCATTAATGCAAACTGGACTGCTAACATCTCCTTCATGTTGATATGTAGATGCTGTAGTCTGGCAGGCCACTTGTCTTGTATCCACTTTCCATTCAGATGAGCTCCCCAAGCTATGTCTGAGGCATCTGTCGTTAGAATTTGACTCGCCTCTGGCCGGGTCACAGAGAGTCCCTTGTTTAGGTGACATTCCTGAGCCCACCACAAAAATTCCTTTTGGATGCAAGGTATTATTTGAATGACAGTGTCCAAATCCTGGCAGTGCTGTGTCCATACATTTTTGAGATACCATTGCAGCTTCCTCATATGCAGTTTGGCATTGGGAAGCACCAGAATACAAGATGCCATGAACCCTAAGGCTTGAAGGACTGTCCTTGCAGTCAGCCCGGACTGAAGAGATAGTTGATGGAAGTAAAGAGACAGATTCTTTTGTTTGTCCGGGGTTAAAAAGGCCATCTGGGCTGCTGTATTCAGTCTCACACCCAGAAAGCACATGTCTTGAGAGGGTACTAGACTGGACTTTATTTCGTTCACAGAATACCCTAGGCATCTTAGCACTGCTATCACATATTCCAAATGTTGAAAAAGGTCTTCCTTTTCTTGAGCCAGAATCAGGTAGTCGTCCAAGTAAGGATAGATTTGTATGCCTTTTAGCCTGAAGTAAGCTATCACTGGAGCCAGAACTTTTGTGAATACTCTGGGTGCAGTAGATAAGCCAAAGGGCAATGCAGAGAACTGATAATGAGAATTCCCAGCTCGAAAACGCAGATACTTCCTGCAACTTAGTCTGATAGGCACATGAAGGTAAGCCTCCTTGAGATCTAAAGTTACCATCCAGTGATCTTTTCCCAGCAGAGGTAAAAGCTGTTGTAACGTCAACATTTTGAACTTGGGAATGTCCAGATAAGTGTTGAGGATAGATAAATCCAAAATTGGTCTCCACGTGTTCCCCTTTTTTGGTACTAGGAACAGGCGAGAATAAAATCCTAGGCCCCTTTCTGGCACAGGAACCGGCTGAATGGCCCCTATTTGGAGCAACAGAGAAATTTGCTTGTGAGCCTCTTTTCTTTGTAGAGGCGGAATGTCTGGCATGCCTTTGAAAGGAGGCAAGGTATGGAAATAAAACCTGTAACCGTGGTGAATGATATCTAATACCCATCTGTCCTGGGTAATTAAACTCCAATTTTCTTTGAAAAGTGCCAGCCTTCCTCCCAAAGGTGCTGCCAGACGAGAAGGCTCTGGCAGCTGAAAAGGCAGGTCACTGGGTCTGTTTACGAAAGGACTGACCCCTGCCCTCACCAGAAGACTGAGCAGGTGAACTTCCTGTTCTAGGCCTAAAAGAACCTTGGGCTCTGCCCCTACCACGTCTAGACCTACCCCTAGACTGGGAATCATAAGAAGGATATGTCCACCCCTTAGTAGGCCAATTTCTACTAAACTTCGGAGGCTGAACCTGCAAAAAATCCTTAACAGTCTGCATAGACTTAGCCTTGTCCTCCATTTTCTTTAAAACTGCTTCCACAGGCGAACCAAACAACACATCAGATTGTAACGGGGCATCCAAAATCCTTGTCTTAACATGCTCAGCCAAATTCTGATCCCTCAGCCAGGCGTGCCTGCGAAGAACAGAACCAGTGGCAGCCACCCTCGAAGAGGCCTGTACAGCATCAAAACCACATTGCAAAGAATGCTTACTCACCTGTTCAGAAACATGAACTAAATCTTGCAACTCTTTACACTCAATACCTTCCGCCAGAGCATCCACCTTAGACTTCAATTGTGAAAGGAGATAATTTTGGTATTTTAACATGTGGAACTGGCAATTCAAAGCCCTCATGGCTAAAATGGAAGAAGTATACACCTTCTTTCCCCATCTATCCAAAGCCCTTGCCTCTTTATCAGGAGGAACAGGATTTTTAACAACAGAAGCCTTAACACCTTTAGGCCCCCGAGAAACAGTTTCTGGGTCTGCCCTAGGACTCTTAAAAAGATACTTATGAGCTTCAGGCACCCTATAATACCTATCCGGTTTAACTGGGGCAGGAGGCAAAGAATCAGGGTTCAGGGAAGCCTCTGCAAAAACATCTTCCACCACATCCAGAACAGGAGGTATAGCCAAAGGCCTATGCTGGGGTAAAAACAAAAATTCCCTAAGCCTTTTCCTGGAATCAGAGAAATCTTGACCTTCCCATTTAAAATGCTCCCTCATGGAATGAAGAGTCTCTGAAAAAGAAAAATCCTCAGGAGGAGAAGTCAAGGAGTAGAATCATCTACATCAGAATCAGAATAAGGAGGATACTCCTGTAAGTCTTCAGCCGAAGACTCAGAAGCCTCCGAACATTGCTCAAAACTCTCAAGCTCAGGTTCCACCCTAGGCCTCTTATCAGGAGGGGGCATAGAACCTCTAATCATAGTAATCAAATCTTCTGCCATTTTAAGCATATGTTTCTTAGGCAGAGACCCTGAAGAACTAGGAGAAACACCCACAGAAGTTAAACCTGGCCTGCCTCTCAAAGAAGCCTTGGGAACAGAAGGGGAGGGCCTAACCACCTTAGGAAGGGAGGGAAGAACAGCTACCTGAGAAGCCCCCTCAGCCTGGCCTACCTCCTGAGAGGACACATCTTGTAACAGTAAAGTCTCTCCCTGAGACTCCAAAGAAACTTCTGGCAGAACCTCCGGCTCCACCGAGCCCTCTAAAGAACCGACGTCCGGGACAGACGGTTCTTCCAACCTAGGCTTTGCTGCTTTGTCCTTGCGCTTTTAGGCGAAGCAGGCCGGAGCATCCGACGGCATTTTATAATTACAACGCTTCCCAAAAACTAACCTGGCACAGTCTAATCTTCTCTTTATAGTGCGTTTGTTAAATCTAGCACAAGAGCGACATCCAACAACGTCGTGCTCAGGCCCTAAGCAAGGTATACACAAGGTATGGTAATCCCTATGAGGTATCTGTTTCCCACAAGAAATACAGTTATTCACTTTTTCTGACATCCGGTTAAATACTGAGGCAAGAAAAACCAAAATATTCCCCAACGGGGTACTTAGCCAACTTTGATTCGGTCTGAAACTCCGACTTCAGAAAATTTCAGAACGCCAACCTGCACTCGCAATATTGCTTCTGCATCGGACCATGCGGCAAAAAAGACTGAGGATATGACGTCGGTCATGCGCATTTGTACCCTGACGTCCTGACGTCAGACTAATGCGCCTTGACCGACGTCAGCCTTATAACTTTGGTATTCGGGCCGACTGGGACAGCGGACTACCCAAGTGTTAGGACTGCAGCAATGTGGGATGAAGAACATCCTGGGTGGCTGCACTTGCAAGAAATCACTTACAGTTTGCATAGATTTAGCTTTGTCTTCCATTTTCTTTAAAATCTCTTCTGCCTTATTACCAGAGTATCATGCTGCAGGGGGGCATCCAACAATTTAGCTTTAACATGATCAGGCAGATTTTGGTCCTTGAGCCGGGCATGTCTTCTAATCACAGATCCAGTAACTGTGGCCCTGCAAGAGGCCTCCAAGGAATCAAAACCACATTGCAAAGTATGCTTTCCCACCTGTTCTGCTGAATGCAATAATTCCTGTAACTCTTTATTTTCCACACAATCAGAAATCAACATCATTTTCTGTTTCAGTAAGCCCTTAACATGCTGTTGATATTTAAGCATATGAAACTGGCAGTTTAAGGCCAAGGTTGCAGACATATAAACCTTCTTTCCCCATCTATCCACCTCCCTGGAATCTCTATCAGAGGGGGTACGATTTTTTGTGGTAGAGGCCTTTACACCCTTGGGACCCTGTGAAATAGTCTCAGGATCAGCAGCAGGATTCTTGAATAGAAATTTGTGTGAGTCAGGATCCCTGTAGTATCTGTCTGGCTTACTAGGAGCCGGGGGTAGGGAATTAGGAGCCATGCTCGATTCCAAAAACAGATCAACAATGTCTTAATACAGGAGGTATTGCCAAAGGCCTATGCTGAGGAAGAAGGAAATCCCTAAGCCTCTTTAATGATTCAGAGAAGTCCTGACTTTCCCAGTGAAAATGTTCCCTTAAAGTATGCAAAGTCTCTCCAAAAGAATAATCCTCAGGAGGAGATGCAGATGGGATGGATTCCTCTGCATCAGAATCCTCATAGGGTGGAATAGAAAATTCCTAATCAGAAGAGGAATCAGAAGAAATGGAAACCTGATCTGAAGATTCATAATCAGTGCCTTGCCTAGGCCTCTTAGCAAGGGGGGGGGGGGTTGGAAACCCCAGTTCAAGGTAATTAAGTCCTCAGTCATTTTGATCATCTGTTTTTTACGCATAGGAGCCTGAGCACGTAGCTCATGTGTCGGTTTTTTAGACATAGAAGATGTTTTTGAGGTTGGCGTTGTTTTAATATAAAAATGTTGATGCCTGAAAACTCCCTCAGAAGCCAGTGCCTGCTCAGCGTCTCCAGACCCATCCAAGGGAGAGACATCCACAGGTTCAATACTCTGAGAATCTCGCGGCATACCGGACTCCATATGGGTCTTGATAGAGGCCTGCGACTCAAAAGTAGTGGGTATCAGGGGCTGCGAAAGCACCTCACTGAGTACCGGCAACTGGCTTAGGAGAAGCTTCGTCGGTTTTGGACCTCAACGGTCTGTCTGTCTTTTTCTTTGCGTTTTTTGTGAACTCTGGTAGTCGGATTGCTAACAGACGACATTTCAGGATAATTAAATCTTGATCCAAAATATTTAGAAGCAAAAATATACCAACGCTTAATAGTGCATTGGTTAAATCTAGCACAAAACCGACAGCAAGGCATGTTATGATCTAGGCCTAGGCAAGGAATACAGTACAAATGAAAATCCTTATGAGGTATTTGCTTCCCACAAGTAATGCAATTATTAACTTTTACTGACATCGGTAAGGAGCAAGAAACAGTTTCCCCAACGGGGTACTTAGCTTTAGTTTGAAGAGTTCAGTTCTGAAACTTGAATGTGAAAATTTCAGGAGTCGGCCGACTGGCACTTGCGAACTGCTTCTGCTTCAGGCACTGCACGGCAAGAAAGACTGAATAAAATGGCGTCGGCTGCATGTTTTATATCCCTGACGACCTGACGTCATGGAAGAGGAGACAGCAACTAACGCAGGACCCAAGACTTTGGTATTCAGGCCGACTGAGGGCAACCTGCCAGCAGATTACCCAAATGTAATGACTGCAACACTGAAAAATGAAGAACATCATTGGGGCTTGGAAAAACGTAGTCCAACGGCAGACAAAGTCTTTCCATCCTGCTCGCACCTGGCCAGTGTGTCCTTTACTTTAGAACCAAATAACGAAAATGGTTCAATAGGGACGTTCAAAAAGGAGGACTTGAAAGAGTCCGTGAGGTCACAAATACGCATCCAGGCATGACACCTCATGACTACACCTGCACCCGCAGCTCTAGCCGCCCCTTCGGTTGCGTGGGAGAGCAACCTCATGGAAGAATTGGAGATAGATTCAAGGGTGGCAAGTTGAGAGGCAACTGTCTTGTGCCCCATCAGAAACTTGACCCGTGAGGGCTCCAGAAAGTTCAGTAATCAAATCTCTTTGGAGTCTCATGAAATGTGCCAAGTAGTTCAGGCACCTGACAGCAAAGGTCGCTGAAGCAAAAACTCACTTCCCCAGTCTGTCCACAGCCCGGGACTCTCTGTTGGGTGGGTGAACAGTAGGACTTTCTTCCCCTAGATCCTTTTTAGTGGCCACCGCCACCACCACAGAGTCAACTGGCAAACCTCTGTACCAGTGGGGATGCTCCTCCGGGGGGAGGAGAATCTTATCTGGTCTTCGGGGAATGGCCTCAACAGAGTCAGGATTCTGCCACACACGCTGCATGACAAGCTGGACTAACTTGTCAGCAGGTGGGGTCACCCAAGAGGTAAAAGGCCAAGAGTGAAAACCCTGCAGAAAGATGGACTCCTCTGAGGAAGGGTTAGAGGGCTTCCAGCCACCCCTCTGTTTCGCTATTTCCAGGATGTCTCCAAAGGAGACATCATCAAGGGGTAACCATGGAGACCCCTCCCAATCATCATAATTCATATCCTCTGTCAAAGACTCTTCAGGAGAGTCAGTGTGTTTCCTCTTAGACGCCTTCTTCTGAGGAGGTTCCTCAGTGGGAATATCTGAGGAAGACTCAGAAGGATGGGTACCTTGAACTGGGGTTTCCTGAGGCTTCTGCTCTTGGTGTTCTGGGGAGGTGGCCCATAGTAGCTATAGCTCAGAGGGAGCAGGGTGATGTTCCGACGCCAGAGGAGCACTTCCTAAAGCAAGCACCCTCTCCATCACCCGGAAAGCATGCCCGCCCAAAGAGGAATGGGAGCCCGGAACCAAAAAGGATAACCTCGGAACCGGGGTCATACCCCGCTCCGTCGGACCCACTCCCAGGGATGAAGCCTCAAGCAAGATCAGGGCAGACGTTATCCCTGGATCCGAGGACGGAACAGATAAAACACTCGGAACTGTGCTCAGGACAAAGGACTCCGACCCCCAACCATGAGTCTGAGGAAGGGATGGTTCCGATGGAACCAAAACCCAAAGAGGTGGCCTTGAAGCCTCAGTGAGTGTCACTGTCGGCGTCGAGGAATGGGTTTCCACTAAGGACATTGGAGCAATGGGCTTCAGAACCAATGGATCCGAAGGAGGAGCATACGTCGGAATCCTGGGAGAGATAGACTCAAACCCCAAAGGGGGGTGAGTCTAAGGAATATTTGTTATCCCTCTGGCTGTCAACAGCTGATCCAACAGGCACACCACATCGAATTCGGAAAGACTCCTTGTGGACCTCGCGGACACTCCTGAAGGGGAGTTGGGTCAGTCCAGAAAGGGGCTGTATGCCTGAACCAGGAATGGATCCAATGAAGGGGAGTATCGGGTCCATGGTGTCTCAGCTAGTGGCACCACAGTCTCTAATCTGGAGACAGGTAGTATAGGAATCAGTGGAGTAGAAAAAGGACTCAGTGCCAAGGAGGCAAAGGTATCAGTTCCAAGGGAATTGCATAGGTTGAAACTGCCTTCAGTGCAGTAAAAGGCAAAGTCACTGCCATAGCTGTTGTCGAAAGTAATGTTGGAGCAATAGCAGACATGGAAGGCAGGGTTGGTGCAGTAGAGGTCAGTGCTGAAAGTGGCGCTGACATAAAAAATCCTGTAATGTCCATGACTTTGGTCAATGTGGCAACTGGAGCAGAGCTCGGAAAGTACAGTTGTGTACACTTACCATAAATGTAGATGTTAAGAGTGTATTCACTGTTGCAGTCATTACATTTGGGTTATCTGCTTGCAGGTAGTCCTCAAGTCAGCCTGATTAACAAATTCTGGGGTTCTGCGTTGGTTACTATCCCTTCTTCCATGACGTCAGGTCGTCAGGGGTATAAAACATGCAGCCGACGCCATTACATCAGTTTTTCTTGCCCCAGATGTCAGGTGCCCCCCTAACGGGAAGCAATTCAATATAAAAGTACAAAGATATACCTCCAACAAAAAAGCAAATACACCAAAAAGGCTTTTAAGCATAGTAAAGGAAAGTAGAAATATAGCCAAAAGAAGTTAGGGGGCAGGAGGGAGGGTAACCAGGACTGCAACAGTGAATACACTCGAACATCTACATTTCTGGTGAGTGTACACAACTGTACTATGTTTTTCATGTTTCACTGTTGCAGTCATTACATTTAGGTAGATTCCCAAAGCTATGGTTGGGAGGAGTTTAGATAGCAATAGGGCCAGCTATAAGGCTCTGCAAGACTGCAGTGGCAAAGCCAGCTCTGGATTTAAAGAAAATTGGCAAATGATAATGCTTGGTGAAAGTTTGTACAGAACTCCAGGTAGCAGCTTCTAGGATGGCCCTGGTAGGGACGTCTCTGAGAAAGGCTGTAGAGGTAGATGCAGCCCTGGTGGAGTGAGGTCTGATCCCCTGGGGGATAGGTTTTTTCCATGGTGCTTATAGCAGAAATGAATGCAATGGCTTATCCATTTAGAAATGGTTTGCTTTGAAATAGCCTTCCTCTCTGCCCCTGCAGCAAATGCCACCAGCAGTTGTTCAGATTTCCTTTAAGGTTTAGTCCTGTCCAAGTAGAATCTAAGTTGTCTGTGCACATCTAAGGAATGCAGTATCCGTTCCCCTTTGTTCTGTGGATTGGGAAAGAAGGTTGGCAAATGAATGGACTGATTAAGAGCCACAATGGATACCAACTTGGGCATGAAGGATGGATTGGTTCAGAGGGACACCCTGTCCGCATGAAAGATGATGAAAGGCTCCACTGCTATAAGGGCCAGTAATTCAGATACTTTTCTAGCTGAAATGATTGCTAAAAGGAAAGCTGTTTTCCAAGAAAGAAATTTTAAGTCTGCAGTAGCAGCTGGCCTGAAAGGAGGTAGAGTGAGTTGCTCCAAGACAAAGTTAAGGTCCCAGGCTGGGGTTGGAGCTCTCCTGGGTGGTCTCAAAATGTTGGCCTCTCTGAGGAACTGCTTGAGCAGTGGATGAGAGAAAAGGAGAGGTTCTGTGTTATGAGCTGAAATGGCTGAGGTGTGGATTTTAATGGAGGAAAAAGACAGGCCCTTGTGAAGCATCTCAGTTAAGTATTGTAAAATCTGAGGTAAATTGGGTGCTGCTGTGCTCATCCCTTGAGATTGGTTCCAGGCACAGAACAGTACAGTTGTGTACCTACCATACATGTAGATGTTCGAGTGTATTCACTGTTGCAGTCATTACACTTGGGTTATCCTGCTGGCAGGCGACCCGCAGTCGGCCCGAGTTCCAAAGTCTTGGTCCGGCGTCGGTTGCTGTCGCCTCTTCCCTGACATCAGTGCGCTAGGGGTATAAAAGTTGCAACCGACGCCACTTTCTTCAGTTTTTCTTAACCCAGATGTTAGGTGCCCCCAGATATGAAGGCTGAAAAGATACAAATATGCCGAACAAACATGCATATATTACTATAAACATTTCCTTCATCTACAAGCAAATACACCACATAGGTTGTATAGAGTTGAGAAGTACAGAATAGTCCCAGCAAAGAGGGGGATGGTGGGTGGGTAACCTGGACTCCAACAGTGAATACACTCGAACATCTACATTTATGGTAGGTACACAACTGTACTATGTTCATCGTGTTTCACTGTTGCAGTCATTGCAATTGGGTAGAATCCCAAAGCTGAGGTTGGGTGGCTGGGTGTAGATTGGATTTAGCGAGGCTAACAAGCCCTGCAGAACTGCAGTGGCAAAGCCTGCTCTGGATTTGGAGTAGAGAGGTAGGTGGTAGTGCTTGGTAAAAGTGTGCACTGAGCTCCAGGTTGCAGCTTCTAATATGTCTTTGGTTGGTACTCCTCTGAGGAAAGCTGCTAAGTGGCTGCTGCACTGGTAGAATGAGGCCTAATGCCCTTAGGCACTGATTTGCCATGTTGTGCATAACAGAAGTGGATGCAGTGTCCTATCCATTTGGAGATTGTCTGCTTTGTAATAGGTTTTCCATGTGATCCTGCAGCATATGCTACAAACAGTTGCTCAGTTTTTCTGAAAGCTTTTGTTTTGTCCAAGTAAAATCGTAGCTGCCTGTGTATATCCAAAGCGTGCAGAAGTCTTTCCCCTTTATTCTGGGGATTTGGGTAGAAAGTGGGCAAATGAATTGTTTGGTTTAAGGCCACATTGGAGACCACTTTTGGCATGAATGTTGGGTCCGTCCTAAGAGAAACCCTGTCCTGATGAAATATGAGGAAAGGTTCCACAGCCATCAATGCCTGTAACTCTGAGACTCTTCTTGCTGAGGTTATTGCTAGGAGCAGAGCAGTTTTCCATGACAAGAATTTTAGATCAGCTGTGCTGGCTGGTTCAAATGGAGGCAGTGTTTGTTTTTCTAAAACAAAATTGAGGTCCCAAGTAGGTACTGGTGCTCTCCTAGGGGGTCTTATATTCTTTGCCCCTCTGAGGTACTGTCGTAGTAGAGGATGTGAAAAAATAGGAGGATCCATATTGTAATGAGCTGAAATGGCAGAGGTATGGATTTTAATAGATGAAAAGGATAGGCCTTTGTCCAACATCTCAGTCAGGTATTGCAAAATGTGAGGTATATTAGGGACCAGTGGGTCGAGCCCTTATGCCTGGTTCCAAGCACAGAATCTCTTCCATTTTTCTGCATAAGATTTCCTAGTGCTGGGTCTCCTGGCTTCCAAAATTATATCTATATCTATAACAGCTTTAGAGAGAGGTGCAGTCTGAGTGGCTACATTATCTGCCATGCTGCCAGGTTTAAGGTTCTGAGTTGACTGTGCAGAATCCGATTGTTTTGCTGTGTCAGAAGACGAGGGATTTGAGGTAGAAGCCAAGGTGGGCCTTGGGACAAAGTCTTTAGAATTGGGTACCAGTGCTGGCATGGCCAGTCTGGTGCAATCAGGATCATTTTTGGCCTCTCTTGTCTGACTTTTAGAAGGACCTTGGTGAGAAGAGGCATCGGAGGGAAGGCAGAGACTGTCAGGTTTTTCCAGCTGAATGATAGAGCATCCACTTTCCATGCTTGAGAGTGATAAGTCCTTGTTCAAAGTTTCTGTATTTGGCAACTGTGAGGGGAGGCAAAAGATCTATGTCTGGGCATTCCCATTCCCTTGTTATCATGTTGAACACTTGTGGATTTAGCTTCCATTCATGAGGATCCATGAGATTTCTGTTTAGTTCGTCTGCCAGTGTATTTTTTGTTCCTGGCAGGAATTGTGCTTGCAGATGTACCTGGTAGGTCAGTGCTGTGTTCCACAAAGTCATGGCTTGTCTGCATAGGGGGTAGGAATGTGTGCTCCCTTGCTTGTTTATGTACCACATAACAGTGGTACTGCCCATCTTTACTGATACTTGTCCTGAATGTATTAGGTCCTTGAAGGCTGTCACGGCATTCTGTACAGCTAGCATCTCTTTTTGATTGATGTGAAGATGCATTTGTTCCTTGGGCCACGTGCCCTGAACACATTTTCCTGCCATATGTGCTCCCCAGGCATAATCCAATGCATCCATTGTTATTGTCTGCCTGGCTGTAGGTAAGGTGAAAGGTTGTCCCTTGTTGTGGTGACAGGCCTGGGACCACCATCGAAACTCCTGTTGCAGGCAGGGAATCAAGGTTATGATTGTCTCTAGGCTGTGACAATGCTGAGTCCAAACACTTTTTAGATACCACTGTAGTTTCCTCATATGCAGTTTTGCATATGGAATTAGTAGAATGCAAGATGCCATGAAACCCAGGGCCTGCAGTATTTTTCTTGCAGGGAGCTGGGTCTTTGTTGCCATCATTTGAAAGTAATGAGTCAGTTGCCTTTGTTTGTCTGGCGTGAGATAAGCCATCTGGGCAGTTGTATTTAAGCTTGCACCCAGGAATATTATCTCTTGAGAGGGCACTAGTTTTGATTTATTTTCATTTACTGTGTACCCTAGGCAAGTTAGCAATCTTTTTACAAACGCCAGGTGCTTTAGAAGAATGTCCTTGGTCTCTGCTTGAATAAGGCAGTCGTCCAAGTAGGGATATATTTGATTTCCTTTTTGTCTGCAAAATGCAATTACTGGTGCCAGGCATTTTGTGAAGCCCCTGGGTGCAGTAGATAAGCCAAAGGGCAGTGCAGAGAATTGGTAATGCATTGAGCCTGCTATAAATCTAAGGTATCTTCTGCACGATTGTCTGATTGGGACGTGCAGGTATGCCTCCTTGAGATCCAAAGTAACTAGCCAAGCCTCCTTGCCCAGCATGGGCAGAAGTTGTTGTAGTGTTAACATTTTGAATTTTGGAACATCCAGTCAAGTATTTAGGATTGACAGGTCCAGTATTGGTCGCCAGGCTTTGTCTTTTCTGGGTACTAAGAAAAGTTGTGAGTAAAATCCTTGGCCCTGTTCTTCTTGTGGAACTTTTTGAATAGCTTCCATATCCATAAGAGCAGCAATCTGGTTTTGTGCCTCTGCCCATTGGTTTTGTGGCAGGTTTGGCATACCTTTTGGTTTTGGAAGCATGTGGAAGTGGAACCTGTACCCCTGAGAAACTATATTCGGCACCCATTGGTCTTGGGTGATCATGTGCCAATTTTTTGAGAAAAGTGCTAGCTTTCCCCCTAGGGGTGATGTCAATTGGTAAGAGCTTGGCATTTGCAGACGGAAGTCATTGTGACTGTTTCCTATAAGGTTGTGATTTGTCTTCTCCTCCTTTGGGGGCTGAAGCACCCTATTGTTTAGGTCTGTAGGAGCCTTGGGGCTGAGATCTGCCTCTTAGGCGTCTGTATCTGCCTCTTTATGGCCTGTCTGACACTGGAAAGGACCAATGTTTTGAAGGCCAGTTTCTGCTAAATCTAGGTGGTTGAACCTGTAAGACATCTTTCACAGTTTGCATTGACTTTGCTTTATCCTCCATTTTCTTTAACACCTCTTCTGCCTTAACACCAAACAAAGTATCATGCTGTGGTGGAGCATCCAATAATTTCACTTTAACATGGTCAGGTAAACTTTGTTCTTTCAACCAAGCATGTCTTCGAAGAACTGAGCCTGTAACTGCGGCTCTACAAGAAGACTAATGAATCAAAACCACATTGCAGAGTATGCTTTCCCACTTGTTCAACTGGATGCAATAAATCCTGCATTTCTTTACTGTCAAGACTTTCTAAATTTGTAACCATTTTCTGCTTTAACAATGACATGAGATACTGCTGATATTTAAGCATGTGAAACTGACAATTTAAAGCTCTTACAGCTAAAGTAGCAGAAGTGTAAACTTTTTCCCCCATCTGTCAGTGGACAGGATTTTTGGCAGTGGAAGCTTTATCCCCTTTAGGACCCTGAGAAATAGTTTCTGGGTCTGCAGCGGGGTTTTTGTAAAGAAATTTATGAGAGTCAGGGACCCTGTAGTACCTGTCTGGCTTTACTGGTGCAGGGGTAAAGAATCTGGAGACAGACTGGATTCAGAAAAAAACATCATCTACAATATCAAGCACAGGGGGGATAGCCAGGGGCCTATGCTGAAGCAATAAAAGGAAATCTCTGAGCCTTTTCTTGGATTCTGAGTAATCCTGGCTCTCCCAATGTAAATGCTCCCTCATGGTATGCAGGGTTTCCCCAAAAGAGTAATCCTCAGGCGGTGAGGCTGAAGGAATGGACTCTTCAGCATCAGAGTCCTCATAGGGGGGAGGAAGAGAATAGCCCTGGTCAGAAAAAGAATCAGAGGAAATGAAAACCTGATCAGAGGAATCATAATCAGTGTCTTGCCTAGGCCTTTTGTCAGGAGGGGGATGGGAGCCCCTGATTAAAGTAATAAGGTCTTCGGCCATTTTAAGCATCTGTTTCTTTGGCATGGATGTTTCCTTGTCTTTAATGGTGTTTTTGCCTTTGCTGCTGTAGTAGCTTTAATTGTAAGCTGTGAAAGTCTAAAAACACCCTCAGAAGCCGGTGCCTGCTCAGCGGCTCCAGACCCATCTAAGGGTATAGTTTCCGTAGGCCCAATACCTTGAGTTTCCACAGGCCTCGGTGTCTCCACATGGCTGTCGGTTACGGCCTGTGGCTCCGAGGTAGCGGGTGTCAGGGGCTGCGAAAGCGCCTCACTGAGAACCGGTGAATCGGCGACTGGCCTAGAAGAGGCTTCGTCGTCAGTTTTAGACCTTGGATGCCTGTCTTTTTCTTTGTCTTTCAGCTTTTTATACATTCCGGTCGTCGGTTGTTCTGACTTGTCTGGGGTACACCATAAACGAAAAGAAATCACACCTGGTACCCTGTCAATAAATTATATTCCTGGGAGCAAGCTTGAATACAACTTCCCAGATGGCTTACCTCATGCCAGAGAAACAAATTCATTTGACAGTCTACTTCAAACAAGTGGCCACAAAAACCCTGCTATCTGCAAGACAAATAATGCAAGCCTTGAGGTTCATGGCCTCCTGCATTCATCTAATTCCATATGCAAGACTGCATATGAGGAAACTACAGTGGTATCTAAAAAGCCTATGGTGTCAACATTCTCAGGACCTAGAAACAATGATTCCTATCATACCTTGCCTATGCCTAGAGTTCCTTTGGTGGGCAGAGGTCTGCCACAAAAACAAGGGACTACCTTTCACACTACCCCCTGATGCCCACACCCTAACAACAGAAGCATCAGACTATGCATGAGGGGCTCAGCTGACAGGGAAGTGCATTCAGGGCAAATAGAACCCAAGTCAAATGCACCTGCATATCAATCAAAAAGAAATGTTAGCTGTACAGAATGCTCTGACAGCTTTCAAGGACTACATTCTTCCGGGACAACTAATGGTAAAGACGGACACCACCACTGTTATGTGGTACATAAACAGGCAGGGGAGAACACATTCTTACCCCCTCTGCAGACTAGCCATGGCATTGTGGAACACAGCCTTGAGCTACCAAATGCACCTACAAGCTCAATTCCTGCCAGGAAAATTAAATACACTGGCAGACTGACTAAGCAGAAACCTCATGGACCCACACGGGTGGAAAGTGGAACCAAGGACTTTCAACATGTTGACAAGCAAATGGGGGAGCCCAGATATAGACCTGTTTGCCACTCCCCAGAACTACCAATTGGACAAATTTTGCACAAGGACTCCCCACAAGGAAGCCTGGAAAGTAGATGCTCTGTCCTTCAGCTGGAAAAACCTATCAGTCTATGCCTTCCCCCCTCTGCCTCTGCTCTCCAAAGTACTTTGATTGCTCCAGACTGGCCGTGCAAACACTGGTACCCCCTCCTGCGCAGTGTGTCATGGTTATCTCCATGGCACCTGCCTAAGACTCCTTCCCTGCTGTCTCAGCAGGAGAACCAGATTCTGCACCCTCAACTTCTAACACTGAACCTTGCAGCCTGGCTAATTAATTAATCTCTCCTTTACCATCCCTCAACAAACCTGTGATGGATATCATTTTAGAGGCAAGGAGGCCTAGTACTAGAAAATCTTATGCTGAAAAATGGAAAAGATGTTCATCGTGTTTCACTGTTGCAGTCATTACACTTGGATTATCCTGCTGGCAGGCCACCTGCAGTCGGCCTGAGTTCCAAAGTCTTGGTCCGGATCAGTTGCTGTCGCCTCTTCCCTGACATCAGTGCGCCAGGGGTATAAAAGTTGCAACCGACGCCATTTTCTTCAGTCTTTCTTGCCATGCGGTTCCTGAAGCAAAAGCAGTTCGCAAGTGCAGGTCGGCTGACTCCTGAGATTTTCAAAATTGAATTTCAGAACCGAAGTCTTCAATAAAGCTAAGTACCCCATTGGGGAAACTTTTTCTTGCTCCAGACCAATGTCAGTAAAATAATAATTGTATTTCTTGTGGGAAGCAAATACCTCATAAGGACTTTCACTCTTACTGCATTCCTTGCCTAGGCCCTGACCATGACGTTACTAGTTGTCAGTTTTGTGCTAGATTCAATAAACACACTATTAAACGTCTGTTTGATTTTGCTTTACATTATTTTGGACGAAGATTTAATTACAAAGCATAGGTATCTTCTGCAAGATTCCCTGATTGGGATGTATAGGTATGCTTCTTTTAAATCTAGTGTTTCCAACCAGGCATCTTTGCCTAGCATAGGAAGTAATTGGTGAAGAGTCAGCATCTTGAATTTTCGGAATCTCCAAAAAGGTGTTTAGAGTAAACAGGTCCAGATAGGATGCCATGAATTGTCTTTTCTGGGTACCAGGAAAAGTCTCGAGTAGAAACCTTGTCCCTTTTCCTCTTCTGGTACCAGTTGAATAGCCCCCATGCTTAAGAGAGAAAGTACTTGTTTTTGGGCCTCTGCCCACTGATTTGGGGGTAGATCCGGCCACCCGCTTTGTGATGGCAATGTGTGGAAGTGAAATCTGTATCCCTGGGACACTATATTTAAAACCCATTTGTCCTGGGTAATGAGTTCCCAATTCTTTGCATGAAGAGCAATCTTTCCCTCCAAATGGGCAGTCAGTTGATAAGTGCTTGGAAATTTTAAAAAGAAGTCATTGAGACAGTTTACCATAAGGGGGAGTCTTATTATTCCCAGATTTGGAAGTGGAGGCCCCCCACTGCTTAGTTCTGTGTGTCCTCTGGGACTGAAACCTGGGGTTTTTGCTGTGTCTGGGTTTTGCGTGAGAAGACCTGGAAGGGGCTGAAACGGACCAATTCTTAGAGGGCCAGTGCCTACTAAATCTAGGAGGGTGAACTTGTAAAAAAATCTTTAACAGTTTGCATAGATTTTAGCTTTATCTTCCATCTTTTTAAGAACTTCCTCAGCCTTGTTGCCAAACAGGCGGTCCTGATTTAAAGGAGCATCCAACAATTTAGCTTTAACATGATCAGACAAAGATTGCCCCTTAAGTCAAGCATGCCTTCTGAGCACAGACCCAGTAACAGCAGCCCAGCAAGAGGCCTCTAATGAATCAAAACCACATTGCAAAGTACGTTTTCCAACTTGTTCAGCAGAATACATTAAATCCTGTAATTCTTTATTTTCCACACAGTCAGGAATCAACATAATTTTCTGTTTAAGCAGTCCAATAACATGTTGCTGATACTTTAACATATGAAACTGTCAGTTTAAAGCCCTAATGGCCAAGGTTGCAGAAGTGTAAACCTTCTTACTCTATCTATCCAGCGCCCTGGAGTCTCTATCAGAAGGGGCAGGATTTTTAGCAGTAGAAGTCTTAATGCCCTTGGGCCCCTGTGAAATAGACTCTGGATCTGCAATAAGGGTTTTTAAAAATGAACTTGTGGGCCTCAGGGACAGGAGCAGGAGGCAGGGAATCAGGGTCCAAACTAGATTCCGAAAAAGCATCATCAACAATGTCTAGTACAGGAGGAATAGCTAAAGGCCTATGCTGAGGTAAGAGAAGGAAATCCCTAAGCCTCTTTTTTGAATCAGAAAAATCCTGGCTTTCCCAGTGGAAATGCTCCCTTAGAGTATGTAAGGTTTCCCCAAAAGAAAAATCCTCAGGAGGGGAAGCAGAGGGAATGGAGTCCTCTACATCAGAATCTTCATAAGTAGGTAAGGGCAAATCCAGACAATCAGAAGAATCAGAAAAAACAGAATCCTGATCAGAAGATTCATAATCAACTTCAGTCCTAGGCCTCTTAGAAGGGGGAGGGGGGGGGGGTTGGCTACCCCTGATTAGAGTTATTAGATCTTCAAATTACACAACGGCCAGCAAGTTATGTTCCAAAAGCAATTTATTGTAGAAAATACATAGGATATAGCAATATATCCTGCTCCAAACCGGTTTCGGTTACCCTTCTTCAGTGGAGCAATAACAAATGTAAAGAAGCCAACCACAGCATCTGATACCATTTTATACTGTCAGTCAACACAATCAACCAATCAAAATTCAAGAATAAGTTTTTTGAAAGGACCCAGCACCCCATATTGTGAAACCACAGATTATAATTTAAACCCATTCAAATAAATAAACAAACATAACACAGTAACATGCCAAAATACATCAAAAATAATATGCACACATAAATAAAGAAACCAAATATTGTTTTTTGGGAACATAAGCCCAATCACATGAACAGAATCTGATATGCATATGTAAAACAAAATAATTAATAGTATATTTAATCATCAGCAAAAGTAATAGAAGATCTACGTCAGTATAACATTAATAAATTGTTATATATACTCTGATATTATCAAGATCATATATATCATAACAATAAAAGGATATATATCCCAGTAGGTGTATTAAAGGTGATCATTAATGCCCGGCGGAAATAATGCACCCAAATGTATGATCCAATATTTCTCTTTTTGTGTCAAAATATTTTCACATGTGGTTTCACAATATGGGGTGCTGGGTCCTTTCAAAAAACTTATTCTTGAATTTTGATTGGTTGATTGTGTTGACTGACAGTATAAAATGGTATCAGATGCTGTGGTTGGCTTCTTTACATTTGTTATTGCTCCACTGAAGAAGGGTAACCGAAACCGGTTTGGAGCAGGATATATTGCTATATCCTATGTATTTTCTACAATAAATTGCTTTTGGAACATAACTTGCTGGCCGTTGTGTAATTTGCATAGTTTGGTTGGCCGTGCATCGCTCCACGTGAGAGGTTTGGTGTGTTTGGTTATTAGATCTTCAGCCATTCTTATCATTTATTTTTTAGGCATAGAGGCCTGAGCATGTGGCCTGGGCGTTGTTTTTTAGGCATGGATCGAGATTGAAGCCTAAGTAAAAAAGGAGGCGTCGATTTAATATGCAAGTCCGTAGGCCTGAATACACCCTCAGAAACCGGTGCCTGCACAGCAGCTCTGGACCCATCCAAGGTAGAGACATCTGCGGGGTCCATAGTTGAAGCATCTCGCGACCGAATGGGTCTCAGTAGAGGCCTGCGAATCAGAAGCTGCTAAAGCGCCTCACTGAGTACCGGCGAACTGGCGACTGGCTTAGGAGAAGCGTCATCGGCAGTTTTGGACCTCGGCGGCCTGTTTCTGTCTTTATCATTGCGTTTTTTCAGAATCCCAGTAGTCAGATGGCTAACCGACATTTCTAGATAATTAAACCGAGAACCGAAATATTTAGAGGCGAAAATATACAGACGACGGATAGTGTGCTGACTAAATAAAGCACAAAACCGACAAGGTACGTCGCGGTCAGAGCCTAGGCAAGAAATACAGTATGAATGAAAATCTTTATGAGGTATTTGCTTTCCACAAGTAATGCAATTGTTAACTTTTACTGACATCAGTAAGGAGCAAGAAAAAGTTTCCCTAACAGGATACTTAGCTTTAGTTGAAGACTTCGGTTCTGAAACTCGAAAACAAAAATTTCAGGAGTCGGCTGACCGGAACTTGCGAACTGCTTCTGCTTCGGGCACCGCACGGCAAGAAAGACTGATGTAATGGCGTTGGCTACATGTTTTATACCCCTGACGTCGTGGAAGAAGGGACAGCAACCGATGCAGGACCCAAGACTTTGTTAATCAGGCTGACTGAGGGCTACCTGCAAGCAGATAACCCAAATGTAATGACTGCAACAGTGAAACATGAAGAACATCAGAAGCAGTAGTCGCAGTCTGAGCTGATGAAGCAATCCTATGCTCCGATGACGATTTGTGGGCCTTATGTTTGTGAGACTTGCCCTTATCACCAGCTGGTGAAGAGGGGACGTTTCTTGTCCTTCACTGGAGGGGTTGAGACCTCTGACACAGAAAGGGCCTCCGAGAAAGGATAAACTAAAAGGCCTCTCAAAATCAGTTTTTCCTTTCGTTCAGCGTCCACTGACAAAAACTTTGACAAATCTGGCAAGGAGGTTTAACAGAGAGGTGAGAAACCCCCAGACAATAAACACAGTCGTCATGCAAGTCACTGTTAGGGAGTTTACCATTGCAAGAGGTGCAATGTTTAAACCCCAATGTCCTTTTTTGTCAGACATTTCCATACACACACAAAATACACACACTACTAGTACCCAGAAAGAAAGAAGGAAGAAGAAATAGCAAGACGATACCAACGATGGTATCAAGCGATACCACAAGGGTAAGGAGAGGGCGAACCAACAATGGTATAAGAAATACCCAATGGGTAGAGCTAGTTAGATAAAATAAGGGTAAAAGAGTGAGATTAGGAAAAAAAGGTTCAAAAATACACAATTATCAATAAATATATAACACTTAGCTTGAGAGCTTGGTGAAATGCTGCTATATGGCTACGCAGCAAACGAAATATGAGGTAACGGGGAGAAGGGCATTGTGGGTAGCACTTAGCTCGAGAGTTGTTGGTGTACACGAGCTTGGTATTAGGCTGACACAGTTCCAAGGGATCGGAACTGAACCCATCAGTGATGAATGGAAAGAAGATTAACAACATCAGAGTAAATGCTTATCTAACTGCCTTCAAGGAAATCATAAGCGGTCTTATTCCACAGGCAAAGGCAAACAGATAAAAGTATACTACAGTCATTAACTGAATATGGAGTAAACACCCTTGCATACTTATCCCCAAGAAATGCCCAACATTACACGTGTTGTGAAAAAAATTTGATGGTTCTTTCTGCTATACCCTTAGTTCAGTTACTAGTGTTATTTGCAGGAGAAATAATTAGATGCTTGTAAATGAAAAGGCTGCACTTACTATGAATACTCTTACTGTTAAACTACTTTACGTGAACTATTATCCATATGTTGCTTGCATTTTTACCATTAGAATCACTAGTTTTAATCTTGAATTCTACAGCTACCAGCATGGCAAACATTATCTGACCAAAAATGGAACCTTTAAATGTGATGCAGCATTTTCTCTTACCTTCTCCATTATGGAATGCCCCTCCTTGTACCCTCAGAAACATTAGGAGAGATTAAAAAAATTCCCAACTACTTGTCATTGTAATGCTACCTTGCCTATGCTACAGATTCCCATGGTTCTACTTAGCACACACAGACATATGCTCATGTTGACATACTCATTCTTTACTCAGTACTTAGCACACCCGAACTTACGCTCATGTTGACATACTCATTCTTTACTCAGTACTTGGCACACCCAGACTTATGCTCATGTTGACATACTCATTCTTTACTCAGTACTTGGCACACCCGGACTTATGCTCATGTTGACATACTCATTCTTTACTCAGTACTTAGCACACCCGGACTTATGCTCATGTTGACATACTCATTCTTTACTCAATACTTGGCACACCCGGACTTATGCTCATGTTGACATACTCATTCTTTACTCAGTACTTGGCACACCCAGACTTATGCTCATGTTGACATACTCATTCTTTACTCAGTACTTGGCACACCCGGACTTATGCTCATGTTGACATACTCATTCTTTACTCAGTACTTAGCACACCCGAACTTAAGCTCATGTTGACATACTCATTCTTTACTCAATACTTGGCACACCCGGACTTTTGCTCATGTTGACATACTCATTCTTTACTCAGTACTTGGCACACCCAGACTTATGCTCATGTTGACATACTCATTCTTTACTCAGTACTTGGCACACCCGGACTTATGCTCATGTTGACATTCTTTACTCAGTACTTAACACACTCGGACTTACGCTCATGTTGACATACTCATTCTTTACTTAGTATAATTATTTGCTCATGAAACCAGTTACTGCTCCATCACAACCAACCTTATTGCGTGCTTATTTATTAATTTTACATTTGTTAACTAAGTAGGTATACTGTTCAAGGACCCCCCTTCAGATATGACTTGGTCTATATACTACTTACATATCCCTCCACGATGCCACTTAATATACCTATTTTCAATGCACTCACGCCATCTTGTCAACTCTATTTGGACTTCACTCCACCATTTTCTGACATTATTTCTTCTTCATCCATTTATATACTATCATGGACCCATTCCTTATTACACCTTGTCTTAACTGAGAGTCTAGTATCTTAGGAAAATCCATTTCATATTTTACTGGCATTTATAATGACTACTATGACTGCACACTACTTGCTAAGTTACATGTTACTTATCAGACGTGCTTTTATTTACTGAGTCTACTCCAACATATGACTCACTATAACACTATTGTGCCTTTGGCATGTGTCCTGGCTTTAAAAGGTCAGAAATGGATGAGTCCACGATTACTTTTAACTGATAGATACAAATTCTGTAAAGGTGCACTGTATACCACAGAAACCCCATATGCAGATTGTCTGTAATAACAGTGTCTTAGATTAAAACATTTAAGTAGCTACATTACAGTGTAACCGTGCTGGTATGATTGTCCTGCTTGAGCTGGACTATCCCAGTCATCTTTTATTAGTTAGAATTGATGTGACACTCTGGTTGCAACATTTCGTTTTATATCCCCCCTGCTGCTCTTGACAATAATGTGTTTATGAATCCAAAAAGATGGCTAGCACCAGCTGCAGGCAAATGTTTTATTCACAACAGCAGTGAAAGCTTGTAAGTGCTTTCGTCCCAAGTTTAAAATAATATAGGAACTTCATCAGACCATTCATCAGACCTGGTCTGATGAAGTTCCTGTATATATTTCTTTCTTTTTTAAGTTTAATACTCCTTTGGGAATTATAATTTTGGCCAGCACAGATCAAGTGGTTCCTTTTAAGCACCTTACATTAGCTAATGCAGACAGAAAACAAAAAATGACAGGCAGTGATCATCAACTACTAAGTCCAGCATGAATGGGCTGCTAGCAACAGTCAAATACTTAACAGTACAGGTGTTCTAGCACCACTCTGTGGTGCAGCATCAAAGACCTCATCCAGCCAGTCCTGCTGTAGAACTGGGAAGAACATCCCACCCAGCATGAATAATGAACACCCACACCTCTCAACTGTTCTCATTTTGATGGAACGTCCCTACCTGAGCCCTGATTTATCCCTGCACATCATGTACCTGTTTTTGGAGATGCTTCCCTATTTTCAGGCTTGATTTAACCTTCACTCAATTTTCTGAATCCCCAATCTTTATTTGTGATTTCTGAAGCCGTCTAAATACAGAGAAAACCACACTGCATGACCAACATACTAGTGGCACAAATAATTTTTCATTAAAATCTGCAGAAGTCTACAGATTTTACAAGCTCTTTGATAACGTGTTTATATTTTTCTATAATTCTTGCCCCTCTGTTTTTAAAGCAGGTGTTTCTGTGTGGTATCCCACAATACTACTGGAAGCAGGAAGAGTTGTATGCTATTTGGTGTTCAGTTTTTATGCTAATTAGCTGTCCAGATTTTTGCCTGGGTGCTGCTACTTTTCAAGGGCCTTTGTTCCTATTTTCAGTGTCTGCAGGTTGAGAGGTTTGCTTACACTTGCTTTTTTTAAAGACCTGGAAAATGACCTGAGCAACATAATCAGTCAGTCCAAAACCAATAGCACTTCTGATTCCTGTATATACAAGTTAACAAGCACCACAGTAGGAGACCACAAGGACAGGCACACTAATAAGCAAACACTGACCTTGGATAAGTAACGATAATTAATAACACAAAACATCTAAAAGTGCGAGAAGTCACTAAAATGAAAGACAGTACTCAACATCTCATGCTAAGAGAATTAAGTTAAACTGAAACCTGAGACTTAAGTAAATAAATTCCAATAAATTCCATTATCCCACCCACCACTTAAAGGAAGGAAAGAAAGCTTTCACCTTCTTGAAGAAGAAAAGTCATGCTAAGCCTGGGCTTTACTGTTACAGTACAGAAAAACAGCATCTCATCAATTATTTTTAAAATCTATACCCGGAAAATGTACTGAGAATATAAAGTACGTGAACAGAGTTTATAAGGCCAAAGAAAATATTCTACACTATTTTAAAAGCATTTTTATGGAAACAGTTTAGACAGCAGCAGTAGCAGAAATGGGAAAAAAAAGGCTTACATTTTGCAGCATACCTTTCACACAAATAGCAGTTAAAAAAATGAGTAAGTTTTCTTGATATATGAATTCCTCTGAAAACCATTTATCAATAGGCCTGTTTACCTCTACAGCCGAGTCCCTCAAGCCAACAGCCATGTCATTCCCCTTTGACTGATTAATTAGCCAATCAGGGGACATTTTTCATGGGAGGCAGGATGGTTTATTTCAGCTAATGTTCAGTCTCTAATGGCGACACATTACAGCCAACTCGGCTCTTTTGGCTTACTGAAGTGACCAAATGGAAAAGATGGAAGATAAATCAAAAATGTTCCCTTTACTTCCTCACTGGTCCCTAACAAAACCCTAAGGAAAAAACAGCTCGGGGCAAGCTTCTACACCAACAGAGAGAGGGAAAAAAAGAAAAAGAGAAAGAATGAAAAAGGTGCCAACTGCCTTGCATAAAAAGAGCAGCCGCCTTCTGATTTTTCACAATGTATCAAGACGTGAATTATTGCGCATTTCTTGAATAAGTTGCAGAAGCCAATAAGCAATTCCCTATTGCTTCACTCTATGTTTTACTGGAAAAGATACAAAGGTATTAAATGACAGCTTTTCTTTATTAGGAGCTTATACAGTGCATTGCATTCAAAACCAACTGTATAAATAGGTACTAAAGACCTGGCAAAATCAGGAAATGCAGTCATAACTATGTCATGACACTTCCACAGATTTCAGTATCAATATTTTCTTAAACAGATTCTGCTTTGTACGTACCACTGTATGATGATTTCTCTATGAACCTCTTTATAATATTTATGGTCGGAGGCAAGAGTTATGTTCAAATGTTGCTGGGAGGTCATTTTTACAGATGTAAAAAAGTAGGCAGTCAAAACAAAAGTACCCTTTCTTCAATTAAACATATGAATGCAGACAATGTTTCTAATCACCCACCACTGTGAATGTAGAAACATCCCATGTGCTGTCCGCTGTATGAAGATGTGCATTAGACATGCTAAACTGAACATAGTAAATCTGTGCTAGAAAAGATGGGTGCCCCCCAAAAAAACATTTGTCCATAACTGACTGCAGGTTAAGAACTTATGTCCAGAAGCAGTGATGCATAAGTGTAGCCATCTTTTGTGACACACGGTCTGATCCAACCAATCCGTGCTTTCTAGATGTATAACATACCGGATATAAACAAGAAGCGGTGAAAAAGCAGTTCTGACTGGGAGCCTGGAGAAGACAGTTTTGTTGCTGCATCTGCTTTACTGCAGATCATTCAAAGGCTCACTCGGAAAGATGCATCACTTTTTTAAGTGCTCCATGGACAAGGGAAGTGGGTGTTGGGGGGTGTAAGTGTAAAGCAACAGCTAATAACTGACAGGGAGGGACAATGGGAGACATACAAGTTTACTAGTACCTGGAACTGGAGTATAACACCAATGTCTCATTCAGAAAGTTAAAAGGAATAGTGCATTGGGTGCCTCATCAGTGAGAAGCAATCTGCTGAATAAGCTAAAATCAAAATACATCTTACAGACATTTTTTTAAATTAATAAATGAAAACAAGCTTCGTTATGTGGTGCACTTATAGCAAACCGAGGTGGCTTAATCACACAAATTTGTTTTTTGTACTTTGGATATTCAAGCAATCCAAACAGTAAATATGATAGACAGGCAAAGTGGAAAAGTAATAAGTACTTTTTGTTGCCTCTTGTTCTTGTACGCAGTTGATCATCAGTTGTCTCTACTGTCTCATATTTGCTCCGTCTGCCTGTCCCTCCCGACTCCCCCAGACTAACTCCAATTAGAGTTGGGGAGGTAGTCTGTGATGGGGTGTCACACTGCTGTCATGGGACTGTCCCTTACTTTTGCAAGGGTGCAACACCAGCAAGAAACCCCCCTCACCCTTGGTAGCACTTTGGAGTTGTTTCCCCAGTCTCCACCAGATAAAATCGAACCACAATGAGCACCCTTTGTGGGAACCCTTCCCTGCCTACCTCCTTACACCCCACCTGCTTATCTAACCTGGGCTTCCTGCACTACACAATGGCAATGGAGGGAAAGTAATAAACATTTAAGGAAGAAGGATGTGTGCCCAACAGCATGGCAACAAAGGCTAACCATATAACAAAAAACATTAATTCACTTATGTTTTGGTAAGGCAGCACAAATGGAAAGTACAAAATCAAAGGAGGCCAATAAAATTAAAACAGTTCTTGTAGAAATTATATATCATGATCTGGAGGTGACCATACATGGGAGAATTTTGAGAAATACATATGAATGCAGACAATGTTTCTAATCACCCACCACTGTAAATGCAGACACATCCCAAGTGCTGTCTGCTATATGAAGACGTGCATTAGACATGCTACACGTACTAAGCAGCATCCTTTTAAGAGAATATTTCATACAGATGCATACTACTAATCCAAAGGGACAGCACAGATTGTGTAGTCTGATCACATGTATGGAATCTGTGTAGGTTTAAGAATTACATCCCAGAAAGAACAAATGGGGTGAATACAAAAAAGACAAAATTATAAGCTGGCCACAGTGCAGGGTCAGGTGATATATCTGTGCCTCCTACCAATAAGAATTAAGGAAACTACTTAGTTCCATGAGAAGACTAGCCAGGGCAAGGAAAATTTAAAAGGCAAAAGTTTGCTTCAAGTTTTAAGTACATATGAAAGGTATGACTGACCTTACAGACTAGAGTTACAGTGCACTGCATCTTAAAAGCCGGATTCTAAATAGCTGTAAAATCTAAAATCTTTGTATATGTCACTGTTTCCAAATAACATATCAGATCACACAGTGAAAATTGACTACCCCAAATGTCCATCTCACAGCCACCTGCCCACCCTCCTCGAAATCAGTATATATTATATCCAGGGCACTTGCCTTGTTTAACAATCTAACCCAGTCAAGCAAATTGGATCCAATAAAGGCAAACACAACTTGTTAATTAAATAGCACACTTTAAAGTAAAATAAAATAATATGAACTGGGACAGCACAAGCAAAACTTCAATAAACATATTTAGCGCTTTTGTTCCTGCTCAGGGAACTTCATCAGAACAAAAAAATATTACACACACACATATTTACATGCATCTGCAGTTGTATTAGGGTATTAAGTATTTCAAGTTTTAGTAGGAAAGGGAAATACTGACGTTGTTGTTAGATGAGTTAAGGACTATGAACCAATTAATTTTTTGTTTCAATTGTGAAATAACCAATGGTAGTGGGGTTGTCATTATTTTAACAATGGGTGTGTAATGTTTGCACATTATGATGAAGTCCTCTGAGCAGGAACAAAAGCACTAAATCTGTTTATTAAAGTTTTTCTTGTGTCATCCGTTCGTATTATTTTATTTTACTTTACTTTAAAGTGTGCTGTCTAATTAACAAGTGATCTTTGCCTTTATTGGATCCAGCTTGTCTGACTGGGTTAGACTATTACAATGTGGTATTTTTTTACTCAGGTTTCCACCGGCACTTCCCTTATTTGATAACTAGTTTACCTTTGACTCCTGAACCCCCAAAAAAAGCACCTAAACCATTTTTGATTTCACCTCCCATGTCCTAGTCTGCCTTTATGCTACTGTCCTGCAGTCAACGTGTGGCATATTAACCTCCTGCTCATTAAGAGGTACATTATGTAGGCTACTCACCATAACACTGGATCTCTGAAACTGCCTCCTGCAAAGATCCATTAAAAGGACTGGTTCTGTTGCAGATAACTACATCTGGCTCAAATTTTCAATTACTCCTATTCTTTGCCATCCTATCAATGTCACCATG
This sequence comes from Protopterus annectens, assembly GCF_019279795.1. Lineage (NCBI taxonomy): Eukaryota > Metazoa > Chordata > Ceratodontiformes > Protopteridae > Protopterus > Protopterus annectens. The sequence goes on along the minus strand of NC_056729.1, from coordinate 1,166,628,951 downwards.
CTACTTCAGTTCATGAATAAAGCTGTCAGTGCCTGCATTTGTTCCCCACGTCTTTCCTGCCTCAGCCGCAATGCTATAACATAATGTAATTCTGATCAAAGCAGAGGCTGCAACACAAGACAGCAGAGCTAAAAATATCAAGTTAAGATTCCAGAGGGCGTCAGGAACAGGAGACCTAGAAATCTATGACTCTGCTGTACCAAACACTTTCTAAGATGCAATGTGATACTTAAGTACCTTGCACAGCTTCTGTATCTTACTCTTACATGCCTTTTCCAAAGCGTACATCTAAAAGACCATCAATACCAAGAAATACAATGGAAAACATGAGCAAGAGGGAGGAAAAAAAACAATACAAAATCCTGTCTCTGACCATATCAGCCTTGGAGTTCAGTTCTTCCAAAGGGAGCACTGTCTCTAGAAACCAAGTTATTTTACTGAAAACAGCATTAAGTAAGATTGGTACATAGGGCAGCCTAGTTGTTTTGTTATACATTACTGGACTGCTGTTAATTGTGTAACGTTTTTCAAATGTGAGACTCCAAAAGGTCAACGGAGAAAAATAGAAGTCATGATTTAACCTCGTTACAGTGCTTGTTCTCACCTCTCTCCCACTGCTCCAACTGTTACTGCACTTTTAGCAGATGCAACAGAATGAAACAGAACATTTTTAACAGTGCATATAACTATGTGAGAGTACCTGCTGTGCAATTCACAGTAGTAGTAAAGCATAGCTGAACTATGCCTCCCACATTTCGGATGAGTTACATGCTGCATGCTGTACTAAGAGTTACTGCATGTACAAGTACTTTAGGTGGCAGAAAGATGCTACACTGAGTGTATATATGATGCATGCATTTTACATGTTATGTACTACAGAAGATGAAGGACAACAGAGTTTACTGATGCTAGTACTTCAAAACATGGGCAAGGATGAAGATATCTATCATTTTGTTAATGTAAGATATACAGTGCTGTTGGTGTGCTACGTAATGGTGACTTGACATCATGTTAGGCACAAGTCATGGACCTGAAGAGATGGATCCAAAGTAGGTTTTTAGCAGTGTTTATAAGTTTACATGGCTTGGTTTGTACATACTTTTTGTGGTTTGTAATTCATATAAAAAACACTGGTGGTTAATTCTCATATCTGGGTAAACAATGGGGTTAAGCTCCCCAGTAATATTCCTAGCAAAAAATGCTGGCTTGGTGGTTTGACATCCAGGCAAAAGTGACACAGTGGTATAACACATAATCAAAGTTAGAAATGTTGAGAAGGACCACTCATTCTACGTATTGGATGAGACTGTTTACATGGGATATTAATGGACTGACCAAAAGGGTGAGAAAAAATAGAATTATGAAAGAGCAATAGGTACAGCAGTGCAAAGCAGATGACATCCAAATGTACCTGTCCTGTCTTTTAGCAACTCAATTTCCTCATTACTCAAATAATTTCAGGAAAAATAATTACCTTAAATTGTCCATTTATGTCCTTGGAATCCAATTTCACTGTTTATATCATCATATACTAACATCTCAGAGAGAAGGTTTTTCTAGGGTTAACAGCTTCATCTTGGTTAATAGATGGTTGGAAGTGGGTGAAGTAAATATGATAGATGGCTTGCTTTTGTTGATTTTGTAAAATAAGTATTTTTTGTTGTAAGTATTTTAAACAAGTGGCAGGAATGACAAGTGAGCTGCAACGGCTCCAACTTTTTCAAGTTGTTCATGGCAAATCGGGAAGTAAGTATGTTTACCAGTTGAGTTACTGTCAGTATATAATGTTTTATTGCACTTTACTGGAAATGTATTTATGTTATGGAAGGGAAACAAATTGTTGAACGAATTTATTTATTTAGCATTTGTTTACCGAGAAAGTCCGACTAACACGGAGCCTATTTTCAGGGTAGGCCCAGGGAGAAATGCTCCAGGTGCATGTCTTTGTAATGTGGGAGGAAACCAGAGCACCCAGAGGAAACCCACACAAATGCAGGGAGGACTTACAGACTCCACAGAGAAGACACCTCAGTCGATAATCGAACCAGAGAACCTTTTGCTGTGAGGCGACAATGTTAACCACTACACCCTGCATCATCCATTTATATACAGAATCCTTTGACAACAGTACCACTTATTTTTGATTTACTGTGAATAAAAAATCCAAGACTGTTGGGGAGATTTACAAAGATTTGGAAGAAACTGTGTACTAGATCAGAGAAAAATGATTGTTACAGTAAAAGTTTGGTACACTGGCAGAGTGGATACCCAGTCAATATAAAAAGCAATATTGTTAAAAGTCAGGCCATCAGAGTAAGCATATTAACTACAGATGAAGTAGAATTCAACAGCAAGTTAAAATAATTACAATATATATTTGTATATAGAGGGTATATCCTGTGAAGATTGTGAAAGGAATGTGGAAGAACTGAGAAAAAAAAAGGAAGTGTAAATTTAAACCTGTTGTTATTAAATAAAAATAGTACAGTAGTGCACAATAACAATGATGAGAAGAGTGTTACAAGAATGAGAGTTGAGTTTAGCCTGGACATGGGGAAAATAAAAGGGATTATAACATCTAATTGGAACATATTAAGAGGATATTATGTTATTTCCAAATGTATTACCAAGCTGCCTCTACTGACATTAAAAAAATGTTTAGAAAAGGGTAGAAAGTTTAAAGTGGTTACATTGGGATGTTATACCAGTAATTTTATAGCTCATAGTTACTAGGCTTGCAGTCAATGGGACCACCGAAGCGCCTAGCCCAAATTCCTGGCTGCCCTCAAGTACTGTTTGGTTAAGTAACTTGCTCATGGTCCTACAGCAGGCAAATAAGGACAGAAGGAATCAAACCGACTTTAACCCTCTGTGCCAACTGCCAGACTTAAGCCTGTGGGATTTGTAAGTATTACTTTTAAATGGCAAATAGTCCTTATTTTATGGACCCTAACACAGGGTTTAAATGTGGCAGCACAGGAAGATACACATGTCAGACAGTTATTGTTCATACGATAAACTGTGACATCTGTAATGCATTTTATGTAGGGATGTCATCATCATCATCAACTCCTCTTTCCCATTTTCTACATGGGGCCACCTCACTCTATGCTATCTTCTTTGACAGTGATGTCTTCTATCTCACAATGCATTCATCTCTTTGCTGGACACCCTCTTTTCCTCATGCCTTATTTCTGTCTGTCCCAAACCATCTTCACTAGACAGATTGTCTTCTGCTTTCCTGCACATAATAGGTTCTATTTGACCTTCTATGCAATTGAAGCTACTTGGCTTCCTCATTTCTTCATCTGTTCAACAGTATGCATCCTATCATCAATCTCAGGCACTTTAGCTTCATTACCTCTAGCTTCCTCAACTGCTCTGCCTTCTCTGCTCATGTTTCTGTAACATACAGTAGTACTAGCCACATCACTGTTTTGCAATCCTTACTCTTCAGCTTCTCCAACATTCTTCTGTCAAACACTACTCCTGACACACTGTGCCAGCTGGCTGCAGCCCCCTGATTCTAGCACTGACCTCCTCATTCAGACATCCCGTATATATGAAGCTGGTAACTTCTTCCAGGATTTTCCCTTCTATCACAAATCTCGGCTCCTTCTGATTTCCCCCATTTGCTACCATTACAAACATCCTATCTCCAATCAGGTTCATTCCATGTACCTTCCACTTTGCATTCCATTACCCTATCCTTTGCTGAAGTTCTTGTTCAGAATCTGCCAGTAGTGCCACATCATCTGCATACAACTCTGTTATGTCCCCTCTGATCTGTTTGCTAATGTAGTCCATCACTAGTATGAACTGCAGTGGCCTCAGAGTTTAATACTGACGTACTACCACTGGGAACCTCTCTGTGAGAATGATCACCATTCACTTGAGTCACTGAGTCTTTCTACATAGCTTGGACTAATTCTACCAAGGTTTCTGAGACTTCAAACCACCACAGGACTGCCCAAATCAGCTTTCTTGTGACCTTGTCATGTGCTTTCTTCAAGTCTAGAAATGTGCAGTTGGACTCTTTCCACATCTCTAGTTTCTTCTCAACTATACGTCTCACTATAAACACTGGTTTTGTTGTGCTGCACCTGATCTGAATCTGAACTGCTCATCTCTCATCTTACTTTCTACTGCTCTGCATACTTATCAATCACCCTCTCCAGAGCTTTCATGAAGTGTGACAGGAGTTTGAAATTCCTAAACTGCCCACAACTGTGAATGTCTCCTTTGTCCTTGTACACTGGCACTAGTATGCTTATTCACCAGTCATCTGGGATATACTTTTCTCTACATACTAATTATGAGTACCTTCAGGAACCATTTCTCCCCTTACTCATGCAATATCTTAATCATATCTGCTATGACCTCATCTGAGCCTGCTGCTTCCCCTGACTTTTGTTTTCCTTACAGATGCTCTTATTAGGGCAGGCTTCTCATCTTCTTTCGTTGTAGGCTGTCTGGGGCAGTAGAACTTGTGTGGGCTTTTCTTCATTCGGAAGCAGCAGGAAAGATTCCTTCCATCTGCCTTCAATGACCTATGTACTACTGAGCAGGCTGTTGCTGGCCATCCCTTATAGAAGGCATCTGATGACTCTCTTCATCTTTCTGTCTTTTTCTTGCAACTTGATAGAGTTTCTTTGTGCCATCTACTGACTCACTTTCCAGAAGCTGGTAGACTGTGTGACTCTGATGCCTTATTCTTCACTACTGCAATTGCCATCTTAGCCTCTTTGTTAGCCAACCAACATTCATTCTTAGCCCGGTCCATCTTTTCTGTGTCACACTTTTTCCTGCACGCCTTTCTTTCTTGTGATGAATTTCTGGACCTCTATATTCCACCACCAGTTTTCCTAAAGTACCTTATTTCCATAACCGGCTTAGATGCAAATAGTCTTCACACATGCTGTTTTGAGGCACCATTCTTCATCAACTGCATCTATTTCTTTTTTCTTTTGAGGTGCTAGTGTCTTGAATATTTCCTTGAATTCTTATGCTCTCTCTTCGCTCAACTTCAAGGTCTGCTACCTGGGTCTCAGTTGACCTCAGAGCCTTCTCTGACCACTGCTTGCAGCTGATTGTTAAAACCAGTTGTTTACACTGTGGTGAAGACAGGGAGAAAGTTATTTATGAAAGTCTATGATCACGGTTACTCTGTGAAGGGTGAGGAATACAAAGCCCTATCCAGAGAATTCTATGATGCACAGTACGTATCAAAAATTGTCATGGGGAGTGTTGGATTTAAATGAATTGTTCTGGCAAACAAAACTTGCAGCTAATGTTCACTGAGGGTTAAATGAGATGATTTCCTTGAAACTAGTATTAAAAAATAGCCGGACACATTAAGGTGGGCTGACTTTAGTCTACTTTAAAATACAGAGAATGGTAATAAATAGATAATTGAAATGAGTGACACTGTGATTGTATGCTATTTAAAAAACATGTACAATATGCAAAGTTTGTCGGCCCCTGTTGTATGTTTTAATAAATCGTGGTATGAAGTATATGCTCCAATGCTTTATGCGTGTGTGGGGTACACACACACACACACACACACACACACACACACACACACACACATATATATACAGCGGTACTCCCATTCTTAAGAAATAAAGCAGAACATGTTCCTTGTACTATTTGGGGAAATGAAATGTTATAAAATAAGACAAATGAAATTAAGGGAGGAGCATACTTTTAAAGAAGCAAAAGGGATCATTTTCTCACTGGAGGCTACTTATTTCATAGGGTCTGTATCACAACCTTGAAACCGCATAATGCCGAACACCTATTCATCGACAACTATATGTCGAATCCCAGTTAAGCAAACAGCCAGATCACCGAGTTTTTTTTTCCCTGGGGAAAAAAATGGTTGGCTGTCACTGTGGATTTGCCTTTTTCCCCACTGTAGTGCGATCTCAGAGTTAGTATATTTAGCTAAGGGGGTGTGGGTGGCACAGCCCCCCCCCCACACACACACTGTAATGTTTGTACTGGTGTGTTGTGTTCAGTTGGCCTACCGATTTCTTTCCCTGGTAAAGAAATCAGAGATCTGGCCGTTCAGTTATCTGGGAGTTCGTCATACAGTTGTTGATGAAAAGGTGTTCGGCTTTCTACGGTTTTGAGGTTGTGATACAGACTCTATTTCATAAGGAAGAAGTGTTGTAGCCTCATAGGTTATTCTGATCTGTACAACTTGCAATGCAGTGGAACCACAGACATGTCTAGTGTGACAGGTAAAAATTATGGACAGGTCAACAAAAGAAAAAGCTTAAAGTTATTCAAATCAAAGTATTAAAAGGATCCAAAAAATAATAGTTGAGGCATGGATACCAAAACTGATGGTATGGATTTTAATGGAATTAAGTAGTACTAGTAAGAGTGGAGCAAAAAAGATCACCAAATTGTAGTTGTGCCAAACTTGCTGTACTGACTGCTTGCAAGCGGTCAACTTATTTTCTTTAAAAAAAACACCATGGTATAAGGTTGCAACACTGCTGCATTAAAAGCGGAATCATTTACAAGCTGTCACTGAACAATCATTACTGTGATTGCTCAATGAAAGCAAGAGGGGGTGCAAAATTGGTGTGCTGCCCTGTGTGCAAACTCTGCTGCCATAGCTCTACACACTGCAAATTAACACTTCAACTACAATGTGCTCATTTCCTGTGCCTGCCAGTTCACCACCTCGACAACACTCGGCACACTTCTGCAAATCAAAAGACAGCATAATACAGCTCTGAGACTGTACTGTTAAATGAGATGCATAGCAACATAAACCTGCCTAATGTACAAGATGCTTAAACAGCAGCAGCATCTACATCCCTTACATGTATGGAAATGGAGGCAGGATATTTCAACTAATGAAGGAGGGAATGTCATACAATAAGACATACAAGAAAGTACAGTCACATTCAAACGCTCACTTTTGATGCCTGAGTAACAGTATCTTTAATATAATAAATTTATAACATATGGTACTTGGTCACAGGTGGACAACACTCCTTGTCAGACTAAGTATAGATGGACATCTCTAACACACATGCCGAGTTACTACTCCTAGGTTCATCGATAAGTACTAGGCAATCCGTCTGTAGATCATTTCAAGCCTAGCCAAAAAACACTATTCAAAATTTCCCTCTGACCTCAAAGAGTGCAAGACAAGCTACGCCAGGACAGACTTTGACAGACTTTGAGGCTGCCCATCCAGTTAGCTTTACCTTGAAAGATGCAAGGATGCCACACCACTCAACATGTAGTGGAAGTCTATTCCAGAGATGACGGATGTGTTGGGATATGAATCTATCATGCCAAAGTGTCTTATTCATCTGCCGATGAAGGTTTAGTTCTTTTAACTGAGTATTTGATAAACCACTAGGTCTGTGAAGGAACATGAGAGCAAATACAGTTGGATCTTTCATGGCATGAAAGGCTAGACTTAGATCTCCTTGGAGGAGTCTGTAAGAGACAGAGTACTGGGAAAGGGCAGCCTCTCCAGATAACTGAGCTTTTTGAGGTCACTGATGTTTTCAGTTATGAATCTCTGAGGTCTGTAAATCACTTGTGCTGGCAGTTGGACAGACAACGATGCACTCCAAATTAAGGAAAAACTACAATTTATTAAGCACTTTCATTCATAAAAGTAGAAACTTCATCAGAATGACTCAGTTAAAACTCACTGAGTATTTAAATTAACCGTTACTATTAAGTAATTAAAACAAACCAATAAAATCTGCAATACAACAGTTGTTTTCCAGGCTTCAAGAAAGTAACCAGTGGAGAGGCTTAGATTAAAGATTTTAAATTGGGGTTCAGAAAGGCCATATTTGGCTCTGATAATCAGGCAACCAAGTATGTTGTCAGGGCTCCTGGATGAGGTATTCTTTGTGAAAGGGCTGAAAAATCTTGCTCCATACTAATTAAAAGTGGTGGTTTGGATTGTGAAACCTATGGGATAGCTATAACTGTGGGTGGAGTAAAATTTCCACTAAACTTGTTGCCCGGGATATTAGATATTTCCTTTGCATCAGAGAGTACAGTATTATCGCGGACTAGCTCCAAAGACTGTTGGGTGTTGACTCAACTTCCTGACACAGTTAAAGAAGGATTTGCAGTTAGTTGTGGTTTTAGTGGTTATTTTAAGTTCATACTCTTTTTTTAGCTTCCTAATAGTTCCCTTAAGTTCTTTGTTAGTTTGCTTAAGTGTGTTCTCAAGGTAAGTAGAATGAGACCTCTTATAAGCATTAAGCAGCTTCTGTCTCTTGTTATATAATTTATTTATACAGGTATGCCACCACAGGGGTTTGTTTTTACATGTATCATTATATTTGTTGCAGATAGGGACTGCCTTATTAATACAACTATTTAAGTGGGGGTAGTCCAGACATAGGGAAACAGATTTAGACACAGAATTCTTCAGAGGAGGATTCCAGCAGAATTTATTTAAGTCATCAAGTAAATAAAGATTTGCTTTTGAGAAGTCCCTACACACACAGCTATTTAAGGTCACTAAACTGTGGTCCAATTTAACAAAACATGATGATACACATGGAGCTGTGCAAGAAGTGGCCATATTTGTGAGGAAAAGATCCAGGATATTAGGGCCCCTACTAGGATGGTTAACTTCTGTGAATGAGTTAACATTCATAATGTTAAGGAAGCGCTGGGCATGCCGACCACTGGCAGTGTAAAATCAGCCAATTTATTGATGGACAGCTGAAGGACATGGTGCTGCAGTAGCGTTGTCACCTCACAGTAAGATGCTGTCCGGTTCGATTCTCAGCTAGAGCGTCTTCTGCATGGAGACACACGTGAATGGGCATATCTTCGTTGAAGGTTGTGCGTCAGGACTGATAACTCGGCACGTAAAAATCAACTACCAATCATTAGCGGACCGGAGTTCCGCTGTGGCGACCCCTAACCGGGAAAAGCCAAAAGACACAAACAAAGTTGAAAGACATCAATAAGAAACAAAGTAGCTTGCACCATATTTTGTTCTTTTCTGGAGCAGGAAGCTAAAGACATGTGTGGATGAACGCCATGTCCTAGGTTAGAGAGTGTCGTCAGCTTCAAAAGATTTAGCACCTTTACTCACTACCAAAGATCCTGAATGTACATCACACTGCATGCTACGTTGACTGTATCTGTTTTGCATTTTAAAGTAAATGCTGACGCACAGCACAAATTCTCAAACTGCAGTGCACAGACATGCTGGCTCACTGGTATGATCACTGTCAATCCTGCTCTAGGGTCTAAGGTTAAATTCTGACCACTGATCATTATCCATGTGGGGTTTCATACTCCCTTTTTTGCATGTGTAGCTTCCCTTTGGGTATTTCTGTTTCACCATCCCCCAGAAGCAGAATAGTTGAGTACTTACTATAGCTTGCATGATATGGATCATGGCTGAAAAGGTCTGAAGAAGAAATGATTAATAAATAAATACAAACATAGCAGCATGCATTTTCTCTTGGTCTCACTGTCTGGCTCATCCAGATTACCAAAATGAATGTGAATCCAGAAGTAAAAGTAAATAATTTAATCTTTAATTTCAGAAATGGTGTAAAAGCAAGCTTTGAGAAAAACTCTCTCTTCACGACAATTTTTTCAGGCAACTAGGAATTACAGATACAGAAATTCAGTTTACTTTAGATTGTGAGCTGCACACTGAGAAGCCTCAAACTGTACTATGCATTACATTTTGGTATCTCAAAGGAGAAGATGAAGTGAAAGATAACACAGTTGAGTTCTGGGAGGCAGAAAGAGAGAACAATGCTCTGGTGAGGCAAAAGTTTCACAGCTACTGTGCAGTGAGAAAGAAAGTGACATGCATACATTAAGTACCCATTTGTTCTGCACAAAGGCAAAAGACCCACTCACTGTACTGATGCTTTTATTGCTGAGTTAAAGAATCAAGTCAATAAATACGAATCTAATGAGCCAAATGAGTTCAGGAGGCTGTACAGAGGGGGTGTTTCACTGTGACAAAAGAGATATGTGTGGCTACTGTCAGGAAAGGAGATGCTGCCAGCCCAACTATATGGAATTTTATAAACAATTATATGTCATTTGTGAATATCAACATGATTCATATAAAATACCTGTGTTAGAAATGTATCAGAACTATGTTGTGTGTATATCAAAACGCTGGTTACAGAAGTGTTTGTTGAAAAGGGTTGCAAAGTACTGAGTTTTAAAAATGTAGCCACAGTGTACCTACTGGAACAGAATAGAAATGTACATACACTATTGTAACTGTTTAGATGTATATATTTTAAAAGGGTAAACTGGAATGCAGAAGGTTAACTTGTAAAACTTCAGAAAAATAGTTGAAATAAATTACTTTATAGCCACTCCATAAAAAGGATGCTGTATTTCAGTTTCAGTGCAGTAACAGACACAATGTCTAGAACTAGGGGTTCACTGTATTGTTCTTGGAGTGTTTTTATTGTTTTATGACTTACAAGATCTGCCTTAGATCTAAGAAAAGCCCTTGTTTATGTATTTTTACAGGTAGATGCTAAATGCTACCAGCTGCATCAATGGGGCTTTTAGCTGGGATAGAGTCAGATGACAAGAAATTATGTCATTCTGCAAGCTATCCCAGCAGTAATATTTGGGATATTAATTTAAGAACTCATGAGAGTATTCTGTATTATCTTTGACCTGACAACATCAGTTGGAAGGCACAATTACCACATCTGCCTTGCTTGTTCTGTAAGCAAGTTACTAGGGTACAGTAATTCTCCTGGATATAGTCAGGAATATAGCAAAGCTTAATTTAGATGTTTTTCTTTCTTTATTTGAGGCTGTCCTGAAATGTTGTCTTAAATATTTCCTGTGATTTTGAACTCGGATGTTACTGCGATTATATACTATTTTCTTGTTCTTTTATTATTTGTATTAAATATATTTACACCCTTCATTGTGGCTGAAATTTGTGAGACATATTTAAGTTCTGAGAGTACTTGCATATTTATTTGGTGACACTGTGTAGCCCACTCCTGATAGCCTTGCTCTTGGTCAAACTACCATTTGTATTGGCAATAAGATTACACATCAAGAGTGGACACCCTTTAAGGGCCTTAAATTAGCTGATAAGGATGTGGCTGGTGATAGTGACAACTACCTTATATTCTGGGAAGGGGACATAGCTAGTAAACCTGTTCCAGCCTTTCCCAGGTGTGTGTGTGTGTGTGTGTGTGTGTGTGTGTGTGTGTGTGTGCACATGTGTGTATATATAACTCAAACCTCAAAGTATGCATGTGTCAGCTACTTAAGCAGGGACACAAAGCACTGGTTGGACTAAGAGGGTGCTGGAGGTCTTGGCTTGGCCACTCAGTTAAGATCTCAACTCTATAGCTGTGCTAGTGGGGAGTCTTATTTGGGGATCTGAAAAAAGAGGGAGAAACCAGCCCTGGACTGACTGTGGTCACTGTGTGCTCTTAAGCTTAAGGGAAATTGCACTTGATGCAGACAGCTGCATCTGGAAATACTGTATGTGTACCTGTCATCCTCCCAACGTACTTCCCCCGCTTTTGCCAGTGGTGAGGATTGAGGCTCCTTGATTACTGAACCAGTGGTGAGGCATCACAGCTAAAATCAATGGAATAATGCAGGTAGGGAATTTTCTCTATCTTGTTTGCTGCAGAACTGTGGAGTTAGAATACTGAGATTTGGGATGTATGGGGGACAAAGAACCTCACAAAGAGGGTGCAAGTGGGCTTGTTCCCTGTAAAAAAAAAATTGTTTTTCTTGTTTGATGGACTGGATGTCAATATACTTTTGTTTCCAGTGTATGAGCTTCTGAATTATTTGCATGCTTTTTTTGTCACACATCTGTAGCTTGCAATGTGTTCGAAACACAAAGATCAGAGAATTGTTCTAGGAGTACTATGTTGAAATACAAACACACTACCAGGACAAAGAATAAATTAGACATCCAGTCAACATTTCTAAGTTCATTCTTAGTAGCAGGGATGTTATTCTCCTAAAACTAAATACTTTAAGAGTAAAACAATATGCAGAGAGAATCAAACCCTTAACAAAAAAGTAACTTCTTGATCAAAATCTAAATATAAAACTTAAAAAAAAAAATGAAAAAAGCAAACTTCACTTCACACAGGGCCGGTGTTAGCATTTTGGAGGCCCCCAACAAATGTCAAGTTCAGGGACCCCCTATGCACTTCCGTCAAAGTATTACCCTGTCACCGCCATGCCTCTAAAGCAGTCTTTTAGTTCATGCTGCAAACTTTTAGGTATAGTGTGTACAGACTGACCTGTAACTACAATGTTCTTCCAGTACAACAGGCCAATGTACCACACTATGTTCACCAATTAGGTGAAATGCTGTCTGTATGCTCTAAAGTGCATTTTAATTTTTTTTTCTTTTTACATAACCTTTTATCCAATGATGGCTTGTACAGAAATTACGATTAAGGAAAGAAATTCAGTGTTGCTGTTCAACTTAAGTTTTCCTTATATCCTTTCAGCCCAAGACAGCACAGCAATAACAATTTATGAAATAACTCAGATAAATCAGGGCCCAAGAAGCCATAGGGTTATAGGTGTTCTGGGATGCATTTTAGAGCATTTTCCCAACCCTTTAATCCAGTGGTGTCTTAAAAACCACGAGTAAGAAAAGAATTTCAGTCTTTTTTTTTTTTCTTTCAAGGAAGACATATGTTGCTCCTAAGGCTTAATATTCAAAGATGACAAAATAGTAACACACAACAAACTAATAAGCCATTTGTTGTCTGGATACAATCTGGGAATATGGACTGCCTCCCTAACCCCACAAAAAAGACAGTCACTGCCTATGCATCCCCTCTGGTGTTAGACTGAGATGAAAGCAGAGGTTCAAATTGCCACAGTCATGCTGACATAAATATACACACTATGCCCCCTTACTATTGAACCCCGACCATCAAAGGCAGCTACCTGTATATGTGCCTGATATGAAATTGAAAAAAATAAGGATTACAGCAATGTATTCTACTCTGTTGCTCCTAGACAGTACACTGCCCCTACACAAACTATAGTATCCTTTTTTGTACACCTAGGAGGTCTGTGAGAAAAGTTAAAGAAACAATGACCACACAGTCCTCAGCCCAAACAAAAGCTGTAATGACCTCATGTGCAAACCTCTATGGTTTAACTTTAATGAAAATTAAAGAAGGAACCACCAACAACCCCCCCCCCCACCACCACCACCAATAACCTACAGGACCTTTCTGTACACGTCTGATTTTAGAATGGGTGCAGTTGAGAGCAAAGGGTATTATCAGCTTTATCCTAACAAGTTCAGCCCTGTTCAGGTTAGACAGAGTAAATCAGAAAATGATTAGATTTTTTCCTCATTTTTCACCAACCAGCAACAGCATTTCTGAGGCCTTCACGCAGTCAAGGATGATTAAGGGAGCCCCCCGTATCAATTTATACAGTCAAGGGAGTGGGGGCCACCAGACTCCTTAAAGACTGATGTGTCGGAATGTTCTGCTGATATATTTTATGCATCACTTTTGAAATATAATTACTTGTTAGCTACATTTTTACTGGTACCCAGAAGAATAATGTGTGTCCTGTCATTACTGGGTGTATACAGAGATACACAAATTGGTGATATTTTTACAAATACACAGAAAAGCCACAACAGTACTAGTTTTGTACTTATTTCAGCAAATAGCAATACATTGTACAACACTGGTACTGCCACACCAGATCAGTGACTGCTGTTTAGCAACTGTCAAACAGCAGCAGGAGTGAGTTCTTTTATTTACCTCGGTGAGGAGTAATGCAAACATGTCACTGTCTCCGATTTCACAGACCTTCCCTGATTTTGCTCACAGTTTTGCTCTGTCCTTTGTAAAAAGATTGATTTGCTAATTTATTTATTTATTTTACATTTGTTGACCGGGTTAGTCTAACTGGATACATATCCTTTTTCAGTAGAGGCCCAGGGAGAAAAAGCTCCAAACAGAAAGACATAAATTTATATATATCTAATATACAACAACATACATGTAATACTGAACATAGGATTTCAGATAATATTGGTCACTTCACTGTTAGCACATTCTTTCACATCATTTCTATTTCCAGAGCAAGTTAAAGTGATTTAAGATAGTATATGGTTAAAACTCTTCAAAAGAATAATAATTATAACTTGATTACTTAGCTTACATTCTAATTTCTTCAGAAATAAGTAACAAGGAGTGATAGGTAGAATGGACGAAGAAGAAAAGAGAGAAAGCATAGCAGTTACAGTAAAGGTTAGTCAGGGTTACAAGAAGGACAGAGCCAGTGTGATTTAAGATAGATGTTGAGCTTTTGTTTGAAGATAGTACGGGAGGAAAGTGATGTTAGATCACTAGGAAGAAGGTTCCAGTGTCTCCCAGCTGTATTTGAAAAGAGAGAGTCACCAGCCAGGTTTTTGGATTTGCTTATACTAACTAGTAGTTTATTAGAGGAGAGTAAGGTGTTCAGGTTTTTGTAGGGAGTGACAAGGGAAGACGGTGTTGGAGTATTATGAGGCTGGTAAATTGTAAGTTGGTTAAACATAAGCTGATTCTTGAGTTCCAGCCAACCTAGTTGTCGTAGATTCTGACAGTGATGGGTTCGGAAGGGATTTCTAGTGGCAAATCTAGCAATGTTGTTGTAGGTTTTGGCAATTATTCTTCGACAGGTTAGTATAGATAGGAGAAGCATAGAGAAGTGTAGATATAAGGTGGGAGTGGGCAATAGTGGATCTGGCAGGTGGAGTAAGGAAAGGTCTAATCCTGTAGACGGAACCCATTTTTTTGTTGAATGTTTTTACTGTATTGTTTATTTGTGTATCAGAGGTGAGGTGGTTGTCAATAGTAACACCTAAGAGTTTGGTAGTTACGTCAGGAGTTACGAGTGTTACATTGTTAGATGTAAGTGTGAAATCTATTTGTGTGGACTTGTGGGTAGGAGTGAAAAGTAGGAGCTTTGTTTTTTTTTGGATTCAAGAGGAGGCATCGTTGCAGAAAACATGTTTCTATTTTGCTAAATAATGTTTGTGTTTTTAACTGCAGTTCAGATGAGGAATTGGCTGAGCATAGTATTGTTGAGTCATCTGCATATTGTATACAGGTAGCCTGAGGGATTGCTAATTGTAAATCACTGATGAAAACTGAGAAAAGGAGAGGGCCTAAAATAGAGCCCTGAGGTACACCTAGTGTGACAGGCAGATGAGAAGATAGGTGATTCTCCCAGAGCACTTCAGGATTACAGACACACAAAAATTCCAGCCATCAGACGTTTATACTTATTGTCCAAAAAAATGCTTGTTGATGCAAAGGGTGTCATTTTATTAACTTTTTTAAGTGACAGAGTAATATTTAAAATGTGTTCCTTATTTTGAGCCTTTATTCTGCTATTATTTTTGGTACTGTGCTGAATTCTTCTGCAAAGAAGCTGAGAGTTGTAGTATCTGGTATTCTACCAGTATTTAAAAAAACTCCCTGAATGAAAGGACATCCCTGAAGATCGGAAGCATCAGCTGTTTTTAAAATACAAGATTTGCACTCAAATCGGTTACTCCAGCCTGCTGACCTCTCTACTGCTTACCTTGCTTATGTTCATTATCAGCTTTATCCTAACAGAATCATACCACAGCTCTTTTCGGTTAAAGAGCATAATCAGGAAATTAATAAATTTTTACTCGTTTTTTTCCTAACCATCCGCTGATTTTGTGGGGCCCCACATACCCAAGGATGACTAAGAGGCCCCCTTTCAGCCACAGGTATTGCAGGTACCTAAAGATGGCTATGCTGTTCATTTTAGTGGAGAGAATATCCACCAAGCAGGGTTTAACTAAGCCAGAGGCACAATGTCAGTGGTAAAATATTTAATGGAATTGTTAAGCCTGTTAATTGCTATCACCTATAGCCAAAATTATGGAAAAGTGCATCCATAAACAACTCCTTAACCACCTTCTCCATAACAACCTACTTGCTAACAGTCAACATGGTTTTAGACCTTCTCACAGTACCACTACTGCATTACTCTCCTTTACCAACACTATCAATCATAACCGTAACAACACTAACCCATCATCTTCCATCTTCATTGATCTTTCAAAAGCTTTCGACATGGTAAATCACAAACTCCTTCTGCACATACTACAATCTCTCTCAATTCATCCATCTTCCTTATCCTGGTTTACATCTTACCTAGAACATCGTCAGCAGGCAGTACTTGGGAAAAACTCACTATCGACTCTCCTTCCTATCTCTTTAGGAGTACCTCAAGGGTCTATACTTGGCCCACTCCTATTTTCTATATTTATTAACGACCTACAGTCAGCTATTCCAAATACTACTTGCATACAATATGCAGACGATTCCACAATAATCTGCACTGCTTCCTCTCAGACTGAACTCCAGTCACTTACCCAAAAAGCTTTTTCCACTGTTGAACACTGGTTCTCTGACCGTTGCCTTCTCCTTAACCCAAAGAAAACAAAGTTGCTATTGTTCTCTCCTACACACAAATCAAGCTCTCTTAACTTCTCTATTACTTCCTCTGATAACACCCTGATTTCTCCTGATGCTACTACAAAACTACTAGGAGTAACTATTGACAACAATCTCAATTTTGATTCTCATATAAACAACACAATAAAACAAAAACAAAAGATTGGTTCCCTCTATAGAATCAAATCATTCCTTACGCCTGAAGCTCGGACCACCTTAGCCAGTTCTCACCTTATCTCTACCCTTCTATATGCTTCCACTATTTATACCAATCTCTCGAAATATAACCTCAAGAAACTTAGCACATCCTACCATAATATTGCCCGATTTGCCACAGGATCTCTCTTCAGAACCCATCACTGTCATAACCTAAAACAACTAGGCTGGCTGGAACTTCTTAACAGGCTGACTTATCAACAGCTCTTAACTGCTCACAAAATTCTTTATCAGCCTGCTAAAACACCTGTTCTCTCCAACCTCATTACACCATATAATAACTTGAAACAGCTACGCTCTGCAAACAAACTACTGGTTAATACTACCATACCCAATAACTCTGCTGGCAATAGCCTTTTTTCTAACTCTGTTGGACATATGTGGAACAAACTACCATCTGATATCTCATCTTTGTCTAGTCCTCCACTCTTTAAAAAACAGCTAAAGACACATCTTAATAAGCACTGGCTTTGCTCCTGTAACAACCCAGACTAACCTGTCTTGTATCCTTCCCTCCTAAACTCCTCCTCACATAACACACTAGTGAGATAAAAAAAAAAATATTTTTACTACTTTCTTCTAATTTTTCCATATTAGAAACTTATATCTTAGAATCTGTATAGCAAATATATGTTACAACTTTGTTTTAACTTGCCTCTCTCCAAAGATTTTATGTTCTGTCTTAATGCTTTAAGAATTTTAACTTGTTTGGACCATTACTGTGCATTATTTGTAAATTTCGTTGGAGCTTTTCTCCCCGGGCCTCCACTGAAAATGGACATATATCCAGCTGGACTAGCCCGGTCAACAAATGTAAAATAAAATAAATAAATAAAAATAAATAAATAAAACACTGTTACTATAAGCAGAGATATCTTTGAATTTTAAAGGAGATATAAATAAGAGTTATTACCCACCTAGTTTATAAAGTATACAAGATTGCTGTACTAGCTTTTGTTATTTTGTTAGACATGTTGCAATATATCAAGATAAAATAACTTGCTGTGGTTGGGGGCCCCCATTGACCGCAGGGGGTTTGCTGGTGCCTAAAGCTGGCTATGCTTCATATATACAGCCAATCTAATATTGTGAATATGTAATAATTAAATAACAAATTGAGTTCTTATCATATTAAGTTAAATGCTTCATTGGAAATGAACTGTAAACTAATTTTTTTTTGCTCATTTCTGAACTGTACCTACCTGAAATTTTTAAATTATCAGTCCCTAAATGAAAAAATAGTACTGCGCTATATCTGCAACTATATTACTTCCAATGCATATGTTAAATTCTATATAAATAGTTGTACATTCTGTTGTATGTTTATTTGCACTGTCTGGCCTCAATGGACTTTGTTGCGACTGAAAAGGGTCTTTGGGCCAGTTCACCTACCCAGTTACCAAAAGTTAAACATACATATTAGTCAATTAAATATGTGGATTTCTGGTACCCAGTAAATCACTGAAGAAAATCTCTGGAGTTCAGAAAGGTATAACACACTGCTTTAACCTATCCTCTGTAGGTTATCACAGTGAGCTATACCTGACTAATTCAGAGAGTGCAGTACCACTGCAGCAGTACAAGCACACTAACCTATAGAGGGGCAGTGGTCTCACTGGCAAAGCGGCATGCAAATCCATCAGTCCAGGGGCATGGTTAATGGTAATTAGTTAGTCAAGATGCATGGTTAATGGTAAATAGTTACAGACTCTTTCCACATGTCCAGCCATCATCTGAATTGAGCAATTCTGAGAATAAATATCTGGCAGTCTACTTGGGGCATGAAGTAGAAAAAGTAAACAACATCAAAAGACAGCACGCACTCATTCACTTCAATGGAAAGTTTAGGGTTGTTAGCACCCCTGTGGGTAAGTACCACTGATGTCATGCATGCATTTGTGCATGTATGGTTATCAGAATGTAGAATTGCAATCAGGGTGTGCGTGTGTGTGTGCATAGGTGTCAGTATGTGTAAGTGAGAGTGTGTCTGTGTGCATGCATGTGTGTACCTGCATGGGTGTTAGCATGTGTCTGTATGTGAAGGTGCATGGGTGTCAGTATGTGTAAGTGTGCACAGGCATGCATGCGTGTGACTGTATGACAGACAGTGCCTGTGCAACCATGTTTCATGGGCTGGTATGGGGAACACTAGCATGGTTATGACTAATAGCACAGTGTTTTATTCAGATATGATACTGACCTGATAATGAGTGTTGTTCAGTGCAGCTTTAACATGCCTCAGAATCACAGATTATGTCTGTTGCGCTACTGGGCAGTTTTGTGTTGCCCAATTAGAACTGGTAGTGTATAATCTTTATGAGTCCTGAGGAGCAACATCTTGCTAAAACACCAAACTACTGTCTTACTGAATAAGCAGTGTCTCCTGTGAATAAGACATTAAGCAGCACACAACTACACGTCATGTTCAGTGACTGCACAACTCATACAAAATTAAATGGTAAATTTATTTTAACTGCATAACATGGATAATACCCTGGAGAAGTGCGAGGTGTTGGTAATATTTACCCACTCCTGGCCACAGCACTTAATCCCCTGGTCTCAAACCTGACCAGTAAGAAGTAAATCTCACTGCATGCCCCACAAGAAGGTATTATTTCCTCATTACTACTAAGGCACCAATGTTTGTTTTTGATGGCGATGTTATATGCTTACTACAGTGACAAATTTACATTGCTCAGATTTGACTTGTCAAGGAGCAACCAAGTCAAACTTCACATTTCCTTCTCTTCTGTTCAGGATATGACATATGTATGGTGGTTGAAGGCCGCAGATAATATCTGCCCTAGAAGTAGTGTATGAACTGCATCTTATGTGTCTTCTGCCTATGCAATTCATGTCATGGTGCATTATGACAGTTCCCATTTCTGAATATATTTTCTGAATATATTTTCTGTTTTCTAAGGTCAATCAAACAATCCCAGGAGTCATACACACTGCCCACCAAATATTCTGTCTTTATATCTTTGAAGGTCACAGCGCGCAAGCAGCATTCCCACTGCCCACACACAAGGGCCCAATAACATGCACAGTGCCATTCACTGACGGTAACATGATATGGACAATGTCAACACCTCTCACTTTAAAGTCCAATTTGTGTTCTCATATTACTTTAGGTGGTAGTGCCTCAGGAAATATTTCCTGGATCTCCCACTACACAGCTCAATAGCCCAATCACAGGCATATTTGTGCATTCTTGTACAGCACTGTGGCTTCTTACTGTGTCAGATGGTGCAGTCTTTGTCTTTTCTAGTGCCCTGTGTGCTCTGGAGGCCTACCTGTGCTACTTCACGTCCATATGACTTTTTATAACGGTACATGCTGATCCAACTCAATACATGCCTTTATGCTGATAAGCTTTTTGTCTTTTGATATTCTGCATTCCACATGTGCACTGTGCTGTTAGCTGCATGAATGACCTGGCAGGTCCATATCTTACCATCATTTCAGTGTCAATGACAGTTACATGTCTAATGCTTGCATTATTTATTTATTCTTCCTATTTACTAAAACAGTCTGACGGAGCTAAACGTCCATTTTCAGAGAAGGCCTGTGTAGAAAAGCTCCGGACACAAACAGCTAAAATGACATTAAGACAAGTTCAACAATATGAACATAACATAAATCAAAGTACAAGGAGAGATCCAGCAATATACATATAACAAAATATATGTGCCATGGTACAGCAGTAAGAATAACATATTTTGGTGATTTAAAATATGTCTGTCAACTTTCAATTCTCATTCTCTTCTTGCACTCCTGTTCCTAACTCTTCTACAACAAGCTTATCCTAACTACTTTCTTCTTCTTTGCCACACATCTCCTTTTATTTATTTTTATATTTCTTTCTTTGACAATTACTTGTCATGCACACCTTCTTTGCAGTTTCAGCTGTAACTATACATAAACCATCACCTTAATCCATTTTCCTTATGCTTTATTGCATGTCACCCTTATTAAAGTGATTTTCTTATTACAGCTGATGTACCTTTTCACTGCATCCCAAGAAATATGTATGCTGATACTGTCTTGTGTAACCACTTGCGCCAACCTATTTACAGTGGATAGTTTTTTTTTCTCATTTAATATTTTTTGAGAATATTGCTGCAACTACTAATACCAATTTCTAGTTTACTTCATTACTACCCTATTCACTACAGATGTACTTTATCTTCTGCTGATGTTTACTCATGTTGCACTGAAGCTGCTATTACATAATTTCTTTATTTTTTTTTTATTTACCATTTGTTTACCGAGAAAGTCAGACTTGGAATGGGCCAATTTTCAGTGGAGGCCCAGGAAGAAATGCTCCAGATGCATGTCTTTGTAACATGGGAGGAAACTGGAGCACCCAGAGGAAAACCACACAAATGCAGAGAGGACATGCAGATTCCACACAGAAGGCACACCAGACGACAATCAAACCAGAGAAACTCTTGCTGTGAGGCAACAATGCAAACTGCTGCACCACTGCACTGTCCGCTTAATCTGTAATTACTATATTTTACAGATTGTTGTACATACAGATTGTCTGCTAAAACCTCTTTTAAGTTTTTCTCTCCCTAAATTGTGTTTTTGAAGCATTTGTCTTTGGGCCTCCACTGAAAAGAGATCTTGTATGACCCAGTTGGACCTTCCTGGTAATGAAACGCAAAAATAGGCATAGGAAAAATTGAATGAGGAGAGGGTAGAGGAGATGAAGTAAACTGAAAGGGTGCATGAGAGGGGTGGAAGAGGGTGTGAGAGAGAAAAGAAGGGGGTTAGAAATGTAGTGGGACTACATGAATACAATATGAAAAATAAGTAAGGAAGGTGATGTTAGTTTACTTGCAAATGGCCAGGAAGGGAAGAATAGAAAGATGTAAGGAATACAGGATAAAAGACATTGAAGTGGAGGATCTAGTACATGGACGTACTACACTCCACACTGTTAATCTATCATACAGTATTGCAAATAATAAACTAAAGATATCAACGCAGGCAGGAAAACTTAGAAGATTTAAATATAAATATAAAGGAGAAGTACAAAATGAGCAATTCACTAATGACCCAAACACGTTTTAGAGAGAACTGGATTTTAAAGAGAACTGGGAAACAAAGCAAAAAGAATAGGACCACCACTAAAAAAGTAGCAGAAGACACATTTTGGGTAAATATTTATGATGACCATGTAGAGCATAACAAAGATGCTGAATGGAGAGAAACAGTAAGGAGTTCAAATGTACAAGATATGAAATGGGATGAAATAAAGGCCATTGAAATTGAAACAAAATTAAAGTTCCTAAATGGAAAACCCCAGGCCCAGATGCAGTACCAAGCTTTTGGCTAAAAGCATTAACATCTTTACACAAAGATTTAGCCCTGAGTAAGAATTACTTACATGTGCATCTTGAACAGACACCAACTTGCTTAACAACAGGCAAAACGACACTCCTCCTTAAGACTGAACCCGCGCAAGCTATCCTAAAAACTAGAGCGCAATATCTTGCTTTCCAATGATTTACAAACTATATACTGGAATTGATGCAGACAGAGTTTATAGTCATTTAGAAAACAAAGGGCAAATTATTATCTTAATGATAAAAATTCAAAGGGGGGGATATTCCGGGGTGATTCTCTGTCACCGCTGTTGTTCTTGCCCTTAAACCCATTAAGCTGTTTAATAGATTAGGTCATGGTTACAACTTGGCTCCCAGACAACAACCTTGCTTAAAAACTTATCTACTTTTTGTGAATGGCTAAAATCTGTACTGTTCATCAGATGAGGAGCAGAAACAACTGCAAGTGGTTAACACTTTCTCACATGATATAAGAATGCCATTTGGTCTTGATAAATGTGCAAAGCAAAGTTTAAAGCGGGAAACTTGCTATATTAAGAAATTAGCGATCTGGGACAGGAATGTGGTATAAAGGAACTTGAGCAGGAGGAGGCATACAAATATTTGGGAATTGTTGAAGGATCAGGAATAAAATATGAACAAATGTAAAAACTCAGTAAGGAATACTTCAGAAGACTAATATCAAAGATTGAAACAATACTAATTTCATGAACTTTAATTATACTCTAACTTAGGAATGAGGTCCATTCCAGTCGTCATGGTATTAGAAACCCAAAAGTCTTGGAGAAATTAAACTGAGTGTAATTGATTACGTGTTTGTATTATGCTGTTGGACTAACCTACAGCACAGAGGTTTATTTATGATTGGGTCTCCAATTCTAACCATGTTATTATGTGTTCGAGAAACGGATGCCAAGAAAATTATCATGACAGTCAAGCTCAAGAGGTGAATCTTGATATCAATATCGAGAATAACAGGTGATGATCAGAGACCCAATCATAATACTTTGTACTGCATGGAGTTTTAACTACTCCATCAGTTACAAAAGAAAAAAAAAGGCAATGTGTTTTACTAGCTTTGAAAGCCAGTCAAGCACTTAGGGAGTGCTGTCACATAGACAGCAAGTAAAGTCATAGACAGTTTTTAAATACTGCTCCAATTTAAATAATTTACGTATAGACTAATGTCTGTAAATTTCCATGGGCACAGGAAGAAAGATATTCAGAGACTGAAGGAATGACCCTTTCCTTAAACCTGACCATCACAGTGCTTAGGAGGTTTGTAACAATTATTACACACTTCTTAAAAGTGCTTTGATGGTTGGGTTTCACGTTACAGTGACACATAACAGGTTTATCTTTTCTCTGATTCTGAAGTGTAATGATGACGCTGCATGCACTGCATTATTAAATGCACATTATTTTTTTCAATGTCAGTAGTATTTTCTCTTTACCAACATGATCTACTGCATTTGATTCTTTTAGACCAATCTTATATTGCACATATGTCTGTATATTCTATCTTAGGATACACCATAGGTCCAGGCTGCTGGGAAGCCTCAAAATTATCTACTATACCAAGTGTCAAGTCCCTTGGATTTCCCTCTACTGTTTAATGCTCAGATATGGGTTGTTGCAATAGATCATTATCCTCCAACTTACCACTTCCCTTTGCAGGTGCATAGATTTCTTTTTTTGTCTTCCTTAGCACAAACATTTGTAGAGTGCTGTTCATTGTAACTTTTTTTTTTTTTTTTTTACTAAAGATGCAGACTGTGTTAGAACTATGAAAATTTGCTTTACCCCATATTAGCTCTCTGATACGATATTCTAGTGCTGTGCATTACATGTTCTTATGCACGTGTTCCTGCACCCCGTGAGCAGAACAGCACATTACTGGGCTTTCCTTGGTCAGTATTATTTAGATTAATGATTCTGTCCTCTCTCTCTGTTATCTTTACAACAGGCCTTTCAAAATATTTCTCTCATTTTTTTCAGTGGAGCACACAGGGCACCCAGTTTAGCAGTCCCTTTGCATAACACTGCTACCTCATATCTGAATTCAGATGCACATAAAACAGATCTTCACAGATGGAGCCAACATAGCAACATTATTACTGACAAAATTACACCTGTTACAAGAGAAATAAGTTAAGAAAAAGAGGGACTTTCCAAAAATGTATGCCTAGTATTAACCATTTGGGAAAAACAGTTAAGATGTATCATTATCAGAATGGCCACATAGGTCCTCTCATCCTGCACTTGTCACAGAAAAGGAAAACAGATGCAGAAGATTCTTAGATTTATGGTAAAACAAATGAAATGAGACAGGAGTCTCTCCAACTAGTTAAGAGGACAGCATCCAGCTGGGTGAAATCTATTCAAACTTGAGGCACCAAAAACAGTTTCTGTCATTACAATGGTTACATATTAAGAAACTTAACTCATTTAGTGCTTATCAAGTAATATGAAATACATAAAAATAAGTAACAGAGCTTGATATGCTGACAATTAACTATCATGTGAAATGACATTCCAGGTCAACAAGTTACATTACATAAACATTCACTTCTTGTTACTTTGCTAAACATGAAATAAACCAATAAATTTGTGGCACTATGCATCACCTCAACAGATTATAGAATACACTGCCAGTAAATCACTGTAGTGCTGTTATTTATTATTTATTTTATTTTACATTTGTTTACCGGGAAAGTCCGACTGGACACAGGCCCTTTTTCAGTGGAGGCCCGGGGACAAAAGCTCCACATGTGCTTAATAATTCACATAATATAGCAATAACCCACGTCTGAGTGTGGGTAATGCTGGATTTATCCACAGTTGGTGTGGTTTGGTCACGAGGGTGAAGCCCGAGTGGCCAAATAAAGCCAACCGTGGGTAAATCCAGCATTACCACCAGAAGTGAGTTATTATATCTAATGACATTATTTAAGAAAAAAAATAATTACTTTTCTTAAATAATGGCATTGTATAGTGCCTCCTTGCTGCCCTTCCGCAGCTGTCTGGTATTCTGTGGCAGTTCTGATGTACTGCGCATGTGTATGTCTACGCAGTACATCAGAGCTGTGGGCAAAAGCAACAGAGAAAGCAAGATCTCAGTTGCTTTTTACAAACTGTTTCGCTATGTTAAATGGGTTTAACGTAGTGAGACAACTTTAAAAAAAGCAACAGAGAATATCCGTTGCTTTTTTTAAAGCTGTCTCGCTATGTTAAACCCATTTAACATAGCGAGACAGTTTTGAAAAAAGCAAAGGAGAAAGAAAGATCTCCGTTGCTTTTTACAAACTGTCTCGCTTTGTTAAATGAGTTTAACACAGCGAGACAGATTTAAAAAAAGCAACGGAGAATCTCCGTTGCTTTTTTTAAAGCTGTCTCGCCATGCTAAACTCTTTTAACATAGCGAGACAGTGTGAAGCAACGGAGATCTTGCATTCTCCGTTGCTGTAAAAAAAAAAGTTATAGTAATGGAAAAAGTCCGGGCGACCAGACCTTTTTCCATTACTATAACTCTGATTTACAACGTGCAGACTGACCAATGTACAATAATAAATGACACAATACAAAAATGATAGAGGAATGGCAAGTGATACAAAAAAGTAAAAAATAGCAAGTCATAAAAAATAGTCTAAGATAATACAATGCTGTACAAAAAAAGAGTGAGAGACTATATTTACATGAGGAGGCTGTAGTATATGTTCAGACATTATTGCATGGGTTACAATTCATATGATGGAAGATAACGGTTGTAAAGCTTTTATACTGTATGATCAGTGATATAAGTAGACAGTGGGGGTGGAGAGGGTATGTGAAAGTTGTGTTGAGGATAGAGGGATTATGTAAGCTGTTGCACAGGAGAGATAATTGTGCTTGGATATAATGTCATGGGCGAGTCAAGTTTAAGGGACAGGAAGTAATACACAGAAGGGTAATAGGTAATGCAGAAAGGAATTTGGTCCATCAAGTAGGGTTGCAGGGACAGAGCCAAGAATTTGAAAGATGTATTTTGTGTAGCTTTTTGAATTGTGGAACAGAACAGTTGGAAATAAGGGAGTTTACTCCATAATCTGGAAATGTGGTATGAAAATACTGATTCACCAGCTGCGTTATTTGCTTTAGAAACCTTTAGGATGGGTTTGGTGGAAGAGCGGAAATGTCTAGAGGAGTTGCATGGTTGTAAAAGGTTATAAAGAGCAGGAGTTTTATCTGTGTGACAGAGGATTTTGTGAGCGAAGGTAAGCTGATTAAAGTTCACTAATTGTGGTAGTTCTAGGGAGTTTAGTTGTCTAAGTGATGTGCAGGGATGGGATCTATATGAGACACCAGTTGCAAATCTGGCTATCTTATTGTAGCAAGATTCAAGTTTGGTAAGGTCTGTTTTACGGAGGTTGGTTAGTATTGGGGAAGCATATAAGACAGTAGGTGAGTTTGAGCAATAATGTATTTAGTATTCTTGGTTAGGAATTTGTTGTTACTATATAGGAGACCGTGTTTCTTGTGGACCTTTTTAATGGTTTGTGCGATATGAATATCAAATTTCAGATTGTTGTCTATTTCAACCACTAGCAGTTTTGTGTGAGTTGAGGGGGGGGTGTACTGGCTTGGGAGGAGTGGGTTTTACCTGGATAAAAGAGGAGACGTTTTGTTTTAAGGATGAGGTGGGAGTTAGTGAGCCAATTTTCAGCCAATAGGAAGGATTCCTGGGTGTGTTTGTGGAGAATGTTAAGAGAGGAGGCTGTGCATATAAGAGTTGAATCATCAGCATACTGGACTATGGTGGTGTGGAGGTATTGAGTTGATTAGTAAAGATACAGAAAAGTAGGGACCCCAGAATGGAACCTTGGGGAACTCCTATGCTAACTGGAAGAAGGGGAAAGTTGTTGTTGCCACAGGGTGGCTTGTTGACATTCTGTAAGGTACGTTTGGAACCAGGAGGTGGATGAGGTACAGAGGTGTAGGGAAGAGAGGATATTGATTAGTTTTGTGTGGTTAACCATATCAAAGGCCTTGGACAGCTTCAGAAAAATAGCAGATACATATTTGTCCATTATTCTTATGATGATTAACGGTGTTGGTAAAGGACATCAGGGCTGTGGTAGTGCTATGGGAGTAGCGAAAAACATGCTGTGTATCTGTAATCAGTGTTTCTCTTTGAAGGAAGCTCACAACTTCGGTATGGATGACTCTTTCGAAAATTTTAGACAGGGGGGATAAGATAGCAATGGGGCGGTAGTCCTTTAACTCAGTGGAGTTACCACCTTTCTGTAGGGGTATGATATGAGAAATTTTCCAAATAGTGGGGACCAGGGTCTCAGTGATTAGAATGGCTACTGGGTAGGCTATTCCTTCGGCTGCAATTTGAAGAAATTCTGCAGGAAGGTTATCAACTGCTAGGGCAGTTGGTTTAAGTTATGGTCTACATTTGTACAAATTTTAATTAAAATTGTATCCAAGTGAAGTATCATATGCTATATATACAATGTTTATAGTGTGTACACATATTTCATATTGTACAGCTATATAGATTAAAGGAATTCAAAGAGAAATGTTCTCCAAAGCACTCTACAAGTTGGGAGCTACCCTGTCAAATAAGTTCAATGCAGAGGTTTAAGAATGCTGTTGTGCTTTTGGCTTTTCCCAGTTAAGGGTCACCACAGCGGAACTCCGGTCCGCTAATGATTGGTAGTTGATTTTTATGTGCCGAGTTACAGCCCTGACGCACAACCTTCAACGAAGGTACACCCATTCACACATGTCTCCACGCAGAAGACGCTTTAGCTGAGAATCAAATCGGACAGCATCTTACTGTGAGGCGACAACGCTACCGCAGCATATGAGCTTCTTATGTAGCCCTGAGTTTCATTTCCTTATGTCCCCACTTGTAAATGGTGCAAGTCTAACCAAGTCTCTTAATTACACCATGTTATTGGGTAGACACTTGAAAAGAGGTACTTTTCAACTTATCTAGCTAAATATAAAAAAATCTTTTTTAGAGACAAAAGGTTGCATGGCATTTCCATTCATGTCTCAAAACTGTATTTACGTGCTTCAAATGAAATAAATAAGGATGCACAGGTCAGTCTAAGATGCTCTGTATTATCTTGATGGTTTGAAACGGCACATCATCCCCATCTCTGATGAGAGAACCAGTTAGTCTAACTTTAAGCCATAAAAGGATTCCAAAACACTGCAGAAATCTCTTCCTCCTAGATTGTCAAAGTGTTATTATTAGTCTGTGCAAACAAAGCATGATAAACTGGTAGGGAATGAAAACCAGGGGAAAGCTAAAAGCTCTTATATGGAGGACTCATAGGAATTGTAACTGTGTAATAACTGTGCTGGTGGCTTTGATAATACATCCAACATCTGGGGATACCTGGTTAATGATTTAGCCACCTAGCTGCTGCAAAGTGGCCTTAAATATATACTCTGATAATATATCTACTATACAGGAAAAGAAGCTCTTGAAAGTGACTGTGGGTGTAAGTGCAACCAGGGATTAATGTAGACCTAACATAAGTTGCTGCATAGGAGTAATCCTTAACTTGGTCTCATTAGAAAGGCTCCATCTACTAGGCAGGGACATCTGAAACTAACCACTGTGAAATCTGCTTTCTGATAGGTCTATTAGCGCTAGTGACATCCTCTTTGGAAAAATGTTTAACATAATACTATCTACTACAATCTCAACCTAAGATTCACCTCCAACAACAGTAAGCTCTAATACAGTTAGGTAACACTGATGACAGTCCTGCATGGGTATCCGACACTTTTTATGCTCGACAGGCTTAGGCTTACACTGTTCTTTTGTACTGAAAACTGACAATTTCTTGGAATTACTGCAATGTGACAAAACAAACAATATGAGCAATGAAAAGAAATGGCAATGGCATACAGCATTTCTAGTAAACCAGAACCAGGTACACAGGCAGGAGCAAAGGCCTTGAGTGCATGTTGTTAGGAAATAGAGAAAATTATTATTATTATAATAAACTGGTACAGATGCAGCAGGAAAGACCTCAATTGCATGTGGCTAGGAAATAGAAAAATTATCATTATTTTTATTATTATTAGTGAGTATTGAGAAACTGAAGAATTTTCTACAGTTAGAACTTGTTTCAAACATTATATCAAAACAAAAGCTGGTTGTAATGCATGCCCTGCTCCTTCTTGGATCAGAATTGCTTTCAAGTAAAAAGATACTGCTTAATTTGCTCAGTGTCTGCCACTATGCATCTTTCCATGGTAAAAACGTGGAAAAAAATCAGGAAACATCACCTGAATACAGGCTGATGGACAATTATCTCTAGTGCATCTCTGGTAGAGCAGACATTGTGCACCATAAGGAACTACTAGGTACGGAAGAGTGGCACCTCTAACTGTCACACTTGAAAACATCAGTGATCACAGAGCAGTAAAGATGAATAATAGTGCATGAATAAAGCTGCTGCAAGAGTTGCATGCAGTGGTTACTCAAAAGAGCAAAACTGCAAAGGACTAAGTTAGTGCTACAGAGTGTGAGGACAGTGTTGTTCTAAAATTGTCTGCCACCCACTATCTCATAACAATCACTATCCATATGTATGAATGTGCCTTGGGGGGAGCACATCAGAGATGATTATGTTGGCAACATTCACCCAGGACTCATCGGTAAGCATGCTGAACCAGAAAGACAAACAGCAGTGAGTATAAAAGGCTGCGGGATGAAACAGGAAGGAAATATTGGGATGGTAAAATTAAAAAAAAAGGAAAACAAAATTCATTACATTAGAAAAAGCATGTGCAACATGTCCTAGTAACACACTTGTGTAGATAAAATGCTTAGCATCCACTGACTCTCTCAAAAAATAAACTCTATTAATTAGAAAATACTCAAGTGTTTTTATGCAGTGCATCCAGAGCCAAAGCTATGTTGTTCAAATGCATAACTTGGATGGTTTGCAACTTGCTCCCGGTCAACAGTCTACCTCAGAAGGCATTTTCTCTGGTGATAAGACTGCATCAGGAAACACAGCTGGACAGAGGAAGGAAATTCCAAGGGAAAAAAAAAAGAAAAACAGAAGGGGTTCCAGGAAGTTCAACCAGATAGGAACTAACAGAATGTTTTGCTGTCTCCCCAGTTTCACTTGCTCGACTGAACAAGAAAAAACAAAAATGACAGCCTTTACCCACTGTGAGTCTATACTGCACGTCCCATTAGTCTCTACTTTAATTTCAATTCAATATTTTTTCGATCGTTTCATTGTCTCTAAAAAAAATGCAGATGTTTCCATTTTCAGAGTACCTGGAACTTCAAATCATTGTTTATCTATAACTAATCAAACCAAGATTGTTGGAAATCTGCTAATAAACCAAATAATACGACATGAGTGTCAATATTAGTGCAATGGCATGGAAAATGTTGTTTTAAATGTACAACATGGTGAAAGCAAAGTGGATAACTCCAATGCCCTAAGGGCCATGAGCTCAGCTGCATAATGATCCATATATCTGCTGATCATTAGTGTCCCAAAGCAACCTATCAGCCGCATAAACTCATTAACATGAGTGTGGTGTGGTTGCTCACAAGTCAGGGTGTAGTTTTGATGCAGTCTGCATTTTTCCCTTTTCGTTTTTTTATTAGCTAGATAATTTACATAAAAACAAAATCTTAAGTGCTTCTTTGCATTTCTGCTTAGAATATGCCTTTGCATCAGACCTAAAACGGAGCATTTTTTGCAAAGGAAACTAACTGCTAGAAAGGCTAAATAATAGAAGATCAGCTGTGAAAACCAGCAATATAACAATGCTGAATGTTTGGCTGCAGTCAGGTGAAGATGAGTGAACTAATGCACTCTGCTTACAATGAGGTACTGACAAAGGAGTCAGAAGTTAAAGAATGAGGGGATGGAATATAAACAAGGTCTGTGATTTCTTGCAGATGACTTTACATTTAATGGATATGTAAAATGTTCTACTGTTAATACACTGACACAGTGATGTGTATACCTATACTTCATCCAAACCATCTTACCGTCCTGTTTAGTGAACAAAGTAGAAACTTTACCATGTCCATGACTTACAATCTCATTCATCTCGCAATGAAACTCTACATCAAAATCAAAATAATGGCAAAGTTATAATCGCATCAGTTTATACTGGCACTTGTAGGTGCCTCTAATGGCATCCGCTACAGTAATTAAATAGGAATCTGTGTGAGAGTGAGGAAACTACAACACATAACTAGCAAGGACTCGTTAAATATGCACAACAGCTACAGACACAGTCTAACAGGACACTGTTCTTTAGATTAGGTTCATAGGTAGGTACTAGGCTATCGGCCCAAGGGCCTACGTAAGCCTAGCCAACAAGGTTCCCTGGCTTACGCCACCCAAGAAAGTTATTTTCCTGTGCCATTGTCGAGCAGAGACACAGAAGTGATCTCCGGGGTGTATTTCCTATTTCCCATCCACTCATCAAGATTTTTCTTGAAGAGAGCTAATGAAGAACTTTGCTTGACATAGATGGATAGCCTGTTCCAAAGTATGGGAAGTCTATGGGAGAGGAATCTATCCCTCCGGCATGTCCTGTTTATTGTGTTGACAAGGTTTAGGTCCATAGATCGTGTAGCTCGGAGGGATTGGGATTTCTTTAGGTGTAGCATGTACAACAGCTCTGGGTTTGACATAGCTTTATATGTCAGGCAGAGATCACCTCGGAGTAGGCAATATGCTACGGAGTAAAGCTAGACTTTTTTGAGGCGGTCAGTGTAGGGCATTTGTTTAAGACCAGTAATCCTCTTTGTGAGGTACTTATGTGGCCATTCCAGCTGCTGCAGATGTCTTGTGAGGTACATTCCAAAAGGGGCGTTGTACTCTACAATGGGTCTAATGAGTGTCGAGTGGAGGGGAACAATGACCTCTTTTTTCCTGGATGAGAATCTTTTTATGATGAAGTGTGCCATGTAGATGGACTTCCTGACTACTGTGGTGATGTGACTATCAAAGGAGAGACTACTGTCCACTTGGGTCCCAAGGTCTCTTTATCACACATTCGGTGTTAAGTGGTAGTTCATGGGTACAGAGTTTTTACCAAAGGGGATGACACTGCACTTTTTGGCACTGAGCTTGAGGCCATGGCTCTGACACTAGGCATCTGTCTCAGCGAGGCCCTTCTGTAGGATGTCCACATCATTTGGAGACTTGACTATGGGCTCCTAGTTTGCAGTCATCTGCGAACTTCATTAGCCAGAGACCTTCTGTGTTAGCCTGTACTTCAGAGAAGTAGATACCAAACAGGAGAGGTCCCAGGATGGAACCCTGTGGTATTCCACTTGTCACTGCTTTGAGGTCGGATTTGGAGTCTGCAACTTTTACAGTGTGGGTTCTGTCAGTAAGCCAGTTGGCAACTCATCTTGTGATGTAGGGATTTATATCTAGTTTAATGAGTTTAGCTACAATTCCAGAATGAGGGATGGTGTCGAAAGCCTTGGCGAGGTCAAGACAGGCTGTGTGAACCACCTTACCCTCATCTACGGCTTTGGTGACTGCCTCAAAGTTGTCGATCAGGTTCAGGAGGCATGATCTGCCTTTCACAAACCCGAACTGGGTGGGATCCAGAGTTTGGAGGTTACCAATGTCTTTGTTTATGAGTTCCATGATGATACGTTCCATGGCCTTGCAGGCCAGGCTAGTCAGGCTAATAGGCCGATAGTTACCGGGATCAGTGGTGGCTCCCCCTTTGTGGAGTGGGATAACTGTTGCTGTGCACCATTCAGTGGGGGCACAAAGCCTGATGCGAGGCTATTATTGAACATGGTGCTTAAGTGGGGAGCAAGTTCGTTCTGGAGTTCGAGTAAAATGCGGCCTGGGATGTTGTCCGGTCCCATGGATGCTGTGTTTTTGGCTTTAGAGAGTGCAGCTTTTACCTGCGTAGTTGTGATTACAGGAAATCTGCATTCTTCCTGTATAGATATGGGCCCTTTAGGGGGTGAGGGGGGGTAAAGTTAGCACTGAACCTATCTGCCAGGATGTTGGCAATATCAGTTGGTACTGTAATTTTCGTGCCTTTGTGCTGTAACTCAGAGCAGATCTGAGTGTTGCCATTGAGATTCTTGACATAGCTATAAAATGCTTTGTGGTTGTTCTTAGAATTAATGGCGATTTTGTTTTCGTAGCTAGCTTTGGAGGATCTTATAAGGGATCTCAGCTTCTTACTGAGGCTGACCAGGGAGCTCCTCCACTCATGGGATTTTACTCTCTTTTGCAACAGTTTCTTCCTTCTGTTGTACAGTTTGTTTATTGCAGGGGACGACAAGACTGGCTTCCTTTTTTTGGAGGATAGCATCTTGGTTCCGTTTGGGATAGCACGATCCATGCACCCATGTAAGTGCTTATAGAGTGCATTTGTGTAGGATTCAGCAGTTGTAACGGTATTGTCCATCTGCATGGGTGTTATGAAGTTCACCACTTCTGTCTTAAGAAGCATAAAGTTGGCTTTGGAGAAATTGTTTACCATGGTTTCCCTTAAAGAGGGGTGGGGGCAGGATATGGATATCAAGGGTGATTAGTTTATGGTCAGATCTGACCAAAGAGGAATTGACTTCAGGTGTGGAACACTGGTCACTCATGTTGGTAATGACTAGGTCTAGGATAACGTTGTCCCTGGTGGGGGTGTGGATAAGTCGATCCAGGGCATTGGAGTTTATGAATTCCAGAAAGCGTTAAGCTAAGGAGTTGGTACGCTAGTAGTTTTCCCAGTTAATGGTGGGGTAGTTGAAGTTTCCCATTATTAGGGTGTTAGGTTGAACCCTAATATTTTCCAGTACATCAAGAAAAGAGGAGTGGGAATCCTGGGGCATGATGGGGGATCTGTAGCAAGCTACAATTTGGATTGCAGTTTTGCCCAGAGTTAGTTGCATTTGGATAACCTCGGATGCATTATGCTGAGCAACTAGCCTGGAGGTGTGGATATCCTTAATGAATATGGACACACCTCCGTCTTTGGTGCTTCGGTCCAAGTTACATGGCCGAAAAGTGTGGTAGTTGCTCTCTAGAGCCTTGAACCAGGTCTCAGTCACTGCACAGATATCGATGTTCTCCACGAGTGAGTGCATTTTGAGATTTAGACTTCTAGCACTGAGTAGCATTACCCTCAGTTTTTGCTTGCCTTTTCCTGTTACGGTGGTGAATTTGTTATTTGAACCTTGCCTAAAAAAGACACTATAGGGGCAGCAAGAGCCTTAGCCAGTATTCGGAATCCCAGGGACAACAGGTACAGACCCATCTGTGGCAAGGCATTGTGGTCTGTCGACCATGTCATCCCAAGCAGACAGATAATGGATCCCCTTAGAATGACACCAGAAGCTTAGTCAATTGTTGAAGTCAATCATTTTGTCCTTGTATTGCGGTATCATTCGGGGTGATGGCAGAATGCTACTCAGGGCTAGTGTCATACCTGCCTGGGCTACAAGATCGGAGAGCTCTTCCATGTCTCTTTTCATGTAGTCCAGGGAGGTATGTCTCAGGTCATTCACACCAACATGGACAATGACAAAGTCATATTTGTACTTGTTGTGGAGTGACCTGAGTGCGTGGGTTATGTGGCGGATCCTGGAACCCGACAGGCAGCTGACAGTAACCTTCTCTTTGTTTAGCCTGGTGAGTGGGACATCAGTGTGCCTGACTATAGAGTCACCTATGACTAGTGTGTTGGGTACGTTGTTTTGCCTTACTGGCTGTGGTTGAGTGGCACACTGAGTCTGTGGGCTATGTGTCATTTGGGTTATGATGGCAGATGGAAGTTGCTTGCATTTCTGCTTTGGAGGTCTCTGTTGCTTAGACAGATTATTATTGAGAGCCTCCGCAAATGTTTTTGTGTTACTATGTGTGGATTTTGATGGTGTAGATTTAGTGAGACTATGTAATGAGTGTGGTGTGGTGCAAATGTTTACCTTCTCCTCATGACTGTCAAGTTCAGTCTTGGTTGGAGAGAGCTTTACCTCCAGTTTGGCTAGATAAGTGCATCTCTCACAGGTTGTAGTGTTGGGTGGTAGGAGGAGAGGGTTATCTCTGTACATGAGGCAATTTCTACATTGCCTCAAGATGCCCAGATTCATCAGATAGACAGGAGAGAACACTGGGAGCTGACCCTTGGACATGCCTGAAAAACTATTTTCCTCTAGATAAGTGGGAAAAGTGAGTACAAGAGCTGTTTTTCTCTAAGCAAGTGAGAAAAGTAAGTACAAAAACTGTTTTCCTCTAGATAATGAGGAAGATTGAGTGTTATAGTAATTAGTAGCTTATTTAGTGCTTACAAGTTCTGAACAAGTGCTGAGCATGAATAAGCAAATTTAAGTGCTAAAACTAAGAATCTGTATCTGCACTATATGAGTTACAGGACCGAAAACAAGTGCAAATGCAGGCTTTCAAATCAGAAAGTTGAGAGATGGAAGAGATTGCCCAAACAGCCAATAACTACAATTTCTGGGCCAGACCCACTCCTTATGTGGTAGACAGGTTGCCTAGTGCTTACCACTCCAACACAGAAAGGCTTGGGGGGCTCAGAAGCTTACATACAGTCCTGGATACAGCAAATCTGTATCTGGAACACTAGTGACAGGAAAGGTAGGAAACAGGCTTACAGTTTTTTTACAGAAAAGTAGCAAGAACAGTATTAAAAAACAATTCACATGCAGTGCAAGCTAGCACACTTGAGTATGCAGCAATATTAGGCTAAACACAGTTTAAAAATGCAATTAAATTAAAAAGGACTAAAAGCAGCAGAAAGAGTTTATTAGGTAGAATGTGGTAAAGAGATGGGACTGGGGGAGTGTCCCAGATCAAATGTACAGTGGGGCGGGCAACTGCAAAAGCCACCAAATTTCTACAAGCCAAAAATAGGAAGGGTTGGTGGGACAAAACAGTTTCAAGGAACTGTAATACAGGGAACTTAAGAACATCACTATGAGGAGTACAGAATTTGAAGAGTCCCCTGCTAGTATAAAAAAAAAAAGGCTCTGCAGTGAGTCTCAATGAGAACTAGTAGTGGGTAGACAATGAGGTTTTTAAATATAACTAAAAAGCTGCAGCTGTTACTGAAACAAGATGGTTTATTTTAAGAACAGAGAATGCAGTTGGAAAAGGACCGTACTCATATGTCACTTGCTGCTGGAAACAAGTGCACTGAATGTAGACATTAACTTGACAACCACTGCTGCTACTGGACTCAGTCAAAATGAAAGCAAGAAATAAAAGAATATACAGACATCAGTAATATAATCAACAAGTGGTTCAGACTTTTGCTTCATAGTTCCAGGGTTCAATCCTGACCAC
This sequence comes from Protopterus annectens, assembly GCF_019279795.1. Classification (NCBI taxonomy): domain Eukaryota; kingdom Metazoa; phylum Chordata; order Ceratodontiformes; family Protopteridae; genus Protopterus; species Protopterus annectens. The sequence continues at coordinate 1,166,592,537 of NC_056729.1, read as the reverse complement.
CAGTTACCGTCAAGTATGGAGCCTACATATTTTCTCTATGTCTGTGTGTATTTTCTTACAGAGCTTTCCTCCCCACTTTCCAAAAACATTCTAGTCAGTTAATTGGCTAATCCAAATTACCCATATATATTACATTCACCCTTGCCCTTGTGATTCAGAATGCAGCTGAAAAAGAGTTTGAAATAGCAAATTAACTGACATTAACAGGACCGTGAATAAAACAATAAGAATGCTCTATACATTTCAAACAGGCTTTATGCAAGAAAGGTAAATTCAAGCCAAACCCTAATCTTGATATAATTTATGATCACTAATCAGAAGAACAGTAATCCCACAGCTGCCTTTTGTACAGATGCTTCTAAAGTGTCTGATATAGTCAATCGTAATTTTCTATTTAAATGGCTGGAGTAATAAGACTTTTCTAACATATTTTCCCAAGCCCCCTTCCATGGCAGCTGAAATGTGTAACTATATCACCAGGGATTTTTGTAATACTTCCCCTGTTCATGTACACTTCCAGGCATGTGCAGTACAGCCCGCCATTACTGACCTGGCGAAGCCAAGCATACACCCCAAACAAAGTACAGAATACTGTGTCTGAACTACATCAGACAGATCACCTCCCACCTTCCTGGGTAGATGACAATGCATCATCCAATTTTTTCACCTTTCCTGGGGAATCTGGGTTGCATTCATGGTAGCTACCTGAAAGTCGCTTGTTGTAGCTATAGACTAAGCATTTCCCTGAATTTGAGATAAAATCCGAAACTTGTACCAGAGTTCAACATGCCCAGAATGGGATAAGAAAGTACAGTTTTGTACCTACCATAAATGTAGATGCTCGAGTGTACACCCTGCTTCAGTCATCACACTTGGGTTATCCTGTCGTCAGGCGGTCCTGCAGTCGGCCGGAATTCCAAAGTCTTTGTCCGGCATCGGTTGTTGTCGCTTCTTCACTGACGTCAGTGCGCCAGGAGTATATATAGTGCAACTGATGCCATTTTCTTCAGTTTTTCTTGCCCCAGATGTCAGGTGCCCCCAAAAAGGTGGTCAGTAATTAGTACCAAATTGAGTAAATTTTGCAAAAACACCAAATCCCTCCAGCTATAAGCAAATACATCAAGAAGGTATTGTAGGGATTTTAGCCAGTCAGTTCAGAGGGGATGGAGGGAGGGTAACCTGGACTGCAGCAGGGTGTACACTCAAACATCTACATTTATGGTAGGTACAAAACTGCACTATGTTCATCGTGTTACCCTGCTGCAGTCATCACACTTGGGTTGAATCCCAAAGCTAAGGATGGGTGGAGGAATCATAGAGGATTACTGGAGGCTAGAAGGCCCTGCAGAACTGCAGTGGCAAAGCCAGCTCTAGTCTTAAAGTAAAGTGATAGTGTTTTGTAAAGGTGCGTACTGAACTCCAAGTTGCAGCTTCCAAAATCTCCTTGGTTGGAACCCCCCTGAGGAAGGCTGTAGATGTAGCTGTTGCCCTGGTAGAGTGGAGCCTAATGGTAGCAGGAATTGGTTTTCCATGATGGGTATAGCAAAACCGAATGCAATGTCCTATCCATTTGGAAATGGTTTGTTTTGATATAGCCTTCCCTTGTGAAGTTGCAGCATAGGATACAAAGAGCTGGTCAGATTTTCTGAAAACCTTAGTTTTATCCAAGTAGTAACGAAGTTGCCTGTGAATGTCCAAGGAATGCAGGAGTCTTTCTCCTTTGTTCTGTGGATTAGGGAAGAAGGTGGGTAAGTGGATGGTTTGATTTAAAGCCACACTGGAAACCACCTTAGGCATGAAGGAAGGATTAGTTCGTAGAGAAACTCTGTCTTGATGGAAAATGACGAAAGGTTCCACTGCCATTAGTGCCTGTAGCGCTGAGACTCTTCTAGCTGAAGTTATTGCTAGCAGCAGGGCAGTCTTCCATGATAGAAACTGTAGATCTGCAGAGAAAGCTGGTTCAAAGGGAGGTAGCGTAAGTTTTTCCACAACAAAATTGAGGTCCCATGTTGGTGTAGGTGCTCTCCTGGGGGGGTCTAATGTTTTTTGCCCCTCTGAGGAACTGTCTTAGAAGTGGATGTGAAAATAAGGGTGGATCCGTGTTGTAGTGGGCTGAGATAGCTGATGCATGGATTTTAATGGAAGAAAAAGAAAGTCCTTTGTGCAACATCTCAGTTAAGTACTGTAGAATCTGAGACATGTGAGGCTGAAGTGTGTCTTGGTCTTTAGCTTGGTTCCAGGCACAAAACCTTTTCCATTTGTCCGAATAGGCCTTCCTGGTGCTGGGCCTCCTAGCTTCCAGAATAACATCCATAACTGCTTGGGAAAGAGGAGCTGGCTGGATGCTTAAGTGATTTGCCATGCAGCCAGATTTAAGGTTTTGAGCTGGCTGTGAAGAGTCTGATTGTTTTGCTGTGTGAGCAAATGGGCAATTTGTGGTAAAATCCAAGGTGGGCCCAGGGCCATATTCCTCAAAAGTGGGTACCAGTACTGGTGTGGCCAGTCTGGGGCTATGAGTATCAGTCGTGGTATCTCCTTTCTGACTTTCAAAAGCACCTTTGTGAGGACAGGCAATGGAGGGAAGGCATATACTCTCAGGTTTTTCCAACTGAATGAGAGTGCGTCCACTTTCCAAGCTTGGTGGTGCAGTGTCCTTGTACAAAATTTTGTTAGTTGACAGTTTTGAGGACTGGCAAACAGGTCTATGTCTGAAAGGCCCCATTTTTGAGTTATCATTGCAAATACTTGTGGATCCAGTTTCCACTCGTGGGGATCCATGATGTTTCTGCTGAGGTCGTCTGCCAATGTGCTCTTTTTTTCAGGCAGGAATTGAGCTTGTAACTGAACTTGGTAAGCCAGAGCTGTGTTCCACAAGGTCATTGCTTGCCTGCATAGAGGGCAGGAGTGTGTACCCCCTTGTTTGTTTATGTACCACATTACTGTGGTGTTGTCCGTCCTTATTGTAAGTTGTCCTGTTTGTAATAGATTCTTGAAGGCTGTCAGAGCATTCTGTACAGCTAGCATCTCTTTTTGATGTGCAGATTCCTTTGATCTGCAGTCCATATGCCTTGGACGCACTGTCCTGCCATGTGTGCCCCCCAGGCGTAGTCCGATGCATCTGTTGTCATAGTTTGCCTGGCTGGGAGCAGAGTGAAAGGCTGACCCTTGTTGAGGTGACATGCCTGTGACCACCATAGAAACTCCTGTTGTAGGCAGGGAATGAGAGAAATCATTGTGTCCAAGCTGTGGCTGTGTTGAGACCATACGCTTTTTAGTACCACTGTAATTTCCTCATATGCAGCTTTGCAAATGGTATTAGTAGTATGCAAGATGCCTTGAAGCCCAAGGCCTGCAGAATTTTTCTTGCAGGTTGTTGGGTCTTTGTTGCCATTGTTTTGAAATATTGAGTCAGTTGTAGTTGTTTGTCTGGCATCAGATAAGCCTTCTGGGCCGTTGTATTCAAGCTGGCACCCAGGAATGTCATATTTTGTGAGGGTACTAGTTTTGATTTCTTTTCGTTTACTGTGTACCCTAGGCAACTTAGAAGATGTTTTACAAAAGCCAGATGTTGTAAGAGAATGTCCTTGCTTTCTGCTTGGATGAGGCAGTCGTCCAGGTATGGGTATATTTGAATTCCTCTTTGTCTGCAGTATGCAATTACTGGTGCCAGGCATTTTGTGAAGACCCTGGGCGCAGTAGGTAAGCCAAAGGGCAGTGCAGAGAATTGGTAATGGGTTGAACCTGCAATGAAATGGAGGTATCTTCTGCAACTTTGCCTGAGAGGGACATGCAGGTATGCCTCCTTGAGGTCCAACGTTATTAGCCATGCTTTCTTGCCCAACATGGGAAGAAGCTGCTGTAGAGTTAGCATCTTGAATTTGGGTACTTGTAAGAAGGTGTTTAGAATTGAGAGGTCCAGAATTGGTCTCCAGGCATTGTCCTTTCTTGGGAACTAGAAACAGTCTTGAGTAAAATCCTTGGCCTTGCTCTTGTGTAGGTACCAGTTGAATGGCTCTCATATCCATGAGTGCTGTAATTTGTTTTTGTGCCTCTGCCCATTGATTTTGTGGCAGGTTTGGCATTCCTCTTTTCACTGGCAAGGTGTAAAAATGGAATCTGTATCCTCGTGAAATTAGGTCTAGGACCCATTTGTCCTTTGTGACAATGTGCCAGTTGTCTGAAAAAAGTGCGAGTTTTCCTCCCAAGGGGGCTGCCAAGAGAGTGTTGCTTGGCCAGATGAGGTGCAAGTCATTGAGTTTGCCTTCTGGTAGGTTGGGACCGGTCTTCTCCTCCCTTCTGTGTTAGAGTGCCCCATTGTCGAGGTTTGTACTGGGCTTGTGGTTGTCCTCTGCCTCTTGGACGTCTGTATTTACCCCTCTGTGGTCTGTCAGTAGCTGGAAAGGACCAATTTTTTGTTGGCCAATTTCTGCTGAAGCGAGGGGGCTGTACCTGTAGGAAATCTTTGACTGTCTGCATAGATTTTGCCTTATCCTCCATTTTCTTTAAGACTTCTTCTGCTTTAACTCCAAAAAGAACATCCTGCTGTAAGGGAGCATCTAGAAGCTTTGCTTTAACACGATCAGGCAGAGTTTGTTCCTTTAACCAAGCATGTCTACGTATAACAGACCCAGTGACAGCTGCTCTGCAGGAGGCCTCCAGAGAATCAAACCCACATTGTAAGGTGCGCTTGCCCACCTGTTCAGTTGCATGCAACAGATCCTGCATTTCTTTCAATTCAGACTGTTCAGGGAGAGTGGTTATTCTTTGCTGTAACTGTGAGATTAGAAATTGTTGATACTTTAGCTATGAGGGCATTAAATTGCCAATTCCACATGCTTGAGTGGCTGAGGTGTAAACCTTTTTCCCCCATCTGTCTAGTGCTCTGGAATCCCTTTCAGAGGGTACAGAATTTTTACCCATAGAAGCCTTAGCCCCTTTGGGACCCTGGGAGATTGTCTCTGGGTCAGCAACAGGACTTTTATAGAGAAATTTATGGGAATCAGGCACTCTGTAGTATCTGTCAGGCTTGACCGGAGCAGGTGATAGAGGGTCTGGGTTCAAACTGGATTCTAAGTAAACATCATCCACAATGTCTAACACGGGTGGGATGGCAAGTGGTCTGTGCTGGGGGAGTAAAAGAAACTCTCTGAGCCTTTTCTTCGAGTCAGAGTAGTCCTGACCTTCCCAGTGGAAATGTTCCCTCATAGTGCGTAAAATTTCCCCAAAGGAATAGTCTTCAGGAGGAGAAGCTGAGTAGCACAAAATAACGATGCTGGATACTGCTCTGGATAAAGACTGTTTAATACCACCGGACAATAGATATAAAATGAGCGCTTTCGGGCGGTTGCCCTTCATCAGATAAAAACATTACATTTTAAAATTCCTTTTAAAAACATTGTCAGCCAATCAATGTTCAATAAAACACCCGCCTTTTACTCAGTGTAGGTTTTAAAGGGATAACATCGTTTAAGCCTGGTTCCCTATGTGCTGTCAATTCAAGAATCCACTTGGATTCAGCTAGTTCAGTATTCAACTTAATATCGCCCCCCCTGTTGGTCAGTTTTAAATTCACAATAACCCTGAACGTAAATTTATGTGTAGGGTTATCCTTGACATGCCTAAACAGGGCGTTGTGTTCATCATTATTCCTTATACTAGATGAATGTTGAAAAATTCTTGTTTTTAACATTTGGTTGGTCTTCCCAACGTAAAAACAGTTGCACAGATTACATTCTGCTATATACACTAAATCTGTAGTACGACAACTAGCCCTACCCTTAAACTGAAAAACCTTCCCACTAATGGGGTGTTTGAACTCAACCCCTTTCTTAATACTACCACAGGCTTTACAGCAGCCACATGGTATAGTTCCTGCCTTCCCCTTTCTTAACCTGATGTCAGTGGGGGTAGATACCTCCTTACAGAGTATATCCTTTAGGTTTCTATTCCTTTTATAGATAAAATTGGGACTAGGTCCAGCTAATTCTTTTAAGCTTTCATCACTAACTAAAATATTCCAATTACTATGTATTATATTGCTGATACCTTTTACGTCACTACCATAGGTTAGCGCTACTTTATGCCTATCAAATCTGGCCCTCCTGTCTGCTCGTTTTAGTTCTACATTGTCTGTACAATCCAGCCAGGGTCTAAATCTATTAGATCTAAGTGGTTTTGTCCTCTTGATAGCATCCCCCACCATTCTCTTATCATAACCTCTGTTGGAAAAACAACTACCTAGATAGTCAACCTCCATTTCATACTGAGCTTCATCCTTCACTATCCTAGACACCCTACCCAATTGACCTTTCACCACATTGGTAAAGGTGTGCCTAGGATGCATGCTGTCATAGGACAACAGAGTGTTACGCCAGCATTCCTTCCTATGCAAGCTTGAAGTAAAGCCTTCTTTGTTTTGGGTTAAGCAGACATCTAAAAAGTCTATTTCAACCCTGGATGTTTTTACACTAAACCTGAAAAAAGTAGTGGTGGAATGGAGGTAATCTATGAAGCTGTTCAGTTCATTACTATCCCCATTCCATAAGACAAAAATATCATCTACAAAACGTAGATATAGGAACAGATGTTTCTTCCATATATTGTCATTAAACACAAATGACTTCTCCCAATATGTAAGGACGAGATTTGCATAAGTGTTGGCACAGGGGGTGCCCATTGCTATCCCCTGCGCCTGTCTATATGCAAAATCTCCTCCTAAGAAAACGTTATTCTCCAATACTAGTGCTAACAGCTCTAGAATCAAATCTATCTTAGCGCTGGTGAATCTTTTAGCATTTAAAAGCTCCTTTAATGCCAAAATCCCATAGTCATTATTTATTATAGTGAAGAGATTATTTACATCGAGGGTGGCCATCAGGTAATCACCTGTCAGGTCCTCCTTACTGATGTTACCAATCAGGCTCAAATAATGCCCTGTATCCTTTAAAATGTATGCCATTTCATCCACTAGGGGTCTAAGTGTTACTTCCAGCCAGATGGATATATTCTCAGTGACCCATCCCCTTCCCGAAACTATCGGTCTAAGGGGTGGGTCCAACAGACTTTTGTGAACTTTAGGCAATGCTTTAAATATTGGTGTCAAGGGCTTTTCAATAAACAAAAATTCAAACAATTGTGGTGTTATCATTAAATTGTCACTAAGCCACCGCAGCCTATTATGGACCCTGTCAATAATTCTTCTTATATCCACCGGATTAATCCTGATGTATGTAAGTGCATCTGATAGCAAGATTTTTAACTTATTAATATACCATTCTGTATCTAATACGACAACAGAGCCTCCCTTGTCCGCTTTTTTGATAACGATATCGGTATAATTACCTAAATTTATCATTGCCTGTCTTTGCTCTTTTGTCAGGTTATAAAATTTATCCCTATCATTCTTCTGGAAATATTCTATCAGGTCATGATCACATTTGTTAATAAATAATTGCAGAGCTGGTGTTAAAGGTGGTATAAAACTACTGGGTTTCCTTAAACTGGAATGTGCACCAATATTAACACCAAACTGCTTACTTAGCATCAAATTCCGACAATACGACATAATATCCAAAACAACTTCCTGGTAAGAACATTGTGCACTTGGAACAAAAGTGAAGCCCTTATTAAGGACCATTAACTCAAATTTGTTCAAACAACGTGATGATAAATTAAACACAATATTATTATGCTTACAATCAGTCATTCTAATGTCCGTCTTTTTTTCTGAAAGTCCCGGTCGTCGCTGAGCGATCGTTTCCAGGGACCCTTCTTCTTGACTTGAACCGGCAACATATCCAAAAAATGATTATGTGGAGACCTAACTTTAGATCCTGCATTTCTTTCAATTCAGACTGTTCAGGGAGAGTGGTTATTCTTTGCTGTAACTGTGAGATTAGAAATTGTTGATACTTTAGCTATGAGGGCATTAAATTGCCAATTCCACATGCTTGAGTGGCTGAGGTGTAAACCTTTTTCCCCCATCTGTCTAGTGCTCTGGAATCCCTTTCAGAGGGTACAGAATTTTTACCCATAGAAGCCTTAGCCCCTTTGGGACCCTGGGAGATTGTCTCTGGGTCAGCAACAGGACTTTTATAGAGAAATTTATGGGAATCAGGCACTCTGTAGTATCTGTCAGGCTTGACCGGAGCAGGTGATAGAGGGTCTGGGTTCAAACTGGATTCTAAGTAAACATCATCCACAATGTCTAACACGGGTGGGATGGCAAGTGGTCTGTGCTGGGGGAGTAAAAGAAACTCTCTGAGCCTTTTCTTCGAGTCAGAGTAGTCCTGACCTTCCCAGTGGAAATGTTCCCTCATAGTGCGTAAAATTTCCCCAAAGGAATAGTCTTCAGGAGGAGAAGCTGAGGGAATGGAATCCTCAGCATCAGAATCTTCATAAGGAGAGAAGGAGTAATCTTGGTCTTCAGAAGAGGCTGAAGAAATGGACACTTGTTCAGAGGCTGCATAATCTTCCTCTTGTCTAGGCCTTTTGTCAGGAGGAGGCTGGGAACCCCTGATTAAAGAGATTAAATCTTCAGCCATTTTGAGCATCTGTTTCTTACGCATGGGACCTTGAACAGGGGACTGAAATGCAGTCCTTTTAGATTTAACAGGAGTCTTCGTCTTAAGATACGTTTTAATGGTAAGCGTCGTCGGTCTGAAAACGCCTTCAGAAACCGAAGGCGTTTCAGCATCTTTATCAGCAAAGTCGTCGGTAGGGCCTGAACAAAATGGTTGCGTCGGCCTGGTACATTCCGTCAGAAGTTCCGAAGCGGTCTCGGGTTCCAAATCTGCAGTAGTCAGGGGCTGCGTCGGAGCCTCACTGAGGACCGGAGACCTGACCAGCTGAGGCCTCGGAATCTGGCTTAGGCCTGGGCTGTCTGTCCTTATCCTTGCGTTTTTTGTGTACGCCGGTAGTCGGTTGCTCCGACGTCATACTGTAATTAAATTTTCTACTGAAGTAGTGTCGTGCGAAATCAAAGCGTCTTTTAATAGTACGTTTATTAAACCTAGCACAAAAACGACAACTAGTGACGTCGTGGTCTGGGCCTAGGCAAGGTATGCAATAAGAATGAAAATCCTTATGAGGTATTTGCTTCCCACAAGAAATACAAGTGTTAACTTTTTCTGACATCGGTCTGAGGCAAGAAAAGTTTCCCCAACGGGGTACTTAGCTTTATAGAAGGCTTCGGTCTGAAATTCGAATTCGAAAATCTAAGGAGTCGGCCGACCGGCACTTGCGAACTGCTTCTGCTTCGGGCACCGCGCGGCAAGAAAGACTGAAGAAAATGGCGTCGGTTGCAATATATATACCCCTGGCGCACTGATGTCAGGGAAGAAGCGACAACAACCGACGTCGGACCAAGATTTTGGAATTCCGGCCGACTGCGGGACCGCCTGACGACAGGATAACCCAAGTGTGATGACTGCAGCAGGGTAACACGATGAACATCTACATTCATGAGACGACATCTTATAAATGGAGAGAAAGTCTGACCTGTCTGGCTATTTGCTTGACCATTAAAAACCTTGCAACATTGCCAGCTCTGACAGCATAGGGCGATAGAGCCATGACTACAAACTAGGCAATCTCAGTTTATTAGCAACTTTGGCACCTGCTGGAGTTGGAAGGAGGTGGACATGAACAACATTGTGTGGCTGTCTCACCTCTGTTCAGGGACAGTATGCAAGGCATGTGCCTCAGCTGCACGGTCCTGTGTTGTCGAGTTCTCAGTGGAGCCTGAAGAATACACAGGAGTGCTGACTTCAAGTTTGGCAGGATAACCTAAACTGCGTAGCCCACCCTCACTGGCACCCACTGCATCCACAGACATGAACTGATTGCTAAGCATACACAGTGGAGGACAGGGCCTAAAAAATCAAACAAACAAAAAAAAAGAATCCTCCTCATGGCTGATGGCCTCACTCCAAGTCCAATCACCCCTCAGAAAGGAACGGATGAGTTATATGGCTCATGCAAAGAAGGAATAAACAGGTCACTAAGGCAGCTAGGGGGTAAAGCCTGTGCCCAAAGGGAGGTAAAGAACTAAAAAAAAAAAAACAGAAAAAAATGTGAATATTCAGGGGAAAACTTCCATGTTTCTTCAAAAGATTGAATATATAAGTACATACCTCATAGAGAATGCAAAGCCCCCAGTTTGTCACAGAAATCACAAACAAGGCAATATCTGTTTTACTACAGTTTACAACTATAAATCACAGTTCAAGAAAAGTGTGCTGTAGAATTGAAAGCACCCTGTGCAGTATGCTCTAAAACACTGGCTGAGGCAATAATATAACCGTTTTTGCACGAATGCAGCCTAAGTAACAGTACAGACACCTTCATGCTGCAATACAAACAATCAGACTGATGCGAGGCAATTTGCTAAAATCAAGCAGCTAAAAATGCAACATGAAAAAGAAAGTACAGTTTTGTACCTACCATAAATGTAGATGTTCGAGTGTTGACACTGCTGCAGTCATTACACTTGGGTTATCCTGCCGTCAGGCGGTTCCCCAGTTGGCCAGAGTTCCAAAGTCTTGGTCCGGCGTCGGTTGCTGTCACCTCCTCCCTGACGTCAGTGCGACAGGGGTATATAAGATGCAGCTGACGCCATTTTCTTCTGTTTTTCTTGCCCCAGATGTCAGGTGCCTCCAAATAGGTAGGCAATTCAAATTGCTAATAAAACATAAATAAGAAAAGCAAACAAAAACTTTCAGTTACCAGCAAATACCCCCCAAAGGTAGTTAAGGGTAGTAGACCTAGGTATGAAATAGCAATGAAGAGGGGATGGAGGGAGGGTAACCTGGACTGCAGCAGTGTCAACACTCGAACATCTACATTTATGGTAGGTACAAAACTGTACTATGTTCATTGTGTTACACTGCTGCAGTCATTACACTTGGGTAGAATCCCAAAGCTGAGGAAGGGTGGCTGGTTCTATAATGCTTTAGGGGTGGCTATAAGGCCCTGCAGCACTGCAGAGGCGAAGCCAGCTCTGGATTTAGAGTATAGAGGCAGATGGTAATGCTTGGTGAAGGTATGCACAGAGCTCCATGTTGCTGCTTCCAAAATATCCTTGGTAGGTACTCCTCTGAGGTAGGCCGTTGAAGTGGCTGTTGCCCTGGTGGAGTGAGATCTAATGCTGGTAGGCACAAGTTTCCCATGGTGCGTATAGCAGAAATGTATACAATGTCCTATCCATTTGGAAATAGTCTGCTTGGAAATGGCTTTTCCCTGTGCACCTGCAGCATATGCTACGAATAATTGCTCAGATTTTCTGAAAGCTTTGATTTTGTCCAAGTGGAAGCGCAACTGCCTGTGAAGGTCCAATGAATGCAGTAGTCTCTCCCCTTTATTCTGTGGTTTTGGGTAAAAAGTTGGCAAATGAATAGTTTGGTTTACAGACGCACTTGAAACCACCTTAGGCATAAAAGTAGGGTTAGTTCTTAAGGACACCCTGTCCTGGTGGAAAATGAGGAAAGGTTCCACTGCCATTAGTGCCTGTAATTCTGAAACTCTTCATGCTGATATAAGTGACAGGAGCAGAGCAGTTTTCCAAGAGATGTATTTTAATTCTGCTGTGCTGGCTGGCTCAAAAGGAGGTAAAGTTAATTTTTCCAAAACAAAGTTGAGGTCCCAAGTTGGAGCAGGTACTCTACGGGGCGGTTTTATGTTTTTTGCCCCTCTGAGGTACTGTTTTAGCAAAGGATTAGAGCAAATTGGTGGATCCGTGTTGTAATGAACAGAGATGGCAGAGGCATGGATCTTGATGGATGAAAAGGAGAGGCCTTTGTCCAGCATCTCAGTCAAATATTTGTAGTATCTGAGGAATGTTTGGCACAAGAGGGTCCAGGCTGTGAGCCTGGTTCCAGGAACAGAATCTCTTCCATTTATCCGAATAGGCTTTCCTGGTACTAGGCCTTCTGGCCTCCAGGATGACATCCATAACAGCTTTAGAGAGAGGCATTGCTTGCTTTGCTAAGGTATCTTCCATGCAGTGAGGTTTAAGGTCCTTAGCTGACTGTGGTGGAGAACCTGATTGTTGTTCTGAGAGAGTAGATGTGGTAATCCAGGTGGTCCTTGTGCTAAGTTTTTTAAGATTGGGTACCAGTGCTGGCTTGGCCAGTCTGGTGCAATCAGGATAATTTTTGGCCCCTCTTGCCTGGCTTTTACGAGTACCTTTGGAAGAAGAGGCAGTGGTGGGAATGCGTATACTGCTAAATTTTTCCAGCTGAATGAGAAGGCATCCACTTTCCATGCTTGTGGATGGTAACTCCTTGTGCAGAATTTCTGTAGCTGGCAATTCTTTGGTGATGCATACAGATCTATGTCCGGGTTCCATCATTTCTGTGTTATCTTTCTGAATATTTGTGGATTCAATTTCCATTCGTGTGGATCCAATATGTTTCTGCTTAAGTCGTCTGCCAGTGTGTTTTTCTCTCCTGGCAGGAATTGTGCTTGTAGATGAACTTGATAGCTTATAGCTGTGTTCCACAAGGTCATTGCTTGTCTGCAGAGGGGGTATGAATGGGTGCCCCCTTGCTTATGTACCACATGACTGTGGTGTTGTCTGTCTTTAGTAGTAGTTGTCCTGGATATAGCAGGTCCTTGAAAGCTATAAGGGCATTTTGTACAGCTAGCATCTCTTTTTGGTTGATGTGAAAATGCTTTTGTTCTATAGGCCACCTGCCCTGAATGCATTTTCCTGCCATGTGTGCCCCCCAGGAGTAATCCGATGCATCTGTTGTCAGTTTTTGCCTGGGTGTGGGTTGAGTAAAAGGTTGTCCCTTGTTGAGGTGACAAGCTTGAGCCCACCATCGAAACTCCTTCTGAAGGCAAGGTATTAGTGGAATAACTGTTTCCAAACTTTGACAGTGTTGAGACCATACACTCTTTAGGTACCATTGTAGTTTCCTCATATGCAGTCTGGCATATGGAATTAGTAGTATGCAAGATGCCATGTAGCCCAAGGCCTGCAGAATTTTTCTTGCAGGGAGTCGGGTCCTTGTTGCCATCAACTGAAAGTATTGAGTCAAATGTCCTTGCTTGTCTGGCGTGAGATAAGCCATCAGGGCCATTGTGTTCAAGCTGGCACCCAGGAATGTTATCTCTTGTGATGGCACTAGTTTTGATTTCTTTTCGTTTACTGTGTACCCCAGGCAACTTAGTAACTTTTTTACAAACGTCAGATGCTTTAGGAGAATGTCTTTGCTCTCTGCTTGAATTAGGCAGTCATCCAGGTACGGGTAAATTTGAATTCCTCTTTGTCTGCAAAATGCAATTACCGATGCCAGGCACTTTGTAAAGACCCTGGGCGCAGTAGATAAGCCAAAGGGCAGTGCAGAGAATTGATAATGCATTGGACCAGCTATGAATCTGAGGTATCTTCTGCAGTTTTGTCTGATAGGGACATGCAAGTATGCCTCCTTGAGGTCCAAAGTCACGAGCCAAGCTTGCTTGCCCAGCATGGGAAGAAGCTGCTGTAATGTCAACATTTTGAATTTCGGGACATCCACGTAAGTGTTTAGAGATGAAAGATCCAGAATAGGCCTCCAGGCTTTGTCTTTTCTGGGAAACAGAAAGAGTCTTGAGTAAAATCCTTGTCCTTGTTCCTGCAGAGGTACCTTTTGAATAGCTCCCATGGTCATGAGTGCTGTAATTTGTTTTTGAGCCTCTGCCCATTGATTTGGTGGCAGATTTGGCATTCCTTTTAACCTTGGCAGAGTGTGAAAATGGAACCTGTAACCCTGTGAAATGATAATGAGAACCCATTTGTCTTTGGTGATCATATGCCAGTTGTGATAGAAAAGAGCCAGTTTTCCTCCCAGTGGGGCTGCCAAGAGAGAATTGTTTGGCAGCTGTAGTGGGAAGTCATTGGGACTGCTTTTTGTAAGGTTGCTCTGTCTTCTCCTTCTTTCTGGCCTGGTGCACCCCATTGTCGAGGCCTGTAAGGACCTTGTGGCTGCCCTCTGCCTCTTGGACGTCTGTATTTGCCCCTTTGAGGTCTGTCTGTAACAGGAAAGGACCAATTCTTTGTTGGCCAGTTTCTGCTAAATCTTGGAGGCTGTACCTGTAAGAAATCTTTCACTGTTTGCATAGATTTTGCCTTATCCTCCATTTTCTTTAGTACCTCTTCTGCTTTAACTCCAAATAGGACATCATGCTGCAAGGGTGCATCCAGTAGTTTTGCTTTAACATGATCTGGCAATGCATGTTCCTTTAACCATGCGTGTCTTCTAATGACAGAGCCTGTAACTGCTGCTCTGCAGGAGGCCTCTAAAGAATCAAAACCACATTGCAAAGTATGTTTTCCCACTTGTTCAGCAGCATGCAATAAAATCCTGCATTTTTTTAAAATTAGGAGGATCTGTATCTGAAAGCATTTTTTGTTTCAACTGAGACATCAGAAATTGCTGGTATTTTAACATGTGAAATTGGCAATTTAAAGCCCTCATTGCTAAAGCTGCAGATGTATATACTTTCTTTCCCCATCTGCCTAATGCTCTGGAGTCTCCGTCAGAGGGAACTGGGTTCTTTGCTGATGAGGCCTTGACCCCTTTGGGTCCCTGAGAAATAGTTTCTGGGTTTGCTACTGGGCTTTTATACAGAAATTTGTGTGAGTCAGGGACTCTGTAATACCTGTCTGGTTTAATTGGAGCTGGAGGTAAGGAGTCAGGATTTAAGCTGGATTCAGCATACACACCATCCACAATGTCTAACACTGGCGGAATAGCCAGGGGTCTGTGTTGAGGTAAAAGTAGGAATTCTCTGAGCCATTTCTTGGATTCTGTGTAATCCTGGCCCTCCCAAGGGAAATGCTCCCTCATGGTGTGTAAAGTTTCCCCCCAAAAATAATCCTCTGGGGGAGAGGCTGATGGAATGGATTTCTCAGCATCAGAATCCTCATAAGGGGGAAAAGAGTAACTTAGGTCTGAGGAAGACTGTGAGGAAATGGACACCTGGTCAGAGGAGTCAGAATCTACATCTTGTCTGGGCCTTTTATCAGGAGGGGGATGGGACCCCCTGATCAGAGTGATCAGGTCTTTGGCCATTTTGAGCATTTGTTTCATAGGCATGGAGGCCTGCCCTGGAGACTGTGATTTCTTAGATTTAAGAGGTGGTTTAGACTTAGAAGAGGGTAAGGCTAAGCTGACTAGGTCTGAATACACCCCCTGAAGCTGCAGGAGGCTCATGTACACCGGGATCCCTCTGTAGGGTCGGTTTCGGTAGTCTGTAAAACTTGGGAGTCTGATGGCCCAGCCATCTCTACTGAGTCGGTGGCTGCCTGTGGTTCTGCAGAAGCGGTCGTCATGGGCTGCGAAGGCGCCTCGCTGAAAACCGGAGAACCGGCGACTGGCCTAGAAGAGGTGTCGTCATCCGTTTTGGGCCTCGGATGCCTGTCTTTGTCTTTGCGCTTTTTATGAATTGCGGTTGTCGGAAGTTTCGACGGCATTGTATAATTACATTTTCTGCCAAAGCAATGTCGGGCAAAATCAAACCGACGTTTAATAGTGCGCTTGTTAAACCTAGCACAAAACCGACAACCAGTGACGTCGTGGTCTGGGCCTAGGCATGGGATGCAATAAGAATGGAAATCCTTATGAGGTATTTGCTTCCCACAAGAAATGCAGTTATTAACTTTTACTGACATCAGACTGAGGCGAGAAAAAGTTTCCCCAACGGGGTACTTAGCTTTGTAGAAGACTTCGGTTCTGGATTCAGAAATGAAAATCTGAGGAGTCGGCCAAATGGCACTTGCGAACTGCTTTTGCTTCGGGCACCGCGCGGCAAGAAAAAGTGAAGAAAATGGCATTGGCTGCATCTTATATACCCCTGTCGCACTGACGTCAGGGAGGAGGTGACAGCAATCAACGCCGGACCGAGACTTTGGAACTCTGGCCGACTGGCGAACCGCCTGACGGCAGGATAACCCAAGTGTAATGACTGCAGCAGTGTGACATGATGAGCATCTACATCTGCTGAACGTACCTAAACTCTGACTCTCTCTCACTTGAACCTGTTCCCACTAACTATATAAAGTCTCTACTCTCCAAACTCAAAACCTGCTCTCCTTCTGCTGATAACCTTCCATCTTATTTCCTACAGTTAGCTGCTGAATCCATTGCTATCCCAGTATCTATCTTAATTAACCATCCCATCTCTGAATCTAAAGTTCCCTCTATCTGGAAAGAGTTCTATACATTACCAATACATACAGGAGGTAAACTCTACCTATTGCTATGCTCTCTCCTCTCTCTAAAATCTTAGAAAAATGCATTCAAAAGCAAGTCATGCAACACCTATTACAAGAAAACTTGCCCACAACACAGCACTACAACTGCTCTACCACCCTTCATCCATACCATCTCTCTGGCAAGAGACAACAATAAACTAGTCTCCTGTCTTTTCCTCGACCTCTCTAACGCTTTTGATACTGTCTGTGACTCGCTCCTTCTTACCAAACTATCCAACCTCAACTTTTCCACTGCTACTGTTGCCTGGTTTTCCAGCTATCTCTCTGAGTGTAAGCAATCAGCGAGATGGCTCTCAGCAGTCTCCCCTCCTCTCCCAGTTAGGCTGAGTGTCCCACAATGGTCCAGTCTTGGCCCATTACTCTAACATCTTCACTAATTTTCTCTAATCCTCCTGTCCTCAATCTTCCCTCATACAATATGCTGATGACTCTACTAACATCACCATCTTGGAGACCTCCTCAGAGCTTATCACTGCTACCAAAGAATCCTTCAACTCTGTTGAAACCTGGCTTTCTCAAAATTCACTTATTCTCAACCCTAAAAAAAAAAAAAACTCCTCCTTTTTCTTCTTAAAAACCTCTCCTACCCCAAAACCAGTTTTTCAGTACTATCCCCTTGACAACACCTCCATCACTGTTGAAAACAACATAAAACTCTTAGGAGTATTAATTGATGATCAACTTAAATTTGACTTGCATATAAACAACTGTATAAAAAGACCTCACCAGAAACTAGGGCTTCTCTATCGAACAATAAGTTCCTCACCACCAAAGCTAAAATCACAGTCTCTCATGCCTACCTCCTACCTAGCCTATTATACAGTTCCCAAATCCTTACAAATCTAAACTTTACAATACTAGCCAAGATAGAGACAACTTACAATAAGGTAGCTAGATTTACAGCACAACGCACCTATAAATCTCACCATTGCCTTGCCGTAAAACATCTATACTGGCTAGAGCTTCCCCACCAGCTACTTCTCTCTCAACTGCTTATAGTCCACTCCCTCCTCTACCAGAAATCTTACTGCCCCAACCTATCTCCTCTCAACTCACATTATAACCCTGCCAGGCCGCTACGCAGCTCCCACCAAGACCTGCTAGAAATACACAAACCCAACAATAAAACTGGTCAAAACCTCTATAGTTACCACCCTTCTACATCTTGGAACAATCTTCCACTAGAAATCAGATCCCATAAAAACTTTAAGCAATTCAAAGCTGCAGCAAGAGAATATCTAAACTCTCAGTGGTCCTGCCTCTGTACACAACCTCCTTAAATCCTGGACAGTCCTACTAGGGCCCTTGCAAACATCAACAGCTTTGACTTTTATATCATAATTGTCACTAACCAGGTTATTTTCTCCTACTGTATAACACAAAAACTGTAGTAAAATGAAACTGTGATATTTGCAAATCTGGTTTTAGGTTGACCATCATTTGTAAGTAGATTCTGGAAATTGTATTTTCTCTAATTGTCACTGTGTTTATTTATTTTATTTTTTAACATTTGTTTACCGGGATTGTCCGACTGGACACAGGTCCATTTACAGCAGAGGCCCTGGGAGAAAAGCTCCACAATTAGATTAACATCAACATGGTAATACAAACAATCATATAACAGTGATAATTAAGGTAAGTACAGACATAAAAAGTCTCATACAATCCAGTCTAAACAATAAACAATACATCAGCAGTAAGCGAGTAAATTTACAAAGATAGAGAGGCTCATACATCAAAGCTTTAACATTGATTAGTGAGATAGGATAAAAGAAAAAAAAAGAATAAAAAATGATTAGAGATGACATATTATGCAATTTCAAGATGACAGTAAGATAACTAATTGTAGCATATATACAGTAGAGATAGCAGGAAGGAAGGTGTAAAGTGTGCTGAGATTGTGAGATTCATGTGATGCATGGACATAGCCATGTATTCATAAGATGTGATTTGACAGCATTTTTGAAATGTGTGTTAGTGGGGACAGAGGTCAGAGAAGGGTTATTCCAGGATCTAGCTATGGCATGAGAAAAAAAGAGCTTTCCCTGAGTTGTTGTTGGCTTTAGAGATGCAGAAGAGGAATTTCTCAGTAAATCGGAGAGGACAATTAGTTCTGTATGGAGAGTGCTGACTATTCTCTGTAAAATCTAGTGTTATCATTTGTCTCTACTTCAATATTTAATGTACAATAGTGGAGCTTTTCTCCCCGGGCCTCCGCTGAAAAAGAGCATCTCAGCTCAGTCGGACTATCCCAGTCAGCAAATGTAAGATAAATAAAAATAAATAAATAATGAGCAGGCAATAAGACATGAGAGGATGTGCAAGCTACAGAACCCAATGCATGCAGTAATATCTGGATAGTCCACATTTTAAAGTGAGTTACTGCACTCAGAAAATGGGGATTTTTTTTTTTTTTGGAGGGGGGGGGGTTGAGTGTGAGTGATCCTTGTGTAGGGTTATAACTTTAATTATGTGGAATTTTGGTAACATGGCAATCAATTCCATTCATAAATGGCATTTCACAGTTATTTCTGCAAACTATATTTTGGATCAAAATTGTCCACATTTAAAAAAAAGTCGACTGCATTTAGTCTCAAGCTTCAGGTGCTGGTGTACTGCAGATGTTATGTTGAAAAACTGAGCTTATAATGTTGCATTTTGGTACAGCTATAGCCATTTGTTGAAAACACTTGTAAAAAGTGCTTTTTCATGTTTTATAGACTTACTACTGGTGCCTTTATACTTACAGTTTCTGCATTAAAAGTGTTTTTTTTATTATTTTAGGACTGTCTTCTTTTTTGTAACCATCTGCTTATTTGTTAAAGATTTGTGAGTTTTGGAAAAAAATGGCTACTAATGAGAGTTTTTGAAGGCTACGAAAGAGAAAGGATCAGTGGCTGAGAATGTAAGATGTATGGGGTCCACACTAATTTTCACCCATGCACATACAAATTTAATATATACAATATAAACATATACATATTTGTGTGTATAAAGGTCTATATGACATCAACTTTTTAAAAAGTCGAAAGTCATACGGTCCAGACCATCTATTTGACTTCCCGAAAAGTCAAAGCAGTTGTATGGAGACTGCTGTACAGTGGGGATGGTGGAATTTTTCCATTCCCCCACTGTACTGTGATCTAAGAGTTAGTATATATAATTTGTAGTGGGTGTGGGAGGCACAGCCCCCACATGGGGGGTGCAGGGGGAGCTTGCCCCCCTACAAAAACTTATTTTTGTAATTTTTTCATTTTACTTTTCAAAAAGCCGGAAAGTTGAACATATGGTCTCGACCATATGACTTTTGATTTTCCAATAAGTCAACGATTTCATATAGACCTGTGTGTATGTGTACTATATATATATATATATATATATATATATATATATATATATATATATATTATACATATATATATATATATACACACACACACACCTATATTATATATCTATATATACACACATATATAATTAGTGTAACCAGAACAGAATTTTTGCAAAGTCCTGCATAACCCAAGCAAGAAGCAAAACAACTGTGACCCCATCACAGTGACCACAGAGTACAGTAACAGCTGGCAAAGCACAAATGCACACGTTTGTGCACATACATGACAATAAAATACTTTGTCAATCAAATCTATAAATAGGCTTTGCCAAAATTTAGGCAAAAAGAAAGCTGATCACCTGTCCGCTACTGAGTTACCAATGAAAATGTCAGCCGTAAAATACATTATGTCACAACATGCCCCTTTAGTAGAATTCCTGCAACCTATTCCAAAGTCTAATAAATGCAACAATGAGCAAGCAAATTAAAAATTACCGTTAAGCCCCTTAAAAACTCAAAATGCAGAGCACAAAATCATGTATAAAATGCAGTTTGCCGAGGAAAACTATTTTTTTAAATAGCAAAGTGTTCCACAACAAAAAGTAGCCCTTATGGCAGCCATTTATTACTTCACATGTGTACCTTGCTTTTTTGCTCTGCGTGACGTTTCCTTTTTCCAAAAATGCAGGCTAAATCTGTTTCTGTACGACAAGAAAGGTCCTTTCCTACAAAAATAAGATGAAACATGTCAGCTGCAGAAACAAATTCATTGTCACGAGGGGTTAACTGTTGTAAACTTCTACTGTGCTGGAATTTCAGCAGTACATGTACTGCTATTTTTTTGACAGAATTATTCGGAAATAATGGTATAGATGGAATGAGAGGATATTTGTCAGTGTTTCAAAACCCTGTCCCCTACAGATTCTTAAATTTGGTTGTCAAGTTTATGACCCTGGCCTTCACAAAGCTTGACAGCCATAACCCCATGTTGTTGCTACTTTCTATTTCAAACAGGAAAAAGAAGGTGAAAGGTTTACATAATGTAACCTTTTTCTGTAACTGATCTTTATTTGCACTTTTAGGTGCCCATATCTGCTGTTAGATCTCCAAGCAGTGCACTCCAGTCATCACTTCAAACAGAATTGGGTCAAACAATTGCCTTGGATGTCACCTTTAAGCAAATTACAAGAAAAAGAAGATACTTGCAATTCACAAATCCTTTCAAAATGGTTCTCATCTTCCAAACATATGATTTTTCTGGTAAGGAATTATACCTTTTCAAGTTGTTTCAGAGGGCTACAGAATGTGGCCACAGTGGTGCAGCTGTTAGCATTGCCACCTCACAGCAAGAGGTTCTCTGGTTCGGTTCTCAGCTGGGGTGCCTTCTGTGCGGAGTCTGCATGTCCTCCCTGTGGTTGCGTGGGTCTCCTCCAAGTGCTCCGGTTTCCTCCCACATCCCAAAGACATGCTTGTAGGTGGATTGGACACTCTAAACTGGCCCTAGGCATGAGTGTGTGCGCCTTCTGTGGAAGGTTGGGTGCCGGGGCTGGCAACTCGACACCGTAAAACTCCACTGCCAATCATAAATGGACAGTTGATCCGCTGTGGCGACCCCTAACCGGAAAAAGCAGAAAGAAGAAGTCATTAAACAAGCAGTTTTGCTAGACAAGGAGGGAATTGTTGAGGAAATAATGGAGCACTCAGAGGTGTTGTGAGGCTCATTGCCACAGGAGGGCATTACAGTGGTCAGAAAATGGGCTATCTTAATTTGGTTTGCATTTGTTTTACTATCAGTATATATATATATATATATATATATATATATATATATATATATATATATATATATATACACATACACACATATATATATATTTTTTTTTTAATATTTTTGATGTAAAATAAGTTCTTCTCTTAGTATTTCATGGGTGTTGTGGAATATGTAATTGCTGACAGGGGATATACTTAACATCCAAAATATACATTATGTAAGTATACACACACACACACACACACACACACACACACACACACACACACAGTGAGTTTCACATGAGTTTCACATATACAAGCAGTAACAGATGCAGAGACAGATACAGTTTCTCACACATATGGAGAAACTCTTACACACGCATGGACATGTACATGCAGAGGAATAGACAGACAGACACACAAACACATGCCCAGCAGTTACAACTATTTTTTACTATCTCCACTTCAGATGTCTCAATGTCAACAAATGAATGTAAAAATATGTACAGTGCAGGGGAATACAACTCCTCCCACCCCCACCTCTCAACTTTTCCCTAACCTTGCCTCAAAGTGCTGCTCTGTTCCTTTAAAATGTTTGATTTTTCATATTTATTATTGTTCAAAAAAAGCATGATGATACAAAACCTCTTGCTCTATTAACTTCTTAAATGCACAAGGGTAATATAAATTTTCCATAGTCTTGGTGTTAGGTCAGGCATTATTGTACAATCTTTCTCACACAAACACACACACCTTTCTAATTTATCTTCCCACTCTCGCTTGTTAAGCATGGTTTTCTAAGCATCACAGATAGTGGGTGGAACAAAAACAGTAGCTCCATTTAACTGCCTATTGCACTTACTTACTTTTTGTAATTTTTCTGTTAACTTAATTTTTTAAATGACCCTTGCTAAATGGGACATGTTTAGCAAGCAGAAAAAGCTTGGTATCAATTTGCCTTTAGCCTGTACTTCACCACGGCTTAACATGCTGCAGTGAAGCCAAGGACTTGATACAGGTCTCTCCTTACACATTAATACCCTTCTGGAAAATGGTTGTTTGCAGGGGGAGGTGGTCACAACTCTGCTTTGCCACTTGGTTGACACTCAACAGGAGAACTAGGTGTTGCACCTATATAGCACAAGCCTAAGGAACATGCAGTGCCATTGTGCAAATGCATACACCTCAGGATTCAGACTGCAGCAGACACTCCATGTGGTAACAGTATGCAGCAGAGCTTGGGGAGTTGCTGAGGGGGACGGAGCAATCCAAAGGGAGGGTAGGTCTCCATAGGACCAGCAGCCTGGCCCACTCTCTACTTACCTGACTCTTGCTTCTTTAGGAACAGACAGGCCTACAGGGCTTCCCAGGCAGAAATGAATCGGACATACGACTCTTGCCTGGCCAGGGAATTACAGTTTCTATTCCCAAAGAATGAATGGGACAAATGAATGCAGGTAGAACAGCTATCAGGTGAGGTCCTGTTGGGAAGGGGAAAAAACATATGCCATTCAGTGATGCTTTTTTACTGCATCTTACCAGAGGAATTTGCAGATACCTACTAGACATCTGCTGCACAATCAGAAAGAAGGAATACTCAGAGTGTGAGCTTCTACAATCTAATTTCAAAATGTACCAGCCAACCCAGTTGTGTAAAATGCAGCCAACAGGACTCCTGAATCTTGACTGAGCTAACTAAGGTATAGATACTTTAACTGCTTACCACTATTTTATTATTTACATAGCTACTACAAATAATGGAATACTAGGTCTCAATACAGACCGTTTAGCACCGCAAGCAAAGGCCTTCAGCACACATGTAGGAAAACCAGTCAAACCTTATTAATCTGGACACTGAAATTCTGTTAACATGGACCCTCATCAGTTTGGCTTGATGGTCCTGCCTCTTTAACTTCACTAACAACATCTTTGAAAAAGTTGCTGAAGCAGTAGATAGTGGTACACAGTACGTAAATCATACCCTGACCTGGACAAGGCCTTTGAACTGTTACCCATGCAGGCATTACTGACAAACCTGTAAATATGAATATAAATCCTTACACTGTGTAGTAACTAGCTAAATGAATGTCAGAGAATACTCATTGTCATAGGTGCCACTTCTGAAAGCAAACAAAGTTACCAATGATATACCATGGGGCTAAGTGGTGTGCCCACTCATATTTAGCATTTATTTCTCAAACCTTCAGGCCAACACTGTAGGTTTATGGTTAACTAAGTTTTCAGGCAACTGTAACTTGGGAGTAGTTACTCAATCTTCCTCGGACTCTCAATTACTCCAATTCATGCAAGGACAATATGCTCAAATTAAACAGGAAAAAATGTAGTTAATGTTTGTCAACAAAACATCTTCTTACACCATACAGGTGAGACACACTTCTAATCAGACATTGTCGTAAGAGATTTAAGTACTCCTGACGTTATTTCCTAATCATTTCTTAATCTTTTGACCAGCACTTCCCTACATTAATCAGGAAAACCTATCCAAGTCATCTAATTCAGTCTCAGTTCCCCTGTACTCCTGTCTCATCAAACCCATTATTGAACAAAATGCACCTTTTGGCATGTATTGGTCTAAACATATCACTCAAGACCTCAGAGGTTCTTAACTAAAAAGATCAGTGGCCTCAACTGGCAGCCCTCTCCCTATACTGAATTTTTTTTTTTTTTTACAGACTCCTCCATGGAGATCTATGCCAAGCCTTTCAAGTCATAAAAGATCCAACATACTTTGACCTTCTGTACCTTCACAGAACAGAAGGTTCCTCAAATGCGAGGTTAAACTTAAGCGTTCAACTTAAGTAAACCTCGTATCTACCATCCCTATTCTTATAAGGGTATTCCTCATACATGTAACTGACCCACAATTACAGAGGTTATACAGCTTGATTCAGTGGGTGAAATTTGTATATAACTTTCCATATATAAATAATGAACATCATGGTTAGCTTTTAGTTTTTATATATTAATTCTTTTAAACCTTAATGTAGCACTATGTTTTTCTACTGTATTTTTTGCTTTTTCTAACTTAATGTATCACTGTATTTACTACTGTGAATGTTTATAATAGGTCTATATTAGATTATCAAACTTGTAAAAGTTCGAACACCATATGGTCGACACCATATGTTCGAACTCTTAAAAGTTCAAAAATCAAAAACAAAACAAAAAAATCAGAATAAACCTACATGAAAGGTTAAGCAGGGAGGCAAGCCCCCCTGCACCCCCACTCTTTAAATATACCAACTCACAGATCGCACTACAGTGCAGACAATGGAAAACTTCCATTTCCGCACTGTACAGAGATCTCCATTGAAATGTTCAAACATTTACATGTTCGACCATATGACATTCGAACATGTATACGTAATATAGACCAGTTTATAACTATTTGTGGAGCTTTTCTCTCTGGGCCTTCGCTGAAAAAGGGCTTTGATCCAGTCCATCAAATGTCAAATAAATATAGAAATAAAGGAACTAAACCTTCATCAACAGATAAATAAGACATATTGATGTGATAGATTTATATTCCAACATATCCCCCACCTCTGAACAAATTTTGACCACATGACAAGCAGGGCAGCATCCTTGTCACCTTTAGAGTAAACATAGGTAATTGCATGGGAGCCTCAAATTCTCCGCAAGGAAACTTCTAAATATGAGTTATTGGCAAGACTTGTGATGTTTTGCAGACTGCTTGGAACTTACCTACAAACTTATGCAGTATAAAAATATGCTGAACTAAATTCTTTAATTCAACCACAGCACATAATAATTACTTAACAAATGCAATCACATCAGACTTTGGTTCAGGGCAGGCATGCTGTAAGGCAGTGGTCTGTACAACTCCCACCTCCACTGTGATATAATGTGGTACTGTGCCAATATCAGTACCAAAACAGCAGTATTTCTGTTGAATCTGTTGTACTTCTTGAGACTGCAGATACCCAAGAAAAGAAATCAAATCTAAATGAAATGAATCCCACCTGTCATGAGGTCTAGCCCTACAGGGAAACCAAAAAAAATCCAAGAGAGATCGCACTGCTCTTTAAAAAACATATGGAGTGTATTGAAAAAGGACTTGTTGATGCCGAAGGTGCAAAAAATAAATAGCACTTTGATGGACTGTATATCTAGTTCAGATCCAAGACTAAAAGACACAGGGATTGCCGTCGTTCATTGATTTGGACACAAATGTAACTGGTGAAAAAAAAATTGGAGTTTGCAGAGAATCACCTGAAATATACAGAAGCCAGATTACCTGGCACAGAAAATTATAGCAGGTGTAAAAACATCATATTAACCAAAAATCTGGAATGTGTAGAAACTAAAGACTGCCAAGTTTATATGGTGGAAAAGTTGTCTGAGTGGATGGGTATCACAAAGGATCAGCTACTAAAAGGGCCCAGTGCAAGCTTCACTAACAGCACCTACATACAAAGATGGCATCCTGTTCTGTTAAGATTCTCAAAGACAAAGTTCTCTCTGTCAGACAAGTCCCAAGGAAAGTTCTGAAGATCAGAGAAAGCTGGATCTATGTAGATATCATCAACCCACAGACCAGAGGTACACGAGTTGCCTTTCATGAAGCTTTCAAGCTCTGTACGCTTAATACGTGGTAGTCCAAGCTTTTCTATCTAGCTCAACTAAAGGTGCACTTACCAGGTGAGGCTGTGACTTTTTACTCACCAGAGGACAAGGAATCAAAACTTTAAGCTGTCTTATGGTGAGTAAAAAGTCACAGCTCCAACTGGTAAATACTCCTTTATTTATGCTAGATTGAAAAGCTTGAACTGCCACTTATGAAGCTTACAGAGCTTGACAGCTTAATGAAAGGTAACTCGCATACCTCTGGTCTCTGGGTCACAGTATGGCATGCTCCTCAAAAAGTAGAAAGTTCCCTACAAAATTCACATTTCCCAGAATCAGAACAGTCCCTTTTCTTTTCAGGTAAAGTTTGTTAGATAGGTAGAGGGCTACATTTTGTTGCTGACTACAAGAAAAATCTAGTCATTTGTTCAGGTAAACAACTTTCTAAATTACACACACTGACTCTGTTCTTACCCTACGACTCCACCTTCGTTTTTGTTCCTACCTGAATATGGAATGTTTTGACTTGATTATTACTGAAATTTAATTTTTGAATAATTTCCTGTGTCCTTTTAATGGATGCTCAAGACTTTCATTAAGTTCACTGGGACATTGAAAAGATCTTCAAAACCATGACACATGCCTATGTTTTTTTTTTTTTTATTTATTTACATATTGCTGACTGGGTTAGTCCCACTAGGCCAATGGCCTCTTTTCAGGGGATACACTAGGAGGCATTGAAACTGAATAGGAGAAATTTGGCCAGGAAACAGGGGAACTTCCCTATCGTGTCAATGTTGTGAAAGGGACCCATTTTGCAGGTGCACTTCCTGTTTCTGTTCCGGGTGAAGTGGCGACCTGGAGAAACAGAGAGGCAGGCAGAGAGAGAAGGAGATGGTGGAGAGGTGAGAGAAATGGAGGTGAAAGCAAATATGGAGACTGCAGAATGTGTGCAGGATTATGAAGAGATTTTTCAAAGAAATCTGTTTGATGGAGATGAGTCAGCAAATAATGGATTTTTAATTATAACCCCCCAGTTGGGAGGGTGGCGGGATGATTTACTTAAAGAAATGATGATGCAGAGTGAGCCAGAAAATGACAGAAATGTTTCCTGGGGGACATTATTGAATAAATACAATAGGATGATGCAGAGACAATCCTAAAGAATAGTGGTGAGATGGAAAAGAAAACATATGCAGAGAAAGTAAATGAAGGCAGAAGGGGAGTAGCAGAAAAGAAGGCAGAAGAAAATGAAAAACAGAAGTACGCGATAAGAATTCAAAGTAAAGACGACAAAGAAATAGGTATGAAGTGTGGGACAATTTAATAGCTCCTTTGGGTGTAAAAGCTTAAGAGGTAAGAGCATTTAGTTTTATTAACACAGAGACAGTCTGTGACATTATATTTGAGACTGTTTTTTTACGTGGAAACTTTTCTTGGAGAATATGAAAAAAAGACTGTAACCCATGGAATCTTTATGTGATAAAAGCATTTAACAGGGAAACAAAAATAAAATTAATGTACAATTTTGAACAGAGGAAGAGAGAGAGACTTCAAAAGGACATTTGAAAACTTTATGTAAATAAGTACTGGACACTACAAAAGTTTATAACAAAAGGGGTTTGTAGGCTGGTGGACAGAATTGTAATACTGTGTTAAAAATAGAAAGAGAAAAAGTTATACAATGAAATGTTATACATTTAACAAAATTGGACATTTACGGACGGATTGCAAAAATGAAATTAAGAGTAAGGAAAAAAAGAGAAACAGAAGGAAATGAACAAAGAAAAGAAATTTTAGAAAAAAGGGTACTTGCGTATTATCGCAATCAGATTTGTGTGGTGACATACTGTATATGAAAGAAGGGTACTGTAAAGTGTGAAACAGTTTGGGGTCAAATTGTGTGCCACATACCAGGAGGAATAAGGGTAAATGACCTCTTTGCAGGGAGCATCCCTGTCTGAACTAGACACATGACTGTTGCTTTCCAATAGTCATTAATGTAACGAGTCAGCAAAGTGAACAGGTTCTCCACAACTGAAATGCCGCCTCTTGCAAACAGAGTTAAAAGTGTTACTTACTACTCCTTACAGGTAACTTTTGTCGTCATGATTACTGGCGCCTAAAAGTAACTGCATATACTGATCAGTACCTTCCCTTTGGTAAGATGTCAAACAGAACTGCAGGCTTTTTCATGCAGTATAGCATTATGAATGAACGCTATAAAGATTATAATCACCAAATAAAAGCTATGAATTCTTTGCATTATTGCAACTGTTGTGTGTTTATTTCTCTGCATACTTCATTTGATGTCTGATCTTTGGTTCCCAATCTGAGTAGTAAGCATTTAACAAGATATCACACCCCAAAATAACCGTCATTCTTCCCCGCTCTCACAAGCAGCAGTCATTGTGATCGCTGTGTTCATTGCCTGACGTCAGTAAAGCACGCTACCTACAAACCTGAATTTTCCCCTTATTCCTCTTCCAAACCCATAACCAATATCCCAGAACACTTCTTAACAGTTTAGCCAGCCCTTTTAAACTTAACAGACATTGTTTGAGTGAAACATGACCAATTATCGCATGTTGCAAATCTGGTTGCGAATATACGCAAGTTTCGAAAAAAGAAAAATTAAATGGTAAAAAAAATAATAAAGAGGATGTGAAGGCTGCCAGCGCAGCTATCTAGAATATTGTAAAAAAATTCCATGTCATTTGTGAATAGTAATATGATTTGTATGCTTGTCCTACAAATGTAAGAAAACTGTATGCTATGTGCTGAGCTTCAAGAATGTAACCACAGTGTACCCTACTGGAAAAGTACAGAGTTAACTTGTCAACTTATTTTCTTAGAGTTTTGCAAGTAAGAGTTTTACGATTGTGTTTATCACAGCTAGAAGACAGAATATGCCTGCAGCTAGAAATTCTTTCTATTGTCTGGAAACACAAATAATTACAGGTTTCAAAGGTAAAAGTTCCAATTCCGGGCAAGCGTCTAACAGATAAGTATTTCTGACACAGGGGTGATAACTTTTAAGTTTTTGTTAGCAATGGCAACTAAAGGCAGAGGTGACAAGAATGATGTAATATGAGATAACCCAGCAGAAATGTTTGATAGTAACTTAAGAACCATCTCAGAGAGCGAGTCTGTGCATTTTGTATTTGTCTCTGGACTTGTAAACATCCATTCCGCACTTGCATTTGCCTGGCTCTGTAAGTAAGAATTAGATCATAGTATCTCTCTTAGAGATAGATAGGAACTTAGTAAGATTTGTTTAGATGTTTTCTGTATTTATGTCAGACTGTCCTGCAATGTTGTTTTAAAATATTTCCTGTGATTCTGAACTCGGTTGTCATTGTGTTGAGTTGAGTATTGTCTTGTGCTTTTATTATTTACTATTAAATATATATTGGGGACACTGTACAGGCCACTCAAATAG
Organism: Protopterus annectens; assembly: GCF_019279795.1. Classification (NCBI taxonomy): domain Eukaryota; kingdom Metazoa; phylum Chordata; order Ceratodontiformes; family Protopteridae; genus Protopterus; species Protopterus annectens. The sequence continues at coordinate 1,166,563,146 of NC_056729.1, read as the reverse complement.
CCTTAAAGTCTTGGACACACCATTTGGACAATAGTAACATTACACAGTAGAACTGGTCACCCTTTGAGAAGGGCCTTAACGTAGCTGATAAAGGGTGGTTGGTGGCAGTGATTTCTACCTTATAGTCTGGGCAGAAGGGGGCATAGCTAGTGTGCCAGCCTTCCCCAGGGTTGTCTATGTGTTTGTAATATAAATCAAATCGCTACTTGGGGCAGGGCCACGAAGCATTGGTTGGACAGAGAGGGTGCTGGAGATTTTGGCTTGACCACTTAGCTGAGATCTTAACCCTATAGCTGTGCCAGTGGGGAGTCTTACTGGGGATCTGGAGAGAGAGGGAGAAACCAGCCCCACACTGACTGTGATCTCTGTGTACTCTTAAGGGAAATTGTACTTTACTGTGCATGTACTTGTCATCCTCCCAATGTGCACGTCCCTCACTGGTATTAATGGTGAGGACTGAGGCTCCTTGATTACTGGGCCAGTGCAGGGGCGTCACAGAGGACACAGAAGAAAGTTCTGAAATAAGTGATAAAGAAAACATAAATTGGGTGGTAGTAAAAGGGAAAAAAATAGGATCATAGGAGATTACTAGGCTACTGATGCAGAGGTAATTTTAAGCCTAGACGTTTCATCCCAATGCAATACCATAGAAATCCTAGTCAATACCCAAGACTGCATTTAGTGATGACTGCCCATGCCCAATCTGGGTTCTATCCCTGGTAAGAATTTACAGTGCCCCATCCACTTATCCAGGTTTCTCTTGAACAGCATCACAGAGGTGCACTCTTTCACATGAATTGGTAGCCTGTTGCAAAGATGCTGCAGTCACTGGCAGATAAAGCTGTCCCTCCAGCATGTCCTATTTAAGTTGCAGGCCATATTTAGATCCCTGGAACGGGTAGCCCTAGTCCTGTTTGATTTATGGATATGCAGCAAGTTAATCAGGTTTGGGTCTTAGATTGCTCTGTAAGCCAGGCATAAGTCTAACCTAAGAGGTCTATACGATACAGACTATAGTGACAGGGACTTTAGTCGGTCTGTGTAAGGCACATGCTGGAGACCCTTGATCTTCTTTGTTAGAAATCTCTGAGGTCTCTCTAATTGCTGCAGGTGCTTAGTATGGTACATGCCAAACGGGGCATTATACTTAATTATGGGCTGGATAAATGCAGAGTATAGAGGGTTATAACTTATTTTGCTCTCGAAGTGATGACTTTACTAATCAAGTGTGCTAAGTAGAAAGCATTCCTTACAAGAGTAGACACTTGGTGGTCAGAGTTAAGGTCGCAGTCAACTTGTGATCCCAGATCCTTTACCACTTCATGGGTACTTAGGGTATTGTTGTTGATTTGATATTGTGAGAGGATATTGTTTGCGCTAAACAAAATGATGATGCATTTCTTTGTATTCAGTTTGAGACTGTGACAAATACACCAGTTGTTGGTCTGTGTGAGACCCTCCTGGAGTATACTGACATCAATTGGGGATTCAATAACTGTACCTAGTTTGCAGGGGTCTGCAAACTTGGTTAGCCACAAACCCTTAGTTTTGACCTGAACTTCTGAGAAGTATATATCAAACAGTAGGGGGCCCAGCACTGACCCCTGTGGCACTCCACTGGGAACAAGTCTGCTGGTTGAAGTGGAGTCACCCACTTTGATAGTGTGTGTCCAATTTGTGAGCCAGTTGGCAACCCATCTTACAACAAAGGGGTTTAAATTCAGTTTGCTAAGTTTATTGGTAATGCCTGGATGTGGGATTGTGTCGAAAGCCTTTCCAGGTCAAAGTATGCTGTATTGGTAAAAGGGAAAAAGACAGATAAAAAAAATTTAAAGGGATAAGTACAAAAGAAAAAAGAAAGGAGATGGATGGAAAACAATATGCACAGCTAATGACTGGGGGTTGGTATAATGGTTAAGAGGTTTGATTCACAGACGCAAGGTACTGCGTTTGAATCTCCCCTTTGGGAGAGAAATTGGCTAGGCTTAAAATGCCATATTAAGAAAGCTAGCTGATTAATTAACTATGAACTTATGAAACCATGAATCTAAGGAAAACAGGAAATGAAAATTTAGAGTGCTTTCTGTAAATGTGAATAGGATTAAAAATATAAGAAGAAGAATAGGAGCTTTGCAGTGGTGTAATATATGTGATGTAGATGTAATTATATTAGAAGACACATGATTTTTAGCAAATGAAGAAAGACTGCAAATAGAAAAACTACTACAGGGAGGAAAGAATCTGGATTTTGGAAAATGAGATATTCTGGAATAGTCATATTTGGTAGAAATACAGTAAAGATATTAGATGCAACTACAGTAGAAAAGGGAAGATTAACCATTGTAGATTTAAAATGGAAGGAACAAGTATAAGGAATTATAATACATGCATATACCAACTATAAAGAAAGGAAAAGCTTACGTCATCAATTTTAGACTATGTAGTGATAAATATGACTATTATAATAATAGGTGGTGGTGCTGTGATAGTGTTGTCGCCTCACAGTAAGACGTTGTCCTGTTCGATTCTCAGCTAGAGCGTCTTCTGTGTGGAGACATACGTGAATGGGCGTACCTTCATTGAAGGTTGTGCGTCAGGGCCGGCAACTCGGCACGTAAAAATCTACTGCCAATCATTAGCGGACTGGAGTTCCGCTGTGGCGACCCCTAACCGGGAAAAGCCGAAAGACACAACAACAACATAATAATAGAAGACTTTAACTGTGATGTATGAGGCAAGCATAAAAAAGGAAATGATACAAGAAAAGTGTTAGAAGTTATAAATATGTAGTAAGTTAAAACTCTGGGACAAAAATTTATGGATTTACAAAAGGGGAATGTAAACAACTGAAATAGATTATTTTATAGTATCAGAAGGTTTGGTTATAGGAGAAGTAGTAGTAGTAGTTGAAACAGGATTTCCTAACTACCTTGCAATATGGAAAACAAAGAATATATAAAATAGGCTAAGGAATAAAAGGATAAATGAGAAAGCATGGAATGAAGAAGGAAGAGATTAGTAATACAATTATGGAACAATCATGTTACTATGAAAACTTTTTATATAAACTAGTCTGAATGGTGGATGATATTTATGGAAAAATATAAAAAATTTTTTTTTTTACACTGGCAATACAATGTGAGAAAAGTAAAGAAAAAAATTATGGCAGAACATATAACAATGCATTGGAATATTTTAAACTTAATGATGGGAAAGTACTTTACCAAAGAAAAAGAACTGTATGGAAGAAATCAAAAAAAGTACAAGAACTGTTATATAAGCAAAGATATTTTTCAAGGTAAAAGAGAAATAGTACAGAGTTATTTTAACAGATTGGTAAAGGAAGACGGTAATGTAATGAGAGAGATAAAAAAGGAAAAGGAGAAATAGAACTCAGGACAAGATTACAAATAGTGTAGTACAATAAATGCATAAAGAAAAAAGAAGGTAGTAAAAACACCTGGAAAGGAAAAAAGTTAAAAGAAAGAGAATAAAGAGTTGGAAAAGGAGATTTCTTTAAATGAGCTAGATAAAGTATTACAAGTAAATACAGATTCAGCTGCAGGACCAAACAGAATAGGGTGTAAAATGTATAAATATTTAAGGGATTGGCAAAAAAAATGTAAAAATTTTGAATGGATAATTAAATTAATGTTTTATGCATAAAGAAGGGTCTATGTCTAAATTCTGAACTTTCAAAACACTGACTTTCTTATGGTCGAGACCATAAGATCGAAGTTTTGAAACTTCAAACCGTTTAAATGGAGATAGCCGTACAGAGTGGAATGGAATACTTACCGTTTTCCTTGCTGTAGTGCAATCTCAGAATTGGTATATTTAATTAGCAGGGGGTGTGGGGGTGCATGGGGGGGGGGCTTGCCCCCTGCAAAAAGGTTCTTTTTTTATTTAAATTTTGAAGTTTCAAAACTTTGATCTTATGGTCTCAACCATAAGAAAGTTGATGTTTTGAAAGTTCAAAATTTAGAAGTAGACCCACAAAGAATTATGTAGTAGAATACTTAAATTCATATGGAAGAAGGAAGACAGAAGACAATTAAAAAACTGAGTATGGATAGTATTGATTAATGATTATTAGATCTTTATGAAAATAACACAAAACAGATTTGAAACTAAAATGGAAAATATTTTAGAAGATGGTACATACAGTATAAAGTGGAAGGGTTGTCAAGAATCATTAATGATAGTTACGGAAATTGTGGATAAGAATAAAAAAGAAGAAACAAAAATTGCGATAAGAGACCTTAATAAGGCATTTAATACAATTGGACATGAAGTTTTAGGGGTAATAATGAAAAAATAGGTTAGGAAATTATGTATGTCAGCATACAGTAATCTTCTTCTTTCGGCATACAGTAATAATAAAGTGAAATACTTGTAAATGGCTGGATAAGCCAAGAGGTACAAATGAAGAGTGGTATAAGACAGGGGTGTCCAATGAGCTGTATACTCTTTGCAGTAGTTATGAATGACAATATGTGACACAAATCACAAACTGAAGGAGGTGGGGTATATAACACTTGAAGACTTAAGCATTCCAGTTCTGTTAACATATGCAGATGACACTACAATTGCAGAAAAACTCTGGATAAAAGAATTAATCATTTGCACAAATAAGTCTCTAGAAATGATAGGGATTACTTTAAATAAAGAAAAGTAAAGGTTTAGGTGATGTCGTAAAGATAAGGTGTATATATTTTACAATGAATGAAATTTCTGAGTTGGAAATAAAGATACAAGTAGAATTCAATGGGAAAAACAATAGAAGAAATAATACAAACCTGTCTATTCTGTAGAACTTATAAATTATACAGTACTAATGGGTAAAACAGCATACTTAACAAATCTATTTATGTGCCAACATTATGTGAAAAGGAATTACTGCAGATAATGTGCTCATTTATATGGAATTCTAGACTAAACCCAGTGAAAAATGGAGTTTTGTATGTAAATAAAATGTCAAGATGCCTCCTTTTACATGTCTTCTTTGTAGGAACACTTAGAGAAGATTTGTCCAAATGCAAAGAAATTGAATGTAATCCAGACACTATCATCCTATTCCTTCTGTGGCTTTCAGCCCTGCTGTCACAATGACGATACAGCTTAGGCATTAAACAGACAGGTAGGCCTGAATGGAGCCAATGTCATGCTAGCTACTTAGAAATATCAATCAACCCTAGAGGCTGCTTGTTCTCGGTCTCCAATCTGTTGGTGACTGATGCTGAGAATCTTGGCACCAAACATCAAGGTAGCTAAACTGATGAAGTTGAAAGGATAGACATATAGTCAGTGGCACTTAACATTAATGTTGAGGTGAACTTCATAACAGCTATGGTGCAGAGATTTAGAAAAAACGTTTTGACAACTGATATCAACAATGGCTCCAAATGGGACTTCTGAGATGGCTGTACACTGAGTGACAACTTAATTCTGGCTCTCTCAGTCTGAAAACAGAAACCACAGTGGGCCTAGATTTCTGGGTAAATTCCAATAACTGACTAGTAACTGCATTGCCTAGATGCCAGGGAAAAAATATAAAGGACCTGGAGGAAAATCAGCTACAAAAGCTGAGGAAAAAAATCACACACTGGGAAAAGAACTGCAGTTGTTCAGAACAAAGTGGTGCAAGTTCCAGACATGACTACCAGTAACCTAGAGGAAAGTATAAAGCAGCTGCACACGGATCTGGTTAAAATAAAAAACACCAATGAAGTATATCAACACAAACAATAAAAAGCTGGAAAAAAATGGAAGAAGCTTTGAACAGATATTCAGATAAGGTGGCAGAACTGCAAAACTCACAGGATGAAATGAAGAAAAGGCTGGCTGAATATAAGGCTCCACAAGAAGAGGTGTTTCAAAAAATAAAAGAATTAGAGGACAGAGCATGTAGGGGAAATCTGACTTTTCTGCTGTACCAGAGAAGCTGGAAGGAACAGACTGTATTCATTTTATGAAAGTACAATTAAGCAACTGGACTGATACTCCAAATCGAAAGGGCACATCGTATGTATGCTCCAACCTGCCTCTGAGTAAACAACATAAACCTTTAATAGTAAAAATGCAATCTTACCAGCAGGAGTTGATTCTGACAAAACTGTGACAGAAGGACAAAGTACTAAAAGTGGGATACAGCAGAGTGTTTGTGGAGAATGTCTACTCACTGCACACTAAACAGAAGAGGAATTTATTTACTCCATTATATAAGGAAAGGATGAGAAGCAGGCATGAGATTTAAACTTCTGTACCTAGCTATCTTCATAATATTTTTCCCTGAGGAGCAAAAACATTTTTTGATGAAATGCATGCTAAGGAAGAAATACAAAAGTTTGTCCAACAAAAGGTGAGCTGTGAAACAGAAGGAGATTCTGCTTCTTGTTCTTTTGGTAATAAAGACCACAGAGAGACTGTGCCAGTGAAACCTTTCCCAGCGTTTCAACAGAAAATGATTGAAAGATGGAAAAAAAGCACAGAAGTTGACTAGAAGAATTGAAAGTACACTGGAGATGAAGTAGAGACAGGGTTTGGAAGATGGAGATGAACAGGAATAGAACAAAAGAATCAGGAAATATTGGACTTTGTTAAACGTGTAGGGGACTTTGTGTCATTAATGTTCAGAAAAATAAGAGAGGGGAAGTGGAGGGAGAGAGTTAACTAAGTAAAACAATTTTTTTCTTAACAGTATTACTTAAGTGGTGCATGATTTTCTCTGCATGTTATAAAGCAAAGTTTTTTAAGTTACTTTTAAGTGTAATGGGGATACTAGTGTAAATAGGTGCTTCTGTTCATTCTTTATGTTTCCCTCTCTCTCTCTCTTTCTCCTTGTGTAGTTTTAAAAAATGTAGGCACTACAATGTAAAACAAAAAAGGGGGGATCTGGTTTAAAAGAGCATGACAACAGAAAAATAAGTGGACGTTTTCTCATTCTTGCATAGGGGAATGACTGTGTTAAGGCCTTTGGCTTTATCTAGTTGTGACGACGGTGCACTGGCCCAGCAATCAAGGAGCCTCAATCCTCACCACTGACACCAGAGAGGTAGTCTCTTAGAAGAGGAAAGGATAATTAATACACACCGTAAAGTACAATTTCCTTTAAGTGAAAACAGAGATCACAGTTAGTCTGGGGTTGGCTGCTCCCTTGCTCACCAGGTCCCCAATAAGACTCCCCACTGGCACAGCTATAGGGTCCAGGTCTCAACCTAACTGGGCAAGCTAAAACCTCCAGTACCCTCCCTGTCCAACCAGTGCTTCGTGTCCCTGCCCAAGTAGCTGACACAACACACACACACTTTGAGAAGAGGTTATACAACCACACAGATCTTCCTGGGAAAAGGCTGGCACGGGTTATCCAACTGTGCCCCTTTACCCAGACTATACGGTAGTAATTACTGCCACCACCCAGTTAATAATATCAGCTACAAAAAGGCCCTTAAAAAGGTGACCAAGTACTACTGTGCAATATTAATAATCCAATGGTAATGTGACTATACAGTCTAAGGCTTATCAGAGAGGCCTATTACAATAAGCTCTATATATATATATATATATATATATATATATATATATATATATATATATATATAATGTACTCCAAAGCTTATTTCTACACAAACCAGCCACATGTAGAAGGTGTTAAAAATATTTAATAATAAACAATTAAAACACAAAACAAAACTACTACACCACAGAGATATCCAAGAGTTCACAGATCACACAGAAACTTAAAACAATATTGTAGGAAAGATCAGATTTCAAAGAAAAATACCAAATTAATCTTTACTAGCTTTAACTATTCCTACAAGAGATTACAGTGCTAAAACTTGCATGTGAGCATAAGCAGTGCTGAGGTTGGATGGCTCAAGACAAATGCTTCTAGTCTCTTGTAAGACATAGTATTTTAAACATCACTAACAAACATGTCTCTGGGTCCTCCCCAGATTACATCATCATGTTGACACTTAAGATTTCCCAGTATTCATATTGCATCATCTTAACACCCTGCTGAGTTCCCAGGCTAATAGAAACTCTATTTACATTATTTAGCACTTAGAGCAATAAAGGATGTTTCACATGTACACGCTAGTAGAAATCAAAGCAATAAAGCACTTTTCACATCTAAATTCTAGTCATAAACTTTAGCCTTAAAGCAATGGGCCTGAAACCTTCATCCAGCCGCCCTGGGGCTGACTTGTAAAACATTAAAAGATACAACATGCTTCACTGGGGCAGTAGAGTGCAATGTTGTCACATATTTTGCAGTTCCACATTTCACAGTGTTTTCCTACATTTAAAAACACACTCCTGTATTTTACATTTATTTATACAAATGATAGAGTTATGTATCAAATTCTATTTGACTAGACTGGCAGCCTTCGCCCATCTCTCCCCAATCGTCACACTAGTAATACATTTTGACAGAAAGGAAGTCAATGAAAAAGAATACTGAATATTACAAGGACTTTTTTCTAGTAAACAGTCTTGTATCTGGTTCTCATGTCACTAGCAAATAATCTGATAAAGAGAAATGGCTTGAAGAAAATGTTTTCTGAAAGCATTCAAGAGTCTTCCCAGCTGGAAGAGCTATAAAGATAAGGCAAAACCAGTCAGCACTCACAGGCACTACCATGCGTCTTAGTATGGATAAGCTTTCTTTCTGTTTAGCTAGAGTCTGTGTGCACGGCTATCAATTTGGAACTCATGTTCCTATTAAGGGGTAAAACTCCAATATTTGAAGATGTACATAGTTTTGTGCGTTATTATTAAGTTAGTATGTTTTAGGGTGTTATGGCGTTGGTCTGTGTATTTTTATTTGAGGGTTTTCAATAAAACAATAATTTCTGCAAGATGTGACATAGGCTGAAAGGAGATGACAAGAAACAGTTGTATAAAAGATTAGCCTGCCAAACAGTGTACGCATACAACACAAAAGCTGGAACTAGACACTTAACAAAAAAGCTGTTATACATAAAAGGTGGGAATAATAATCGCTCAAGAATGTTATTCTTTCTATAATGTCTTTAAACATTAATGGTCTCACAGAAAAAAACAAAAAAGAAAGAGTAGAGTAGAGTGTAAATAGCTATGCTACAGGAGATACACCTGGAAAGAACAGAACATGTAAATTTGATAAAGAAACGCTTTCAGGATGGTTATTCAGTCGAAAATCCGGGGCAAAGGAAGACAGGATTACTTATATTAATTGCAAGAGGAGCTCCAATAGTAATAGAAGATGGGAAAAAAGACAATAATGGTAGATTTGTAATACTAATGGGCTACTGGCAAGGGAGGAGGATCACACTGGCATGTATTTATATTCCACCGAAAACTGCTATAACAGAACTAAAGAAAATTCTGGGGAAATAATCAGCTTTCAACAAGGAATACTTCTTATAGGTGGGGAATGGAATTTGATTTGCATCCTGAAAAGATGTGAAACTGTCTCAAAATGTTCCACAATACTGAAAAGCCCTTTTCTGTTTTGCATCTACACTGCCGTATCGAAAACGCAAAATATCGAACGCTCACAAGAGCGAAAGTCGAAGTTGTTATTGTGGATGGCTGCACCCCTCGCTAAATATATATTCCAACTCAGAGATTGCACTACAGTGAGGAAAGGGCAAATACCCCAATCTTCACTGTACAGGGATCTCAAAAACAGACCCTCGACATTTCGGCAGTTTTGCTTTTGTGAGCGTTCGATATTTTAATTTTTGATATGGTGATAAAGACCCTCTGGCTTTATCAAGTATAAAATAATATCATCTGCAAATAGAGCCAGTTTTTTCCCTACCATATCAATCATATTCTTGAATTTCTGAGTCTCTTATTTTCTTTGCCAATGATTCTAAATATAATGCAAACAAAGGGTAAAGAGGATACCCTCTGCCTAGTTCCTCTGCTGATCGCAGAGAGGAACCCACCCACTTTAATTTTTGCCTCCAATCCATCCTATATCCTCCTAATCAGCCTTATAATTTTCTCAGGGAATGCAAATACTTCCACTGCCCTGCTCATAAACTCACAGCTTATTCTGTCAAATGCTTTCTCTGCATCAAGACCCACCAACAGCAGTGGTATTTTCTTAAATTCTGCTTCCTCTGGATTATCAATGTTCTGTTAATGTTGTCAAATGTTTGCTTCCCCTCCACAAAACCACAATGATCCATATCTACAATGTTGGCATTACCCTTGCCATTCTTTTAGCCATTATAGACGTAAACAATTTATAATCATGGTTTAAGACTGAAATGGGCCTGTATGAAGCTGGATCTGATAGGCTTTGCCCTCTTTGGGTACTACATCTACCACTGCTTTCTTCCAGGATGTTGGTGGTTCTCCTCCTCTTAAAATACTGTTAAACAAAACCTTCCAGATCTTTATCATTTTTTTTCCCTCCTAGCTTCCAAACTTCCACAGGAATACCATCTATTACTGGGGATTTTCTTGAAGAATTGTTATACATCATTATTTTTATCTCATCTCCTCCTACCCTAGCTTTTATTTATTTATTTATTTATTTGACATTTATTGACCGGGATAGTCTGAATGAGCTACTAGCTTTTTCAGCGAAGGCCTGGGGAGAAAAACTCCACATTACAAAATTATAAAAATTAAATAAATAAATTAAATTACTATACAACAACAAAATTATACAACAAATATAAACATATCAGAGTACAATAGGATTATGCAATGGCTATTACAAAATACAAGTAGGAAGTAACAGTTATGTAGACATTTGCAAAACAAGTACAGATGCTTTAGTAAATGAAACTATGTAATTGCAATTATTAGATGGTAAGATTTTTGCCATTGGTGCACAACTGAGCCAATTAAAGGCAGTTAGAGAATGGGCTTACCATACATCAGTGCCCTGACTGGAGAACGAGCGTTCTCCAGCAAGGTATTAATTTACAAGTAAATGCCCAGTGAAAAAAATACAGTTTTGTACCTACCATAAATGTAGATGTCCGAGTGCTCATACAGCTGAAGTCATTACAGATGGGTTATCCTGCCGTCAGGCGGGTCCTCAGTCGGCCGAATTCCAAAGTCTAGGTCCGGCGTCAGTTGTCGTCGCTTCTTCCCTGACGTCAGTGCGGCAGAGGTATAAAAGAGGCAGCCGACGCCATTTTCTTCAGTTTTTCTTGCCCCAGATGTCAGGTGCCCCCAGAAGGAAGGCAAAACATAATATTATGCAAACATGCAATGTAGATAAATCAAAAACAATAGTTGCAAGCAAATACACCATAAAAGAATACCCCAAATAGGTTGTATGATAAAGGTGTTTGTCATAAGACCTGTCCTAAGAGGGGATGGAGGGAGGGTAACCTGGACTGCAGCTGTATGAGCACTCGAACATCTACATTTATGGTAGGTATAAAACTGTACTATGTTCATCGTGCATACAGCTGCAGTCATTACAGATGGGTAGAATCCCAAAGCTAAGTAAGGGTGGTAGGTACTAATTGGAACTAGGAGGGGCTAGGATGCCCTGCAGGACTGCTGTGGTAAAGCCCGTTCTAGATTTTGAGTATAGTGGAAGGTGGTAGTGCTTGGAGAAAGTGTGCACTGAACTCCAAGTAGCTGCTTCCAAAATGTCCTTGGTAGGGACCCCCCTGAGGAAAGCTGCAGAGGTAGCTGTAGCCCTGGTGGAGTGGGATCTGATGTATACAGGCATAGGTTTTCCATGAAAAGAATAACAAAAGCGAATGCAGTGGGCTATCCATTTTTAAATTGTCTGTTTGGAAATAGCCTTTCCTTGAGCACCTGTAGCATAGGACACAAAGAGCTGCTCAGATTTCCTGAATGACTTTGTTCTGTCCAAGTAATAACGAAGTTGTCTGTGAATGTCCAAGGAATGTAGTAGTCTCTCCTTTTTCTGTGGATTTGGATAAAAGGTAGGTAAATGAATAGTCTGATTCAAAGCTACACTGGATACTACCTTTGGCATGAAGGTAGGGTTGGTTCGTAAGGAGACTCTGTCCTGATGGAAAATGATGAATGGTTGCACAGCCATGAGGGCCTGTAGCTCCGAAACCCTGCGTGCTGAGGTAATGGTCAGAAGGAAGGCTGTTTTCCATGACAAGTATTGTAACTCTGTTGAAGAAGCCGCCTCAAAGGGAGGCAGGGTCAGCTTTTCCAATACAAAGTTGAGGTCCCAAGGTGGGACCGGTGGTTTCCGTGGGGGTTTTATATTTTTTGCCCCTCTGAGGAACTGCCTTAATAGAGGATGTGAGAATAAGGGAGGATCTGTATTGTACTGTGCAGAAATGGCTGAAGCGTGGATCTTGATGGAGGAGAAGGAAAGGCCACTGTGTAACATCTCGGCTAGGTACTGTAAAATTTGAGGTACATTTATTACCCAAGGATTCTGACCCTTTTCTTGATTCCAGGAACAAAATCGTTTCCATTTGGCGGAGTAGGTTTTTCTAGCAGAGGGTCTTCTGGCCTCCAAGATGACATCCTGCACCTCTTTGGAGAGGAGAGTCTGTTGGGAAATTAAGGTATTCTCCATGCAGCAAGATTTAAGGTTTTGAGCTGGCTGTGAAGGGTTTTGTAGTTGTGCTGGGACAACAGAAGAGGAACTAGAGGTAGTATCCATGGTGGTGAGTGTGACAGGCTCTTTAGGAGAGGATACCAGTGCTGTCATGGCCAGTCTGGAGCAATGAGAATCATTTGTGGCCTCTCTGCTCTGGCTTTTAATAGAACGTTTGTCAGTAAAGGAAGAGGCGGGAAGGCATAGACTGTCAATGTTGTCCAATTGAAGGAGAGTGCGTCCACTTTCCAGGCCTGTGGATGATATGTACTTGAACAGAATTTTTTTCAACTGGTAATTTCTGTGGGTAGCAAATAGATCTATGTCTGGCTGTCCCCATGCCTGAGTTATCTTTGAGAAGACTTGAGGATGCAACTTCCATTCGTGTGGGTCTGTCATATTTCTGCTTAAGTTGTCTGCCAGTGTGTTTTCCTTCCCTGGCAGGAATTGTGCCTGTAGTTGAATTTGTAATTCCAGTGCTGTGTTCCAAAGGGTCATGGCTTGCCTGCACACGGGGTATGAATGAGTTCCCCCCTGTTTGTTTATGTACCACATGACTGTGGTGTTGTCTGTCCTTATCAATAGCTGGCCTGGATGCAGTAGGTCTTTGAAGGTCATAAGAGCATTTTGCACGGCTAGCATCTCCTTTTGGTTGATGTATAGGTGCTTCTCTTTTTGGGACAATTTTCCCTGAATGCAGTGATCTGCCATGTGTGCTCCCCAGGCGTAGTATGAGGCGTCCGTTGTGATGATTTGAGTTGCTTGAGGTAAATAGAAAGGGAGACCTGTGTTTCTTTGGCATGCTTGAGCCCACCACAAAAATTCCTTTTGAAGGCATGGAATGTGTGGTATGATTGTTTCCAAGCTGTGGCTATGTTAAGACCATAAGTTTTTTAGGTACCATTGTAGTTTCCTCATATGCAGCTTTGCATATGGTATCAGTAGGATGCAAGATGCCATGAATCCCAGAGCCTGCAGGACTTTCCTTGCAGTTAGTCTGGTTAAAGCTGCCATTTTGTTGAAGTATTGAGACAGTTGCCCTTGTTTGTCTGGCGTGAGGTAGGCCATCTGGGTGGTTGTATTTAAGCTGGCACCCAGGAAAATTATCTGTTGAGAAGGTATTAGTTGTGATTTATTTTTGTTCACTGTGTATCCCAGGTAGTTTAACAGTTTTATTACAAACGCCAGATGCTGCAATAGAATGTCCTTGCTGTCCGCTTGGATCAGGCAGTCGTCCAGATATGGGTAGATTTGTATTCCTTGTTGTCTGCAGAAGGCAATTACTGATGCCAGGCATTTCGTAAACACTCTGGGCGCAGTAGATAAGCCAAAGGGCAGTGCAGAGAATTGGTAGTGGGTTGAACCTGCAAGAAATCTGAGGTATCTTCTTCAATCTTGTCTGATAGGGACATGCAGGTATGCCGCCTTGAGGTCCAACGTTACCAGCCAAGACTCCTTGCCCAGCATGGGAAGAAGCTGCTGTAATGTGAGCATCTTGAATTTTGGTACCTGTAGATATGTATTTAGGATGGATAGGTCTAAGATGGGTCTCTAATCTTTGTCCTTATTTGGTACCAGAAATAGTCTGGAATAAAAATCTTGACCTTGTTCTTTTGCAGGTACCTCTTGAATTGCTTTCATATCCATGAGAGCGGAAATTTGTCTTTGTGCCTCTGCCCATTGATTTTGTGGCACGTTTGGCAAGCCTCTCATTTTTGGAAGGGTGTGAAAGTGGAACTTGTAGCCTCTGTCTATAATGTCCAGAATCAATTTGTCTGTTGTAACAATGTGCCAGTTTTTTGAAAATAATGCCAGTTTTCCACCCAAAGGTGCTGCCATTATAGCTTTATTTGGCAGGCATAGGGGGAAATCATTGTGTCTGTTTTCTAAATGACTGTGGTCTATCTTCTCCACCTCTTGGGGTTGGTGCTTGCTACTGTCTAGCTCTGTAAGATCCTTGAGGTTGTCCTCTACCCCTTGGGTGTCTATATCTGCCCCTTTGAGATCTGTCAGTGGATGGAAAGGACCAATTTTTTGAAGGCCAGTTTCTGCTGAAGCGTGGAGGTTGCACCTGCAAGAAATCTTTAACTGTTTGCATAGATTTCGCTTTTTCCTCCATTTTCTTTAGTACCTCCTCAGCATTAACACTGAACAATACATCTTTTTGAAGTGGTGCATCTAATAGCTTTGCTTTGACATGATCTGGTAAGGATTGCTCTTTGAGCCAAGCATGTCTACGTATGACAGACCCTGTGACAGCAGCTCTACATGAAGCCTCTAAAGCATCAAAACCACACTGCAAGGTATGTTTACCCACTTGCTCTGCTCCATGCAACAAATCCTGCAACTCTTTCAAATCTGGTTGTTCTGTTTGTGTCATTTTGCTTTTCAGCTGAGATAACAAAAACTGTTGGTACTTTAACATATGAAATTGACAGTTTAATGCCCTCATGGTTAAAGTGGCTGATGTATACACCTTTTTCCCCACCTTTCTAATGCTCTGGAATCTCTCTCTGAAGGTAAAGGGTTTTTAGCAGTAGAGGCCTTTATCCCCTTGGGACCCTGTGAGATTGTTTCTGGGTCAGCAGTATTTCTTTTATAAAGAAACTGGTGAGAATCAGGAACCCGGTAATACCTGTCTGGTTTAACAGGGGCTGGAGGTAAAGAATCTGGATTAAGACTGGCTTCTGCGTACACATCATCCAAAATATCTAAAACAGGAGGGATAGCCAGGGGCCTATGCTGGGGGAGCAGTAGAAATTCCCTGAGCCTTTTCTTGGAATCTGAGTAATCTTGGCCTTCCCAGTGGAAGTGCTCCCTCAATGTATGCAGGGTTTCCCCAAAAGAGTAGTCCTCGGGGGGGGGGGGGGGGGAGACCGAGGGAATAGACTCCTCAGCATCTGAGTCTTCAAAAGGGGAATAGGCATAATCCTGGTCCTCAGAATGGTCTGAGGTAATAGAAGCCTGGTCTGAGGAAGGGTAGTCTTCCTCCAATCTGGGTCTTTTGTCAGAGGGGGGTTGAGAACCCCTGATGAGAGTTATCAAATCCTTATCCATTTTAAGCATCTGTTTTTTAGGCATGGGGCCTTGAGAGGAGGTCTGAGGACCCTGTTTTTTAGTTTTGATAGCAGCTTTAGATTTAGTGAAGGATTTAATAGAGAAGGTGGTAGGCCTGAAGACGCCTTCAGAAATGGCAGGCCTCACTAAATTTTCGGTTTCCCCGCCAAGAGTGGCGTCGGTATCTGCCGTGGGAATGGAGACTGAGGAGCCTGCGACCTCGGGTACTGAAGACACCGGTAAAATAGCTTCATCGGTAGTCAGGGGCTGCGTAGGCGCCTCGCTGAGAACCGGTAGTCGGCCTAAGCGTGGTTTCAGTACTCGGTGCAGACCTCGGATGTCGGTCCTTGTCTTTGCGTCTTTTGCCTAAAACTGGCGTCGGAGTATCCAACGACATGATATAATTACATTTTTTGCCAAAATAATGAAGGGCGAACTCCGCCCGGCGCTTAATAGTGCATTTGTCAAACCTAGCACAAAAACAGCAGGCCGAGACGTCGTGGTCTGGCCCTAAGCAAGTTATGTAGAAAGAGTGAAAATCCTTATGCGGTATTTGCTTCCCACAAGAAATGCAATTATTAACTTTGTCTGACATCGGTCTGAGGCAAGAAAAGTTTCCCCAACGGGGTACTTAGCTTTAAAGAAGACTTCGGCTGAAATACTGTTCGTAAATCTCAGGAGCTGGCCGACCGGCACTTGCGAACTGCTTCTGCTTCGGGCACCGCGCGGCAAGAAAGGCTGAAGAAAATGGCGTCGGCTGCCTCTTTTATACCCCTGCTGCACTGATGTCAGGGAAGAAGTGACGACAACCGACGCAGGACCTAGACTTTGGAATTCGGCTGACCGAGGACCTGCCTGACGGCAGGATAACCTATCTGTAATGACTGCAGCTGTATGCACGATGAACATCGAGTCTGCCACTTCACGGCAGCTTATCAAGCCACCGTGGAGCTTGGACTGAGAAAAATGGAACAGCCATCATTACTTTACACTTGCTAAGCCTGCGGCACTGGGCCTCAACACCCCTAGGAGGGCATTAATTATACATTCACACACACACCCTGTTGGGCATTATTGCTTACTTAGAATTATGGTTATCAGAGCTGTAGAATTTTAATGTGAGAGCCAAGGTTATAAAAAGGAAGCAGGTGGTAGAATACAAGAACAGAGTATTATAGAAGTAGGAGAGTATGATATAATAAGATGAGCTAACTGTAATAAAGAATAGTTAGTTGGAAGGGATGAGGCAGAGCTTAGAAATGTAAAGAAAGTAAGGTAAAAGGGGGGCAGGGAAGGGAATTCAGATAGGATGATTACAGTGACAGATCAAAGTGCTGGAAAGGTGTTTTTTTTGAGAGCTTGCTTAAACTTGTGGACTGGGATGATGTTTCTGAGGGTCATAAGAAGCTTGTTCCATAAGAGAGTGGGGAATTAACTCTATATATCTATATATGCTGTTCTGGCAACAATCCAACCCATCATCTAAACCTTCATGGGTTTACCCAACTAGTCCAGTCGCCAACCAGGATAAATAAAAACTCCAACAAGCACACTACCCTGAAGTGGATACTAGTCAGTAAGAGCCCCCAGTCATATATAGCAGGCTGCTTATCAGATAGCCTCAGTGATCACTCCCCAACATTCATACTCAAAAAACACCTATACCAAGTTAAAACTGTCATCTACCATCAAATACGTAAAAAACTAACCTTTAACCCACTCACATTCATCTCATCCCTCAAAGAATGTAACTGGCATCCTCTAAAGTACCTCAGTCTTGATGAAGCAGTTGAATTTTTTAATACTACCTTCCTGAGCATCCTTAATTATCACGCCCCCATAAGACTTTCCAGAACCAAAGCACAACCCTCCCCATGGCTACAGAAAACCACTAAGTCAGAAATGAAAAATAGGGATAAAGCCTAGGAGCACTGGCGCAAAACCTAAACCCCCTCAACTAAACAGAAATTCCGAGAACTACGCAACAGAGTCAAAAAGCTAATAAAACAGGGCAAATTCCAGCACTACCAGTCTGCCCTAGACTCCTCCCAACACAACCCCAAACAATTCTGGTCCTCCATAAATTTCGTCCTCCACCCAGGTAAAGTCAGTACCCCTCCTCTTAACATCCCTCACTCCTCCAAAAATATTGTTACCTCATTCAACACACACTTCACACAAATCATACTATCACTAGCTAGACAACACAACCCCACTCCTGTCCAACCCACACATTCAACTAGTAATCTCCCCACTGTCTTCTCTTTTTCTCCTGTTCCTACCTCCAACATAAAAAAGCTCAACTAAACTTAAGCCCACCAAATTAGCAGCAGACAACCTCCCAAGTGAATACCTACAAATCACAGCTGATGCTCTAGCCTACCCAGTATCCATCTTGATTAACCAATCTTTGTCAGAAAGTTATGTTCCCATAATATGGAATGTATCACATACAATTCCCCTCCACAAAGGCGGCCCCTCCATAGAACTAACCAGTTACCGCCCCATAGCTGTTCTCTCTCCACTCCTCCTTACTAACAACCTCCTTTCCAGTACTCAGCATGGTTTCCAACCAAACCATAGCACTACCACTGCCTTACCTCTCCTTTATTAACACTACCCTTCAAAATAAAAACAATGGCTATCTCTCCTCTGCTACTTTCCTAGACCTATCTAAAGCATTTGACATGGTCCCACACAAACTCATCTCTGTCCTCAATAACCTATCCTTCTCTCAATCAGTCACCAACTGGTTTCAGTGTTACCTGTCTGACCGCAAACAATCCGCGGTATGGCAGAATGACATCTCCCCAACTACCTGTCTCTATAGGGGTTCCCCAAGGATCCATCCTTGGACCCCTATGCTTCTCTATTTTCACCAATAATCTAGCCTCTGCCACCAAACACGGCACACTCGTACAATACGCAGATGACTCAACCATCATCTGCTCAGCCCAGTCCCTACCCAAACTGCAAAAAGTCACACAGGAAGCCTTTTCCTCTGTTGAAACGTGGTTATCCGATGCACAATTAATACTCAACCCAAACAAAACTAAACTACTCATCTTCCAACCCACCAAACATACTCAAAACAACTCTCACTTTATCATCACAGCAAAAGACAACACCACTTTACATCCAACAGAACACACCAAATTGCTAGGAGTGGAAATAGACAAACTCAAATTTAACATTCACATATCCATGACCATAAAAAAGTCCACAAAAAACTAGGAGCGTTACACAGAAATAAGCAACTTCTCACCAAAGCAGCAAAGATTTCAGTAGCAAATTCCCACCTTATCTCCACCCTACTTTATGCCTCTCCAATATAAACCAGCCTAAGGCAATGTGATATAAACAAGCTCAGGACCTGCTACAACAAAATCGCCAAATTCGCCATAGGGGCATCCTATAGTCACCACTCTCTCTCACTTGCTGAACTGGGCTGGCTTGAACTCCCTCACCTTCTTCAATGGCATCAACTCACACTCACCCACAAACTAGTAAACCATCCACTAAAAGTCCCATCCCTCCAGAATCTACTCCAACCCTATCGCACCACCAGATCACTAAGATCCAGCAACAAAAATCACTTACAGGTCACTAAAGCCAATAACTCTGCTGGAGAGGCACTATTCTCTTGCGCCATAGACAAATTATGGAACTCCCACCCGCAATTACCTCCATACCATCATGTACCCACTTCAAAACCTTACTAAAAGCACACCAAAAAATATGCTGGATAAGCCCTTGCAACTCTCCCTCTAATGTCACCCACCCCATCCACCCACTACCTTTCTTTCCACCCCACTAACTACCTTGATTATAGCAAGCTCAGATGCTCATAAGCCTAACTACTTATTATACAGCAGGAACTTCTTATTGTAACAATTGTTAATGTCTGTTATGTACTTCACAGATGATAAAGATTCTACTGATGTACTATGTTCTTCATCCATAACTACGTTTGTAATTGTTAATTGCTATGTTGATCAAATTGTTAATTGCTATGTAAATCCAATGTAACTACTGCCTGTATATTTTAACTGTGGAGCTTTTCTCCCCGGACTTCCGCTAAACATGGACCTACATCCAGTTGGACACTCCCAGTCAACAAATGTAAATAAATAAATATATTCTGGCCAATAGTTTTTTTGGGGGGGTTTATGTATCTGTAGGACACATTGGTGGGAGCTTTGTAAAAGTCAAGGGGGGGGTATAAAGGGAGACCAGTGAGGAGATGTTAGGGCAGGATGAAGGCTTGTTAAGGATAGTGTGGATTATGACAAGTTGAATAAGCAAGAGCTGGTGAGGAAATTCCAGCCAATTGAGTGTCCTAAGGTCATGGCAGTGGTAAGTTTTGGAAGGAAGATTGGTGGCAAATCGAGCAACTTTACTATAGGCAGTTTCGAGCTTGGAGAGTAGTGAGGACTGTAAGTCTGTGAGGATTTGAGAGCTGTAGAAGAGGTTGGAGAGAATTTTAGTTTGAACAAGTGAGATTCTGGAGTCAGTTGGGAGGAAAGTACAGTGGTGTACACTTACCATAAATGTAGATACTTGAGTGTATTCACTGTTGCAGTCATCACACTTGGGTTATCTGCCTGCAGGTAGCCCTCAGTCGGTCCGAATACCAGAGTCTTGGGATTTCTGCGTCGGATGCTTTCACCTCCTCCATGATGTCAGGTTGTCAGGGGTATAAAACATGCAGCCAATGCAATTACATCAGTTTTTCTTGCCCCAGATGTCAGGAGCCCCCAAAATAGGAAGCTATTACATGATGTGGAACACCTCCAGTAAAAAGTAAATACCCCTGCCATAAACGATGGCCATAAAGAGGATAGGTAGAAAGGACAGAGAAAGCGAGGGGGCTGGAGGGAGGGAAACCAGGACTGCAACAGTGAATATACTCGAACATCTACATTTATGGTAAGTGTACACAACTGTACCATGTTCTTCGTGTTTCACTGTTGCAGTCATCACACACGGGTTGATTCCCAAAGCTGAGGAAGGGTGGAGGCAATCAAGAAGTATTGGGGCTGGCTAGCAGGCCCTGTAAGACTGCTGTAGCAAATCCAGCTCTGGATTTAGAAAAAATAGGCAAGTGGTAATGCTTGGTGGAGGTGCGTACAGAAATCCAGGTTGTAGCTTCCAGGATGTCCCTGGTAGGGACTCCCCTGAGAAATGCTGTAGAGGTTGAAGTAGCTCTAGTGGACCGAGTTCTGATCCCCTGAGGGGTAGGTTTTCCATGGTGCTTGTAGCAGAAATGGATACAGTGTGCTATCCATTTGAAAATGGTTTGCTTTGAAATGGCCTTGCCCGCTGACCCTGTAGCAAAGCTGACTAGCAGCTGGTCAGATTTTCTGAAAGGCTTAGTCCTGTCAAGGTAGAACCTGAGCTGTCTAAGCACGTCCAAGGAGTGCAGGATCCTTTCCTCTTTATTCTGAGGATTAGGGAAAAAGGTTGGAAAATGGATGGACTGGTTTAAAGCCACACTGGATACCACCTTGGGCATAAAGGATGGGTTAGTCCTGAGGGAAACTCTGTCAGCATGGAAAATAATGAAGGGCTTCACCGCCATTAGTGCCTGTAACTCAGACACTCTTCTTGCTGAAGTAATAGCTAGAAGTAAAGCTGTTTTCCAAGAGAGGAATTTTAACTCTGCTGAAGCAGCAGGTTCAAAAGGGGGAAGTGTGAGCTTCTCCAGTACAAAGTTAAGGTCCCAGGCCGGGGTGGGAGCTCTCTTAGGGGGCATTAAATTGTTAGCTCCTCTCAGGAACTGTTTGATGAGAGGGTGAGAAAAGAGAGGTGGGCTCAGTATTATAATCAGCTGAGATGGCAGAGGCATGAATCTTAATGGATGAGAAGGCCAGGCCTCTGTGGAGCAGCTCTGCTAGGTAATCAAGGATTTGAGGTAAGGTGGGCACAGCTGTGTCTTTTCCTTGAGACTGACTCCAAGAATAATATATTTTCCACTTTTCAGCATAGGATTTCCTAGTACTAGGCCTTCTGGCCTCAATGATGATGTCCAGCACCTGTTTGCTTAGGGATGCTGGTGGTGTAATTCAGGGAATAAGCCAGGATGCAAGGTTTAGGGTTTGTATCTGTGGATGCAAAATCTGTCCTTCCTGCTCAGACAGCAAGGAAAGTGTCTGATGTAGGTGCCAGGGTGGCAATGCTGTCAGACTGCATAGGAGTGGGTACCAGTGCTGGCGTGGCCAGTCTGGTGCAATAAGGATTGGCCTTGGCCTGTCCTGTTTGATCTTGAGTAGTACTTTTAAGAGGAGGGGCAGAGGAGGAAAGGCATAAATTGAGAGGTTTTCCCATGTAAAGGATAGGGCATCCACCTTCCAGGCTTCTGCTGTAAGGGTTCCTGATGCAAAATTTGCTCAGTTGGTGGTTTTGGGGGGGGGGGGGGGGTCCACCTCCAGTGTTCCCCACCTCTGGGTTAAAAGTTTGAATGAGTTGGGTTTCAGTAGATTTCTGCTTCAGTCGTCTGCCAGTGAATTTTGCTTGCCTGGCAGGAATTGAGCTTGTAGGTGCACTTGGTTGCTCAAAGCTGTGTTCCACAGGGCCATGGCTAACCTGTAGAGTAGGTAAGAAGGAGTTCCCCCCTGCTTGTTTATGTACCACATAACTGTGGTGTTGTCGTCTGTCTTTATCAGGAGCTGTCCTGGAAGGATAAGGTATTTGAAGGCTATCAGAACATTCTGTAAAGTTAGCATCTCTTTTAGATTGATGTGCAGGGGAATTTGTTCTGGGCTCCATTTGCCCTGAATGCATTTGCCTGCCATGTGAGCCCCCCATGCATAGTCTGATGCGTCTGTTGTCAGGGTTTGGGCGGCAAGGGGTTCAGTGAAAGGAAGTCCCTTGTTGTGGTTGCATGCCTCTACCCACCAAAGGAACTCTGCCCTTAGACAAGGTATGATAGGAATCACAGTTTCCAGGTCCTGAGAATGTTGACACCAGACACTTAAGTACCACTGAAGTTCACTTAAGTACCACTGAGGTTTCCTCATATTTAGTCTTGCATATGGAATTAACAGAATGCATGAGGCCATGAACCCTAGGGGTTGCAGTATTTTCCTTGCAGATAGCTGGGCTCTGCTGGCCATTAGTTTGAAACAGTTTGTCAAATGGACATGCTTTTCTGGAGTGAGGAATGCCATCTGGGAAGTTGTGTTCAAGGTTGCACCCAGGAATACAATTTGTTGGCTGTGTGATTTCTTTTCGTTGATGGTGTATCCCAGTGGAGTCTTTTTACAAATGCCAGGTGCTGAAGTAGCAAGTCCTGACTGTCCGCCTGAATCAGGCAATCGTCCAAGTATGGGTAAATTTGAATATTTCTCTGCCTGCAGTATGCAATGGCTGGAGCCAGGCACTTTGTGAATACTCTGGGTACAGTAGCTAAGCCAAAGGGAACTGCAGAGAAAGTACAGTTGTGCACACTTACCATAAATGTAGACGTTCGAGTGTACTCACTGTTGCAGTCATTACATTTGGGTAATCTGCTGGCAGGTTGCCCTCAGTCGGCCTGAATTTGACAGTCTTGGGTCCTGCGTCAGTTGCCGTCTTCTCTTCTATGACGTCAGGTCGTCAGGGGTATAAAACATGCATCCGACGCCATTTTCTTTAGTTTTTCTTGCCCCTGATGTCAGGTGTCCCCAAAAAGGTAGCAAAATTATATATATATATCTATACGTACATGCATCAATATAAACTTAACCTACAAGCAAATACACCACATAGGTTGTAGAGGATAGAGAAGGAAAGATAAATTTCAGAATGACAGGGGGATGGCGGGAGGGTAACCTGGAATGCAACAGTGAATACACTCGAACATCTACATTTACGGTAAGTGTACACAACTGTACTATGTTCTTCGTGTTTCACTGTTGCAGTCATTACATTTGGGTAGAATCCCAAAGCGATGGTTGGGAGGCTGGAGCTAAACAGCATTAGGTGCGGCTATAAGGCCCTGCAGCACTGCAGTGGCAAAGCCTGCCCTGGACTTAGAGTAGAGAGGCAAATGGTAATGCTTTGTAAAGGTGTGAACAGAACTCCAAGTAGCAGCCTCTAGAATGTCTTTGGTTGGTACTCCTCTGAGAAAGGCTGCTGAAGTAGCTGCAGCTCTGGTGGAATGAGACCTAATGCCCTTGGGCACAGGTTTACCATGGTGTAAGTAGCAGAAACGGATGCATTGGCTTATCCACTCTGAAACTGTCTGCTTTGAAATAGCCCTTCCTTCTGATCCTGCAGCATATGACACTAGTAAGTGCTCAGTCTTTCTTAGAGCCTTAGTCCTGCTCAAGTTCATAGGTTTATACTAGGCTATCTGCCCTAAGGCATTTATAAGCCTAGCCCAAATTTTTGTGGCTTACGCCACCCCTTATATGAAAAAATACTGTGCCCATTAGTTTGTTGTGCCTCTGTCCAGCAGTGACACAGAGATGATTCCCGGGGTAAACCTACGATCTCCCATCCACAGGTCTAGATTTCTCTTGAACAGAGTCAGCGAGGTGCTCTGCCTCACATGGACCGGGATTTTATTCCACAGCATAGGGAGTCTCTGAGTGATAAATCTATCCCTCCAGCACGCCTATTTATATCCGTTAAGGTTTAAGTCGCTTGCTCTAGTGGTTTTGGTGGATTTGGATTTTGAGGTGGAGCATGTCCATTAATTCCAGGTTGGACATGGCCTTGTATGTCAGGCACATGTCACCTCTGAGCAGACGGTATGCGACTGAATAGAGCTGGAGTTTCTTCAATCTGGCAGCATATGACAGATTTTGGAGTCCCTTTATCCTTTGGTGAGGAACTTTTGGGGTCTCTCCAATTGCTGCAGATGTCGGGTGAGATACATCCCGAATGGGGCATTGTACTCGATCATTGGTCTGATAAGTGAAGAGTACAGGGGAACAATGACCTCACTAGATCTGGATGTGAATCCCTTCATGATCAGGTGGGCAATGTAGAAGGTCTTTCTAACCACTTTAGCAACGTGAGTGTCAAAAGAAAGGCCACTGTCAACCTGGGTCCCCAGGTCCCTGATAACCTCTTCTGTGCTTAGTGGATTGCCACCTATATGGTAGCTTGGGGTTACCTTGTTTTTCCCGAAGGGTATGACTATACATTTTTGGCGTTTAACTTCAGGCCATGGCTCTGGCACCAGCTATCTGTTTCCGTGAGTCCCTTCTGAAGGATATCTGTGTCCGATGCACTTTCCACTATGGCGCCCAGTTTGCAGTCGGCTGCAAACTTTGTCAGCCAAAGTCCTCCCATGTTGGCCTGTACTTCTGAGAAGTAGATGCCAAACAATAGGGGGCCAAGGACCGAGCCCTGTGGGACACCACTTGTGACCGGCTTGGAGTCTGACACAGCGCCAGCAACTCTAACCCTGTGGGTTCTGTCCTTAAGCCAGTTTGCAACCCATCTTGTGACATATGGGTTTACATTTAAGCTGGTAAGTTTTTCTACAATACCCGAGTGGGGTATTGTGTCAAAGCCTTTGCAAGTTCAAGGTAGGCTGTATGGACTGCCTTTCCTCATCAATGGCCTTGGTGACTGTTTCAAGAAGTCGACCAAGTTCAAAAAGGCATGATCTTCCCTTGACAAAGCCAAACTGGGTCGGGTCCAATGTCTGCAAGTCCCCTATATCATTGTTTATGAGCTCCATTATGATCCTCCATAGCTTTGCAGACTAGACTTGTTAAGCTTATGGGGCGGTAATTACCAGGGTCCGTGAGGCGCCGCCTTTGTGGAGTGGGACCACAGTTGCCGTGACGCCACTCCTTGGGCACGTATCCTGTGGTAAGGCTGAGATTAAACAGCTGCCTTATGTGCGGGTTTAATTCCTCATTTAGCTCAGGTAGCACACAGCCAGGGACACCATCCGTCCCATTGATGCTGTGTTTTTAGCTTTAGAGAGAGCAGCTTTCACCTGCGCATTTGAGATGTCCGGGAGGCTACACTCGGCTGGGATAGTTATCTCTCCTTTAGGGGAGAGGGGTGAAGTTTGCACTGAACCTGTCTGCCAGTATGTTGGCAATGTCTGTGGGTTCAGTGATTTTTGTATCATTTTGGACTAATTCTGAGCACATCTGGGAGTTTCCACCCAGGTTCCTAACATAGCTGAAAAAGGCCTTATGATTGTCCTTTGAATCCATGGCAATTTTCTCTCAAAATTGGCCTTAGTTGATTTTATGAGTGCTCGTATTTTTTACTAATAATGATCAGGGTGACTTCCCTTTATGGATTTTGTTCTATCATGTAATAGCTTTCTCCTCTTATTGTAAAGTTTGTTAATGGCTGGGGTCCACCAGACTGGACGTTTGCCCTTTGTGGAAAGAGTCTTGGTTTTATTTGGGATTGCCTGATCCATGCAGTCCTGGAGGTGTTCATAGAAGGCATTTGTAAGGGCTTCCGAGCTTGGGTTGTGGTTTCCACTGGCTCAGGGGCCTTGAAGGATACCACACCAGTCTTGAGTAGTGTGAAGTTTGCTTTAGAGAAGTTCTTCACTATGGTCTTTCTTGTTTGGGGTCGGCGAGGGATGTGGGTGTTGAGTGATATTAGTTTATGAGCAAATCTCACAAATGAATGATATACTTCGTGTGGAGCATTTTGTCCCCATGTTTGTGACAATGAGATCTAGTATATTTTCTCCTCTCGTGGGAACAGTGACTACCTGTTCCATGGCATTTGAATTTATGAACTCCAGGAACCGTTGGGCTAGAAAGTTAGGGCTTGAGTAATGTTCCCAGTCTATATTCGGTAGTTGAAGTCACCCAATATGACGGTGTTTGAGATACATTTATACCCTCCAGTGTCTTCAGGAAGGCTGTGTGGGGTTCCTGAGTTTGAGAGGGTGGCCTGTAGCATGCTACAATTTGTAGAGCAGTTTTGCCTATGGTTAGTTGCACCTGGATGGTTTCAAGCTTCAGGCGTTGCCACCAACCTGGAGGTGTGGGTATCCTTTATGAATATGGATACATCCCCTCCTTTTGTGGTGTGGTCTGGGTTTTGGGGCCGGAACGCATGATATGAGGTAAAACCTAATAGTGCCGGGGTGCTCTCAGGAGCCTTGAACCAGGTTTCAGTTACAGCACAGACATCGATGTTCTCCATACTGAGAAGGGCCTCAAGTGCGTGCATTTTGAGATTTAGACTTCTGGCATTGAGCAGCATTACCCTCAGTTTCTTCACATTTTTGTTTTCTAGGGTGGTAGGTTTAGAATTTGAGCCTTGCCTAAAAAAGGCACTATGGGGTGGCAAGAGCCTTAGCCAATATCCGGAATCCCAGGGTGACAGGTGCAAGCCGTCCCTTGAAGCAGCGTGGCTTGTCAAGCATGTCATCCCAGGCAGACAGACACTGGATCCCCTTTGAATGACACCAGACATTAAGCCAATTGTTAAAGCTGATCATCTTGTCTCTATATTGTGGCATCATTCTTGGTGAAGGAAGGATACTGCTCAGGGTTAGGTCATACCTGCCTGGGCTACATAATCAGAGAGCTCCTCTATATCTCTTTTCATGTAGTCCAGGGAGGTACGCCTCAGGTCGCTCACACCAGCATGGACAATGACTGTGTCATATTTGTACTTGCCGTGGAGTGACCCGAGTGCTTGTGTTATGTGGCGGATTCTAGCCCGATAGGCAGCTTACTGTGACCCTCTCCTTGTTCAGCCTGGTGAGTGGGACGCCAGTGTGTCTGACTATGGAGTCACCTATGACAAGTATGTTTGGTGTTGTATTTGGCCTTAAGGGCTGTGACTGCTTTGCACACTGCTTTTGTGGTTTATGTGTTGCTTGTGGGGTGTCTTGGGGTAGCAGTTTTTGGGTGTCTGCTTTGGAGGCCTCTGCTGTTTAGGTAAATTTTACTCAGAGCCTCCGAGTATGTCTTTGTGTGTTTATGTGTTTGATTCAGTGGAGTGGTAGCATTATGTGAGGCTGGTTTTGTGGTGTGTGTAGTTGCCTTCTCCTCCTGTCTGGTCTTGCCAGTCCTGAGTTGAGAGAGCTCAGCCTCCAGTTTGGCTAAATAGCTGCATCTCTCGCAAGTATTTGTGTTATGTGGGAGGAGGAGAGGGTTGTCTGTGTACATGAGGCAGTTATAACATTGCCTCAAGATTCCCAGATTCACCAGCTGGACCGGAAAGGAGATTGACAACTGACCTTTGGACATGCTAGAATAATATTGGGAAATCCTTAATTGAAAACAAGGGCCAGTGGGGAGTGAGGGTGTAGTGCTTTTAATTTTTAGTGCTGACTTATATAATTGCTTTAGTGAGCAAGTGCCAGGTAACTTGAGTGCAATGTGTTACAAGTAACTAAATGCAAAAACGACAAACAGTAACTTTCTTTCAAGTTAAACAAGGAAATAAGTACAGTAAGCAATGCAGATATCACTAGTGATCCACAGAAGCGCTGAGAAGTTGCGTATTAGGTGGAATTAGCTTCCAGGGAAATAACAAGCATATAAACAAAGTGGAATCTTAGCTGTCTGTGTACGTCCAAGGAATGCAGAATTCTCTCCCCCATGTTCTGCAGATTTGGATAGAAAGTTGGCAGATGAATTGTTTGGTTAAGGGCCACACTAGACACCACCTTAGGCATAAAAGTAGGATTTGTCCTCAGATTCACCCTATCTGGGTAAAATATGATAAAAGGCTGTACAGCCATGAGGGCCTGTAGCTCTGAAACTCTTCTTGCTGAAGTAATAGCTAGCAGCAGAGCTGTTTTCCATGATAAGAACTTTAGATCAGCGGTAGCAGCTGGTTCAAATGGAGGCAGGGTGAGCTTTTCCAACACATAATTGAGGTCCCATGCAGGTAATGGTGATCTTCTAGGAAGCCTTAAATTTTTGGCTCCTCTAAGATACTGCTTTAGTAAACAATGAGAAAAGATTGGTGGCTCTGTATTGTAAGGAGCCGAAATGGCAGAAACATGGATTCTGATTGATGAGAAAGATAGGCCTTTGTCAAGCATCTCAGTTAAGTATTGTAATATCTGAGGAATATTTGGCTCTACTGTATCAGTTACTTGTGCTTGATTCCAAGCACAGAATCTCTTCCATTTGTCAGCATAAGATTTTATAGTACTATGCCTTCTGGCTTCCAGAATGACATCCATCACAGCTTTACTGAGAGGTGTTGTTTGTATAACTACATGATTAGCCATGCTGCCAGGTTCAGAGTCTGTAGTTGATTGTGCAGAATCTGATTGTTTTGCTGGGACAGTAGTTGTGGTCTTTGAGTCAAGGTCCAAGCTGGGTATTGAGACAAGTTCCTTAGGACTGGGTACTAGTATTGTTGGGGCCAATCCGGGGCAATTAATATCATCTTTGGCTTCTCATGTCTGACTTTCAGGAGGACCTTGGGTAGAAGAGGCAGAGGAGGAAAGGCGTAAACAAATAGGTTTTTCCAACTGAAGGATAGGGCATCCAACTGAAGGATAGGGCGTCCACTTTCCATGCTTGTCTGTGATAAGTCCTTGTGCAGAATCTTTTCAATTGATAATTCTGAGGAGAAGCAAAGAGGTCTATGTCTGGGCTCCCCAATTTCTCTGTTATCATGCTGAAGACTTGTGGATTTAGTTTCCACTCGTGAGGATCCATAACGTTTCTGCTTAAATCGTCTGCCAGAGTGTTTTGTTTTCCTGGCAGGAATTCAGATTGAAGATGTATTTGGTAGGTCAAAGCAGTGTCCCACAGTGCCATGGTTAATCTGCAAAGGGGGTATGAGTGTGTGCCCCCTTACTTATTTATGTACCACATGACTGTGGTGTTGTCCGTCTTTATTAGTAGTTGTCCTGGATAAAGTAAGTCCTTGAAGGCTGTTAGGGCATTTTGAACAGCTAGCATCTCTTTCTGGTTGATATGCATATGCATTTGCTTTGGTGCCCATAAGTCCTGAATGCATCTTCCCACCATGTGGGCCCCCCAGGCATAATCTGATGTGTCTGTTGTTAAGGTTTGGCTGGCGGGGATAGAGTGAAGGGCAGTCCCATGTTTTGGTTACATGCCTTTGCCCACCATAGAAACTCTTGTTGCAGGCAGGGAATGAGAGGAATCATTGTTTCCAAACTGTGCGAATGTTGACTCCATAAACTTTTTAGGTACCACTGAAGTTTCCTCATATGCAGTCTTGCATATGGAATTAGTAGGATGCAGCATGCCATGAAGGCCAGAGCCTGCAGAATTTGTCTTGCAGAAGACTGGGTCTTTGTTGCCATCAGTTTGAAGTAAGTAGTCAGTTGCCTTTGCTTGTCTGGCGTGAGGTAAGCCATCTGGCCAGTTGCACCCAGGAATGTTATCTTTTGAGAGGGTACCAGTTGTGATTTCTTTTCATTTATTGTGTACCCTAGGCATGTTAGAAGCCTTCTCACAAATGCCAGGTGTTGAAGAAGAGTGTCTTTGTTCTCTGCTTGAATGAGACAGTCGTCCAAGTAAGGCTATATTTGTATACTTCTTTGTCTGCAATATGCAATTACTGGTGCCAGGAACTTTGTAAAGACCCTAGGTGCAGTAGATAAGCCAAAGGGCAGTGCAGAGAATTGGTAATGCATTAAGCCAGCCCCGAATCTGAGGTATCTTCTGCACGATTGTCTTATTGGGACATGCAGGTATGCCTCTTTTAGGTCTAAAGTCACCAGCCAAGCATTCTTGCCCAGCATAGGCAGAAGCTGCTGCAAAGTCAGCATTTTGAATTTTGGAATGTCGAGGTATGTGTTCAAAATCGATAAATCCAGTATTGGCCGCCAGGCCTTGTCCTTTCTGGGTACCAAGAACAGTCTTGAGTAAAAACCTTGTCCTTTTTCCTGTTCTGGTACTGCCTGAATGGCCCCCATATCCATGAGGGACGTAACCTGTTTCTGTGCCTCTGCCCATTGATTTTTTGGCAGATCTGGCCAACCATTTGCCATTGGCAGAGTGTGGAAATGAAATCTGTATCCCTGTGATACGATGTTTAGTACCCACTTGTACTGGGTTATTAACTGCCAATTTTGAGCAAAAAGTGCTAATTATCCCCCTATGGGTGCTGCCAAAAGATAAGTGCTTGGTGTAGGCAGAAGGAAGTCACTGGGATTGCTTTCTGTAGGTTTGCACTTTATCTCCTCCAGAGTGGAGATGGAAGCGCCCCATTGCTTTGACCTGTATGAATCTTGCTCCTGGTATCTGGAACCCTTAGGGCGCCTGGATTTGCCCCTTTGAGCTCTGACACAGGAAAGGACCAATTTTTTGTAGGCTAGTGTCTACTGAATCTTGGTGGTTGCACTTGTAAGAAGTCTTTAACAGTTTTAATAGACTTAGCTTAGTCTTCCATTTTCTTTAGAACCTCTTCTGCCTTAATACCAAACCGAGAATCATGCTGTAAAGGTGCATCTTTAGCTTTAACATGATCAGGTAAATTTTGTTCCTTTAACCAGGCATGCCTCCTAATCACAGATCCAGTAACTGCGGCCCTGCAGGAGGCCTCTAAAGAATCAAAACCACATTGCAAAGTATGCTTTCCAACTTGCTCAGCTGCATGCAATAATTCCTGCAATTCTTTATTTTCTGCACATTCTGAAATCAACATCATTTTCTGTTTCAGCAATCCCATAACATGTTGTTGGTACTTAATCATATGAAATTGACAGTTTAAGGCCCTGATAGGTTGCAGATGTATAAACCTTTTTTCCCCACCTGTCTAGTGCTCTTGAATCTCTGTCAGAGGGTGTAGGATTTTTTGCTGTTGAGTCCTTAACTCCCTTTGGACCCTGTGAAATAGTTTCAGGATCAGCAGCAGGCTTTCTAAATAAAAATTTATGTGAGTCAGGTACCCTGTAGTATCTGTCAGGCTTAGCGGGAGAGTCGGAGGTCAAGCGTGACTCTGAAAACACATCATCCACAATGTCTAAAACAGAGGGGATGGCTAAAGGTTTGTGCTGAGGGAGAAGAAGGAAATCTCTGAGCCTCTTTTTTGATTCTGAGAAATCTTGACTCTCCCAGTGAAAATGATCCCTCAAAGTATGCAAGGTTTCTCCAAATTAATAATCCTCAGGAGGAGATACAGAAGGAATAGACTCCTCAGCATCAGAATCCTCACAGGGAGGTATAGACAATTCCTGATCAGAAGAGGAATCAGAAGAAATAGAAACCTGATCTGAAGATTCATAATCAGTGTCTTGCCTAGGCCGCTTATCTGGGGGGGATGGGAACCCCTGATCAAGGTAATAAGGTCTTCAGCCATTTTGATCATCTGCTTTTTAGGCATAGAGGCCTGTGCACATGGCTCATGCGTTGTTTTTTTAGTTTTAGAAGTTGCTTTTGTCTTTGGATTTGCAGTTATCGTCGGTTTGATATACAAATGATGAGGTCTGAATACACCCTCAGAAGCCGGTGCCTGCTCAGCGGCTCCGGACCCATCCGAGGGAGATACATCCATCAGTCCAATACCTTGATTATCTTGCGGCATGCCTAACTCCACATGGGTGTCGGTAGAGGCCTGTGACTCGAAGGTAGCGGGTATCAGGGGCTGCAAAAGCGCCTCACTGAGTACCGGCGACTGGCTTAGGAGAAGCTTCGTTGGTTTTGGATCTCGACTGCCTTTCTCTGTCCTTTTCCTTGCGTTTTTTATGTACTCCAGTAGTCGGATCGCTATCTGATGACATTTATGGGTAGTTAAATCTGTTTCCAAAATACTTTGATGCAAAAATATACCAACACTTAATAGTGCATTGGTTAAATCTAGCACAAAACTGACAACCAGGCACGTTGTGATCAGGGCCTAGGCAAGGAATACAGTATAAATGGAAATCCTTATGAGGTATTTGCTTCCCACAAGTAATACAATTATTAACTTTTTCTGACATCGGTAAAAAGCAAGAAAAAAGTTTCCCCAACGGGGTACTTAGCTTTAGTAAAGACTTCGGTTCTGAAACACAAACTCAATTTTTCAGTAGTCGGCCGACCAGCACTTGCGAAAATGCTTCTGCTTCGGGCACCGTACGGCAAGAAAGACTAAATAAAATGGCGTCGGATGCATGTTTTATACCCCTGACAACCTGACATCATGGAAGAGAAGACAGCAACTGACGCAGGAGCCAAGACTTTGGAATTCAGGCCGACTGAGGGCAACCTGCTAGCAGATTACCCAAATGTAATGACTGCAACAGTGAAACATGAAGAACATCTGATAGTGCATAGGGCCGGCCCTGAAACGTAGATATTTCCTGCAAGACTCCCTTATGGGGATGTGCAGATAAGCTTCTTTTAAGTCTAGGGTGACTAACCAGGCATCCTTGGCTAGCATAGGAAGAAGCCGTTGCAGTGTAAGCATTTTGAATTTTGGGACCACCAGAAAGGTGTTGAGAATTGATAGATCCAGGATAGGGAGCCAAGAGCTCTCTTTTCTGGGCACCAGGAACAGTTTGGAGTAGAAACCCTGTCCTCTTTGTTCTACTGGAACAGGTTGAATAGCCCTGATATGGAGAAGGGAAAGTACTTGCTTTTGATCCTCTGCCCACTGGTTTGGAGGAAGGTCTGGCAACCCACTTGGGGTTGGGCAGTGAGTGGAAGCAGAATCGGTATCCCTGGGATACAATGTTTAGAACCCATCGGTCCTGAGTAATGGACATCCAGTTTTTTGCATGAAGGGCGAGTTTTCCTCCTAGGGGTGAAAGTACTTGGGCATGACTGGGAAGGATAATTGGAAAGTCATTGTGAACTTTTTCCATAAGGGGGTGGCTTACCACTCCCTGTTTTTGAGGTGGGAACACTCCACTGTTTAGATCTCTGCATACCCTGAGACTTAGTCTTGGTGGTCCATTTCCCTTGGGTTTGGACTGAGAAGGCTTGGGAGGGACTGGAAAGGACCAGTTTTTTGAAGGCCATTGCCTACTGAATCTAGGCGGCTGCACCTGTAAAAAATCTTTGACAGTTTGCAAAGATTTAGCTTTTTCTTCCATCTTTTTAAGAACAACTTCTGCTTTTTTTGCCAAACAAACGATCCTGATTTAATGGAGCATCTAGTAATTTTGCTTTGACATGGTCTGGCATGACTTGTTCCTTCAGCCAAGCATGCCTTCTCAGTAGAAACCCAGTGGCAGCAGCCCTGCAAGATGCTTCTAAGGCATCAAACCCACACTGCAAAGTATGTTTGCTAACTTGGTTTGCAGAATGCATTAACTCTTGTAAATCTTTATTTTCGGCACAATCTGGAAGTACCACCATTTTTTGTTTAATTAGTTCCATAATATGCTGCTGGTACTTCAACATGTGAAACTGGCAATTCAAAGCCTTGATGGCAAGAGTTGCAGAGGTATATACCTTCTTACCCCATCTGACTAAAGCTCTAGAATCCCTGTCTGAAGGGGTAGGGTTTTTGGCTGTAGTAGCCTTAATGCCTTTAGGTCCCTGGGAAATGGTCTCTGGATCCGCAGTACGATTCTTAAAGATAAATTTGTGAGAGTCAGGTACTCTGTAGTACCGGTCAGGTTTTCTAGGAGCTGGTGGTAAAGTGTCAGGAGTAAGAATGGATTCCATGAAGACATCATCTACAATATCCAGGATAGCAGGTATAGCAAGAGGCCTGTGCTGAGGCAAATCTAAAATTTACCCAAATCTCTTTTTTGTAATGAGGATAGTCCTGGCATTCCCAGCGTAAATGCTCTCTTAAGGTATGCAAGGTTTCACCAAAAGAAAAATCCTCTGGAGGGGGGGCAGAGGGAATGGATTTCTCTGCATCCGAATCCTCATAGGTAGATAAGGGTATGTTCCTGGTAATCAGAAGGGTCAGAGTCATCGGACTCCTGGTCTGTAGAATCAGAACGGAATTCAATTATTTGTCTTTTAGCAGGGGAAGGCTGGCTTCCCCTAATTAGAGTAATAAGGTCTTCAGTCATTCTAAACATTTGTTTTTGTGGCATGGGACCTTGAGCATGTGCTTTGGACGTCGGTTTTCTAGGCGTAATGCGAACTGTGGATCTGAGAAACTCGGTAGATTTAGTTAAAAATGAAGATGTCAGTTTAATACGAATATCGGTAGGTCGGAATATACCCTCAGAAACTGGTGCCTGCACAGCGGGTCCAGACCCATCCAAGGTAGAGACATCCACAGGTTCCATAGTCAAAGAAGCATCTCGCGGCATACCGGACTCCGAATGAGTCTCAGCGGAGGCCTGCGAATCTGCAAAAGCGGGCATCAGGGGCTGCAAAGGCACCTCACTGAGTACTGCCAGACTGATGACTAGCTTAACGGAAGCGTCATCGGCAGTTTTTGACCTATACGGTCTGTCTTTGTCTTTGTGCTTTTTCGGAAGATCGGTAGACAAATGTCTTACCGAAGCCATTTCGGAAAACAGAGAATGAGTGCAAAAGAATTTAGCTACAAAAATAGCCCGACAACAAATAGTTCGGGCGTTAAACAAGGCACAAAACCGACAGTGAAGGATGTTGTGGTCTGGGCCTAAACAGGTGACTTTTTCTGATATCGGTTAAAGCAAGAAAAAAGTATCCCCAACGGGGTACTACTTAGCTTTAGAAGACTTCAGGTTTGAAACTCGAAAAACGAAAATTTCAGGAAGTGGCCGATCGGCACTTGTGAACTCCTTCTGCTTCGTGCTCCTTCTCAGCAAGAAAGAGTGATGTAAAGGCATTGGCTGCATGTTTTATACCCCTGACATCATAGAAGAGCTGACAGCATCTGACGCAGAAATCCCAAGACTCTGGTATTTGGGCCGACTGAGGGCTACCTGAAGGCAGATAACCCAAGTGTGATGACTGCAACAGTGAAACATAAAGAACATCCGTTTGTTTCTGTAAAGAAGTCAGAGCTTCTGGTGGGTTTTCTTTATAGGTCAAATTTAAGTTGGTCATCTATGATAACCCCTAGCAGCTTAGTGTGGGTAACTGGTTTGATTATTGTGTTGAGGGAAGAGATGATAAATGAGAATTTAAGGTGGGAGAGAGATTTGGGAAGAAAGAGCAGAAGTTCTGTCTTTTTGGGATAGAGTACAAGCTGATTGTTGGTGAGCCAAGATTCTTTAAGGTTGAAAGATTCTTGTGTCACAGATACGTCAGAGGTTTTCAACAAAGGAAATGATAGTAGAGTCATCAGCATATTATATTAAGGATGACTGAGGACAGGATGTGTAAATTTGGTTAGTGAATATGTTAGAGAGAAGGGGGCCCAGAATTCAGCCTCGGGGGTCTCCCATTTTGATAGGGAAAAAGGAGGAGAGAGCTCTCAGCCATCTGACAGACTGTTGTCTGTCAGCAAGGTAGCTATTAAATCAGGAAATAGTAGCTGAAGAGAGGTTAAGTTGAGAAAGTCTGGAGAGTAGAAAAGGGTGAGCGACAGAGTCAAAGGCTTTGAAAAAGTCGCGAAAGAGACAGGATACAAGTTTGCTGTTATATCTAGCATGGCAGATGGAGTTTGTGAAGGAGATTAGAGCAGTAGTGGTGCTATGGTGGGGACGAAAGCCATACTGGGTTGGGGTGAACAGGTTTTTATGAGTAAAGTAGGCCATAAGTTGCTGTAATGTTCAAGAATTTTTGAGAGGGGAGAGAGTATGGCAATAGGTCGATAATTAGAAAGCTCAACAGAGTTTCCACCTTTGTGGATGAGAACAGTATAGAATTTTTCCAGAGAGCAGGAACTACACATTTTCTAATTCAGTGATTTATGACAACTGAGACTGGAAATGCTATGGAGTTTGCAGCTATCTTGAGGGAGAAAGATGGCAGGTTGTCTGCAGATGGGGAGCATGGTTTAAGATTGAGAAGGAAATTTTTAATGCAGCTAGTGGGGATTTGGCTTTAGTAAGAAGAGATGTTGTAGTGGGGGGTATTAGGAGGTAAGGGGTTGGTTTGGTTGGAGGTCTGCATAAATTTGCTGATAGTATCTATGAAGTTGGAATTGAAAATAGAAGCAGTTTCTTGAGAAGTGTTATTAGAGCAAGGGTCGGAAGTGGAGGGATTGCCAGGATGAAGAATTTGGTTCATAGTATTCCAGAATTTTCTTGGGTTTCTGGGTTCAGTGGATAGGGGTGAGTGGTAGAAGTTCTTTTTGTCAATGTTGGTGTGTTTTTAGCTAGATTATGGATCTCCCCGTATTTTTGGTATTCAGAGTGGGAATTAGTTTTAATCCAGAGTTTCCAGGCAGAATCTCTTGTTATGGCTAAGTGAACGAGTTGTATGGGTGAGCCATGGACAGCACGGAGATTTAACCCTTATAGCTCTGGGAGGACCAAGGGAGTATAGAGTGTTGAGAAAGATGGTGTTAAATTGTAAAACAGCCTCATTTGTAGGTAGGACTGAAAGGAATGACCAGTCAATAGAGGAGAGAGTATTGTTAAATGCTGAAGGGTTGAAATTAGTAAGTCTACGACATTCCTTGATTTTGTGTGGTCTGGAGAGATGAGGGAGAATCTTAGCACTCATACTGGGGAGTGGTCGCTTATGGATTCGGGTAGGGATTCTGGGTGGTGATAAATGTTAGGATGAGATACGAGGATCCAGTCAAGGATGGAACGGGTATTGGTGGATTGTCTATGAAAAGTGGGAGAGGACATAAGATGGGTATAGCCACATGAGTTTATGCTGTTGGTAGGGAAGTTGGAGGGGAGGATTTGCCAGCTGATGTTGACATCTCCTAGTACAATGGTTTCATTAAGCATGTTATTAGATAGCCAGCACAGAATCTGTTCTAATAGGGGTATGTTATCTCGGAGGTATGTTTTAACTTTTAAAAGTTCGATCATGTAATATAGATGCGTGAAATTCATTATCGGTGTTATGTGATTTGAACCACATTTCAGAGAACTATATTGAGGGAGTATTGAGTTATTCAGGTATGGTATTCTGTTATCTTGTTAAGAATGCTATGGATATTAATGGAATAGAAGGAAAGATGTTTAGACGTAAGATTAGATGGGTGTTAGAAATTCAGCCTCACTTACCTCTAACCTTGGCATATTTAATTCTTAAATAAACATTTCAATTTGTACCGTTTCTTGATTTCCATCTTTCTCTGCTTCAAACATACTTTTATAAAATTTCTGAAATATTTCTAGTACCTTTACAGGATCTGTTTGTTATCTTCCTTGTTATACACTCCCTACGCCTGGCAACACCACTTTCTACTTTCTGCTGCTTTAATCGCGGTGTTAAAAGTTTTTGTGCTCAGAGTTATTATCAAAAAAACAGTTGCTTAACAGAAATCTTTCTAAACTCATGTATATTATCTAGGTAAACCCTAATTTTCTGTTTAGCATTCTGCAATTGCTCTTCCTCTCATTCTGTGAGATTCCCTCTATTCTGCAATTGCTCTTCCTCTCATTCTGTGAGATTCCCTCTATTCTGCAATACTTTTAACATTTGTCAGCCCCTCTAAATAATTCTTGTTACTTCTTAATCATCTCTCTTTTTCTTTTATTTCCACCTTATTTTTAAACTTCACTCGAATTTTATCCCGCTCCCTAGCTATATTTTCAAAAGAAATTTCTATCTTCTCTTAACTCCTGAATTATTTCCACTACCCACTCGTTAAATTCCTCTCTTTTCAAAAAATAGGTGGGAAATGGCCAGCGTCTCATTTTTATTTCATTACCCTGCATTTTTATTTTAGTTATTATTGGAATTTGATCTGAAACAGTTAGTGGATGTATATCAAAACTTTCAATTAAATGCATGTTTCTGTGAAATGTAAGCTCTGTCTAGCCTAGCCCAGTCTTTGTATCTTGGGGAATAATAACATAAATTCACTCTGAACTCCCACTACTGAAGTCTCATCTTCCATGCCAAATATTTTCATACATTTCTTCAAAAATCTAACCTCCTTTGTTATATTTTCCCTTCTGTGCTCCCCCCCCCGACACATCTTCATTGCTGCAAATCAAATTCCAGTCCCCACCTGTACGTAATATTCCCTGCTGAAAGCTGACCATTTCTCTGAGAATTTTCTTAGGCTCCAATATAGCGGTTTTAGGTGGAATATATACATACATGCCAGTGAAATCCTCCTCCCTTGCCAGTAGCATCTTAGTACTACAAATCTACCATTATTATTTTATTTATTCTCTTCTACCACTAGTTGAGCTTCTCTTGCAATTAATATAAGTACCAACAAAACTGACGTAACTGCGTGTAACTGATAACTTTTAAAATAATAAGCGGAAAGCAACTATGATGCACGAAAGGACTTTATTATAACACAAACCAACTAAGCGCTTTCACCCGTCACAATGATGAAACCTGCATTGTGGCGGGTGAAAGTGCTTAGTTGGTTTGTGTTATAATAAAGTCCTTTCGTGCATCATAGTTGCTTTCCGCTTATTATTTTAAAAGTTATCAATTAATATAAGTACTCCTCTTTTCCTTTGTCTCAAGTATTCCACTGAATAACCATCCTGAATACCTTTCTTTATGAAATTCACATGTTCAATTCTTTCCAAATCAGTCTCCTGTAGTACAACTATTTCAACTCTGTATTTTTAATATAGTTCACTACCCTTTCTTTTTTTGTATACATTTGTGAGGCAATTTACATTTAATGATAATATAGAACAGTCATTATGTTAAAAAGTTATTATTCACACCTTTTATGTGTAACAGCTTTTTTGTTAAGTATGTAGTTCCAGCTTTTTTGTTACATGCATACACTAAAGTTTGGCAGGTTGAGAACCTATGTCACATCTTACAAATTTTTTTTATTATACTGAAAGCCCTCAAAAGAAAAAAAAAAAACAAATACACTCCTAAGACTTATTAACTTAATACTAACACATTAAACTATGTACCTCTTCTAAAATTAAGGTTATCCATGCTAAGACACATGGTACAGCTTGTGCTTCTACTAAGTGCTGTCTGGTTTTATCTTATCTTTATTGCTCTCCCAGATTGAGAAAACACTTGAATGTTTTCAGAAAACATTATCTCCTAGATAATGAAAGAAAGAAGTATTCTATTTTTATTGCTCTTTATCAGATTGTCACCATGCAGACATGAGAACAAGATACAGAGTTGCTTCTACAAGCATTTATTTATTTGATAAAGGAAAGCTTTATTACATTCAATGTTCTTTTTTATTCATTTGCTTTCTCTTAATACTTGTTACTAGATCAAGCCAAGGATATTAATCCTGTCATTCCCTTATGCACGAATGAAAAAAGCACATTAATTTTTACTGCATCCTGCTCTTTTAACCAGACTTTTCTTCTTTTTTTACATTGTAGTGCCTACATTTCTTACAAATGAACATGGAGAAATAGAGAAGGGAAAACAGAGACACCTGTTAACTTTAGCATCCCCATTACACTTGAAAATAATTGAGAACATTTTACCTTATATCATGTAGAATACATCATGCATTATAAAAATACTACTGTTAAAAACAAAAATTTGTTTTACTTACAGTTAACTCTTTCCTTCCTTTTTCCCTCTTCTAAATTTTCTTCCAAACAGTAATGACATGAAGTAGAGCCTATTCGTTAGTCCCCAAGTTTAACAAAATTAAAAAGTGCAGTATTTCCAAGTTTTCTTGTTCTGTCATGTTTCACAAATGTAATTAATGCTTTCTAATCCCACATTTATTTGCCATACTCTCGATACTTCTAGTGAACCCTTCTGCTTTTTTTCTGTCTCAAGCACTTTCCAATGGAACAATGGAAAAGGTTTCACTGGCACAGTCTTTCTGTGGTATTTATTACCAAAAGTACAAGAAGGAGAATCGCCTTCTATTTCACAGCTCACTTTTTGTTGGACAAACTTTTGTATTTCCTCCTTAGCATATTCTGCATGAAAACATAATTTTTTTCCCTCCAAGAAAGCATATTCTGAAGATAGCAGAGTATAGCAATTTGAATCTCACACCTGCTACTCGACATTCCCTGATTAGTTGAATAAATTTATTCTTTTGCCTGGTGTACAGTGAGTAATCATTTTCCACAAACACTCTGTTTTCCACTTTTAGTACTTTGTCATTCTGCCACAGTTTTGTCAGAATCAACTCCTTCTGCTGGTAGGACTGCATCTTTACTATTAATGGTCTAGGCAGCTTTCTCATGGCCAGGTTTGGCGCAAGCACACAATGTGCCCTTTCTATTAACAATCCTGCTGTAGAATACCAGTCCAGTTGTTTATACGTGCTTTCATAAAATTATAGAGTCTGTTCCTTCCGGCTCCCCTGGTACAGCAGAAAATATCAGATTTTCCCTACGTGCACTGTCCTCTAATTCTATTATTTTTTGAAACATCTCTCGTGTAGTCTCATATTCAGACAGCCTTTTCTTTATTTCAGCCTCTAATTTTTGCAGTTTTATCACCTCATCGGAATATCTGTTTAAAGCTTCTTCCATTTTCCCAGCCTTTTACTTCAGTTAATATACTCCATCAGTGTTTCATTTATTTTAATCAACTCTGAGTACATTTGACTTATTTTTCCTCTAGGTTACTGGAAGTCATGTCTTGCACCAAAGCTGGAGCTTTTACTGCTTCTTTCTGAACAACTGCAGAATTCTTCCCAGCCAGTGTTTTTTGTGATTAATTTTCTTTTAGGTTCTCTGAATTTCTTTTCTGCTGGCATCTAGGCAGTGCACTTACTGGCCAGTTACTGAAATTTACCCAAAGTACAAGTTTACTTGGCTCCCACTTCTGAGTTGCTCTTTTCACACTGGGAGAGCTGAAATTAAGCCGTTTCTCAATGTGCAGGTATCTTGGAATTCCTGCCCAGCCTAAAGGTAATTTGAAATTATCAATGTAACAGAATGCATCTTGCAACATACATTTATACGTACATACACACACACACACATATATATATATATATATATATATATATATATATATATATATATATGGGAACACTTCACATAATCGAATTACTGAAATCTCGAATTTCATATGGTCGAGACCATATGATCGAGATTTCAGTAAATCGAATATGTGTAGTGTTTAAAAATAAGAGTTTACTTACCTTAATACATTGTGTGCACACAGAGGCAAGGATTCTTGTATGCTCTGTGTGTACGTAATGTTTTATTTTTTTTGCGGTGTTGACAGGAAATGAGAAATCTCCGCTTTGCTTCCGCATACAGCGCAAGACGGGAGATTTCCCATTTCCCCACTGTAGCGCAATCTTGGAGTTGGTATATTTAAGTAGGGGGGTGTGGGGTGCAAGGGGGCGAAGCCCCCCTGCAAAAGCGAAGTTTGTCTTTTTTTGGTTTCGCTTCAGAAGTTCGAGTTTATGAAACTCGATCTTTTGGTTATTTGCAGTTAGAGATTTTGTAAATTCGAGCTTCTGAAGTGAATCCATATATATATATATATATATA
The DNA here is from genome assembly GCF_019279795.1 of Protopterus annectens. NCBI lineage: Eukaryota > Metazoa > Chordata > Ceratodontiformes > Protopteridae > Protopterus > Protopterus annectens. Next base: position 1,166,521,228 of record NC_056729.1, on the reverse strand, counting down.
TATATATATATATATATATATGTGTGTGTGTGTGTGTGGGTGTGTGTATACGTGCGCGCGCGCACACACACACATACAAAACTAAAAAATGGGGATGTAATACATAGGGTATTGCTTTAAAAGTTGAAGATATAACAGCTACAGGTAGCTTCATGCCATACAGTGCAGCTTCCAAAGATTTTGGCTGGACTATAACCATATCATTGAGGCTGTAATGATGCATGCATTGTCTGTGTTGTTTACTCACATTCCTGACTAAAGGCCTTTAGGCGAGTCTGCCTCTATTCCTTCTGCTAACAAACTGCATTTGCATGAAGAAGTAAGAAAAATGTTTAGATACAGAGATAGTCCTTCACTAGTGCTATTTCAGAAGGGTTTCTACACAATGATGAATTCTGGACCTTCGTTGGGTTTGACTTAATGGTCAAAGTCTTCACCTTATAGACACAGGGTACAGGGTTTGATTCTGACCTCAGGTTACTGACTAGGCTTAAAATAGCCCTTCAGAGCAGTTAGCCTAGTATTCATCTATTTATGAACCTTGTGCTTCTCACCTTTAGAACTGTATACACCTACATTTGTCATAACAAAAAATAAAGGTGCCTGTTTTTAATACATTTCTGCGGTACCAACACTAGTGGAGGGTACCTGAGGTTCTCTGGCTTCAAGTCCTTCTGTGGGAGCTAAATGAGAAGATATGCTTCGGTTATTAAAATCTGTTAATAGATGTATATTACTAGAATCTAAGGGCCTGGATTTTTTCCCTATTAAATTTTTTCTTTTCTCTTTTGAACTATTTCTTTCACTTTTTATATTTTAGCTTGCTGTAATGAGTTGGAAAAACTATTTTTTTCTAGGACAATCTTTCCAAAAGTTTTAAGCCATTTTTCAGTAAGAATTTAATGCATTGTGATGGCTTATCTTAGTTGCTTTTTGTAATTCAACACAATTTTCACAATCCTCAACATATAGTTAGGGTGCAAAACAAACACTGTTTATGGTAGTCTTCTGATGATATCCTGCTTTTCATAACCATACTTGTTTACTGATTCTGAAGTCTTAACTCAGCCTTTTGACAGCTTCTTGAAGATGTCTTCTGGTACAATCGGGAAGCAAGAGTGTAGAAATTGTACAAAAATAATACAGACAAAACCAATCTGATTATAAATGTTCTCTAGCAAGACTGAGACACTAAAGATGTTCAAAGAAATGGGAAGAACTGATGTGTGTGTGTGTGTGTGTGTGTGTGTGTGTGTGTGTGTGTGTGTGTGTGTGTGTGTATGTGTATATGTATATGTATATATATATATATATATATATATATATATATATATATATATATATCACACAACAAGCTTCTGCTTCTTATCTCAGTACCTTCACTGGCATAAGACCTGGACCTGTGCCGATTTCTTGTAGGAGACAAAGACACTATTTGTAAAAACAGGTGTGCAAACCAAAACATAATTTATCATTAAAGAAATGTTCCCTGAAGAATATCTGAAAAAAGTTATTGCACAGAGGTTTCTGAGCATTTTTTTTGCCTACAAGGTTTTAATTAATACCACTGTTTATAACAAAATCATCCTCTGAAGTTAAGCTGTTTCATACTATGCAAAGTATACAACCAGGGGAAAGTAAACTGATAAAAATGAATATAGCATTAACATCTGATTAACAGCTGATTAGTCTAATTTATTTGGCCCAGTTTCTTTAGGCTATATTAAGAGAGAAATAAGTACTAGATTTTTATCTTCATTTAAAATGTCAAGAGGCTACTTAAAAATCATTTAACAATTTCTCCTCTAATTCCCTGTACAGTACTGTGCTGATTCAGTATTTTAGCACAAGGCTTGAAAATTGCTAGAAGGAATGACAAATACCAACAAATTACCACTAAATTTGTTTGTCTGTGTAAATAAATTAAGCCACTTTGCAAACCAGAAGCAATTCATCTAAACCTATAGAGGCAATGCTGAAAAACTGTTCAGCTAGAGTCACTTCAGTGCGAGACCACCAGGAAAGAAAGAAAAGGACAGCTCAAATCGCTCTTCAGGCCTCTTCCAGAAAAATGATTAGATATAGGCAGCCATAATAACAGCATTCTAAAATAAAGTTGGTGTCAAAAGGGTTTACTACTCTTTCTCTAGAGAAGGTAAGCAATTAGGAAGGTGCAGGAATATGAACCACTTCACTGCAGTCAAAACTGTGCCTTAAACTTGCGCTGTTCTGCTTAAAATTTAAGATGAAATAGTAATTATTCATCTGTTTTTATTAGTTTACTGCTACTACAGTTTACTCAAGAAGGTGACACTATCTTCCAGTCTCTTCTCTGTAAAATTGTCTAACACTGTAATTTACATATGCAATTACATTGTGTCCACCAATACAACATGAAGCTCTGTGAATTTTTGTAAAGCAGATTTATCAATACATTTTAAGCAAACAATGACCCTATGTCTGGTTAACCATTAATCAGACCTATAAAAATACACAAGTGCAGTACATTTCATCAGGCTTAACTGAGGCAGACACGTCTGTTACAATTCCCAAGGACCATGTGAAGAAACTGACACCACAGATCCACGGTTTAGAACCAGTTGGCATAAGATCACCTTCTTGTAACATTGTCATCAGTTATAGACTTACATCTAGTGAAAAAATACTACATTTTCTCTGACTACAGTACTAGATCTTGTACCTCTCCTTTTGTTTTAATGCAGGTAATCTTGCATTCATTTCCCTATATAATCCCTCTTCTTTTGGAGATGTAAGATCAATCAGATGCATTGTTCTTGCTTACATCCCTATAAAAAGTCAGGCATTTACTGATACCTTTCAGCAATACTTCATTAGCACGTGTCTTCCTTTCTAGCAATGCTTTCTAATGCTGCCAAATTATAATTTAAAGAAACAATAATTCCTTTCTCTAGAACAGTAGCCAGTTCTAGTGCAGTTACCGTTATACAAAATAAACTATTTAAGAGAACCATGCCATGTCACAGGGATGAAACTTTGAACTCAGGCATCAATACCACATGAAAGTCTTTACAATATTAACTAACTGCCATGCACTTTGCTCTTTTATCAATATACCACTGCCCCTATCAATTTTACTGATTATCAAGCCAGTCTCCACTAAGCAAATGGCAGTGGTGGTAAAAATGAGTAACAGTGTACAGGAAGAATTACATATTCTGGCAAAATGGGTGAAATGATGACAAAGTGGCTGAGTGCCAAGCATAACGTAACATACTTTAGACAGCAAAACATCATGAGAAAGTACAAGTTGAGGGACAGAAGTGTTAGTAAAGTGGAGGGAAATGGATGTCATTACACCAGGCTATAACATTTGTAGCAATGCAGAAATTCATAAAGGCAATACGAATTGTAAAGCATTATTCTTAATTTGAATTTGTTTACAGAGTATGTTGTGCAAGGGACTGCCCACAGCCAAAGAAACACCAAGGAGCAAAGGCAAAATTTCCAATATTTATAAAAGGGTCTATATTGCAATGTTGATACGTCAAAAGAGCAAATGCTCTTACATCGACACAAAATAACCGAAGCTACTAAATCTCAAATGGTCAGAACCGAGATTTTTTCCCAGGGAAAAAAATCACTGGGCCAATGGAAAAAAAAAATCTACACACAAAATATAGTGGGGGGCTTTGCCTCCCACACGCCCCACACCCCCCTACTTAAATATACCAACTCTGAGATCGCACTACAGTGGAGGAAATGGCAAAGTCCCGACAATGGCCCAGCGATATTCTTTCCTGGGGAAAAAAATCGCTGTTCTGGCCATTCGAGATTTAGTAGCTTTGGTTATTTTGTGTCGATGCAAGAGCGTTCGCTCTTTTGATGTTTCAACGTTGTAATACAGACCCTTATAAATACTTACAAACAGTCTTACTCTCCATCAAGAAGTGATTATTACAAGCTCTCTCAAGTCGCAGGCTCAAATCTCAGAGATGTGAAGGGATATTAATGAAGCCTCTGTAGGACCATTAGCCTAGTAACCTTTTATGAACCTAAGAATAATACATTACATACTGGAGGTGGAAGTCAAGAAAAATTACAGCCTAATGGAGGGCTCCAGCACGGCAGCACAAAAGCACTGGAGCATACAAGGGAAAGGAGTCAGAAATTAGTCTGAGGATATCAAGAAACAAAACATGTACTAGTTTGTAGATGCTAACTAGAAGTCAACTTATGTGACAATAAGATAAAATATTAAAGAAAGCCATGTAAGTATGGGTCCTGCTTAACCTACAGGGCAGTATCCCCACTTTCTTCTTAGTTAATTCTGCTGATGAACATTGGTGCCCTGTCACCTAGTGTGGAAATTTAAAAAAAAGAAAAAGCAAAGTTAACTGGTAACTGCAGAGAGTCTGTAACAAGAATGGCCATTACAAGAAAGAAGAGAATGACTCAGCACAGTTTCACAAAAGACAGTCTCTCTTGCTCTACAAGTATTCGCCATAGCCACAAGTCAGCAAAAAAAATCTATCGCTATGGAAAAATATTCAACATAGCTATAAATCTTCAAAAGAATATAAAGAAACAAGACACACCAATGGGATACTGTATTATTCAGCACCTAGTATGAAAATTTCAGTACCAAGACTCACAGACCCATGACCCCCCCCCCCCCCCATTGTACACCATGCAATGTAAACATCAAGCCCAATTCCAAAAACCTTCATTATTGGTCTACAGTCGAATCAAGCAGCCTCCTTTCAGTACTTTAACATGTCAAAAAGAAGTCTATGCCTTTTTTAATCTCTCCAAATCTTTTGGGCTTCTAATACCATGATAGGAACGGGTCCCATTCTTAAGTCAAAGTATGATTAAAGTTCATGAAATTAGTATTGTTTCAATCTTTGATGCCAGCCAAAACTGCTTTTCGCAGCACCCACAATGTGCCCATTAATGACTTCTGCAATTTATACGGGGGGGGGGGGGTTACATGTATTGGTAACATATCTAAATAGGATTGTAGATTCTTTTTTATAAGACCTGTTGCTCCTACTACTGTTGGAACTGTCTGGGTATTTTTCTTCCACGTTGCTCTTGATTCTGCCAGCAGATCCTGATATTTTTATGACATTTGTCTCTCTGTACACAAGACACTGTAGTCAGTGGCCATGGCAATCTTAATGAATAATGCTACTTTTGTCTTCTTTTCATGGACCACTATATTCGGTTTTCTAGCATCTACCTTTTGAACGGTTGGTAATGGGTAATCCCATGTGATGTAAACTTCATAATTTTCTATGATGCTTTGTGGCTCATGTTTCCAGTGTTTTTCAGCCACTTCAATACCATAATGTTTGCACAATCCCCAGTGCAACAGTCTTGCCTCTTTATTATTCCTTTCAGTATACAGTCCTTCTGCCATTAGAATGTCACAACCAGCAATGCGGTGTGCGACAGTTTCCAATTTGGTTTTACAAAACCTACATTTGCCCCTTTCTCCCACATGTTCAATGAAATTTATAGACCAGTGTGTACGTAGCCCACTATCGTGGGCCGGCAATACTAACCTTTCATCTCTTGGTTTGAATTTGCCTCTTCTTAACTATTCCTGCATTCATTCCTGATCAACATAAGGTTCTTCCAGAAGTCTTCTATACTTGCAACTATATTTATGCATATTCCACATTTCTTGTCTTCTGATCTAGTCCCTCACCTTATATTCTTTCTTTTATTTTTTGGCATATTCAGTTGCTGCCTAATTTTTATCTACTTCTGGTTTGATTTCCATTCCTGCTTGACGCTGACATACTTCTGACAGATTAAGCATAAAAGTCATCTTAGACCTATTCTCCTCATGTTTCAAAAATGTCACTATGTTTGGGTCTTTTGAGGTCAGCAGATGTGTGTAGAGTCCCACAATTGCAGATCTATACATGTAATCACTTTCAAGAAGGGCCATCCCTCCTTCAGAACGGCGAATATATAATAATGTTATGCACTGATTTTTATAAATCATTTGGTAAGCATGAAGCATCCTTCTTGTTTTTCTACCTAATCTATCCAACACGTTTTGGGGCCAGTCAGTCACTCCAAAACTGTAAGTTAGGACAGGAAGAGCAAATTGGTTTATAGCTTGGATTTTGTTCCTACATGTCAACACTGTTTTCAGGATTCATTTAAGTCTTATAAAGTATTCCTTACTAAGTTTTATTCACATTTGTTCATGTTTTATTGTTGCTCCTTCATCAGTTCCCAAGTATTTATACATTGCCTCTTACTCAAGTTCTTTTATATCATATTCTTCTCCCAAACTGATGTTTTCCTGGTGCTGCAGTTTTCCTGCTTTAAAGGTTGCTTTGGCACATTTATCAAGAACAAATGATATTCTTATAGCATCTGAAAAAGTTCTGACAACTTGCAGTTGTACTTTCAAGTTCCTCAGCTGATGAGCTATACAGTTTAAAATCTACAAAGATAAGATGAGAAGTCTTCACACTAGGAGCCAAATTATAGCCATGCTCTAAGCTGTTAAGTAGACAGCTTAATGGGTTAAGGGCAATGCAGAACAGCAGCAGTGACTGATTCACACCATGGAATATTCCCCTTTGAATTTTTATCCCTGGGATAATAATTTGTCCCTTATCATGGCTTAATTGCAAAGTGGTCTACCACTGTTTCATGGTCACTGTAATGTAGTTGATCAGTGTAGGGTGTTATCTTCTACATTTTTAAGCACTCTTTTATCCATGAATGTGGGACACTATCAAATGCTTTTTTGTAGTCAATCCATGCCATACTTACATTCTTCCCCTTTTTCACTTCTCCACTACTTTATTTAACAAGAAATGATCCTTTGTTCCATATGACTTTCTTTTATTGGCCTTTTGTTCTACTGCCATAATTGAGTTTTCTTCTAAATGACTATAAATTCTGTCGGCATCAATTCCCATGTAGAGTTTATACGTCATAGGAAGGCAAGTTACTGGTCTATAATATTTAGTGTAGCTTGCAGGCTCACTCTTAAGTAGGAGCATTGTTTTTCCTGTTGTTAGCCAGGCTGGTGTCTGTTCAGGGTGTGCTTATAAATAGTTCTTATTCATGGCTAAATCTTTATGCAAATATATTAATACTTTTAACCAAAAGTTAGGTACTGCATCTGGGCTTGGGGTTTTCCAATTAGAGGCTTTTCATAACTTTGTTTCAATCTCTCTGGCTGCTATTTCATCCAATCTCATATCCTATACATTTAAACTTTATTCTTTCTTTTACTTCTTCTATCCATTTAGTAACTTTGCTAGGTTCCACAGGATCTTCATAGATACTTCTCCAAAATGTATCTATTTCTTCTACCACATGCCTGCAATGGTGGTACAGCAGGATAAAACTCTGATTATGACCAAAGCAACTCAGGTCTGAATAGCAGCTCAGGTGCTCGATGGCACACTCTGCACTTCAGGTTCCTGGTGGAGGATATGGCAACAACCATATGGTGTTGCCTAAGGGTGAGTGGGGCATCCTGCTGGCATCAGCTCCTTGTAGAAGTGATGTGCAGTTCAACAATGATGCCCACTGCACCTCCCTACACTCAAAGTGTTACTGGGGATTTGCAGAGGTGGGAGAAACAGAAAATGCAATCCTTTGGCAGCAGTGTGATAATGTTCAGGATGTCTCAATTTCCTTGCTGGCAGCAAATGTGATAACAGCAATTCCAATAGAGAATTGAGGGTTTATATTCAAATATGAACCCAATACAGCTAAATGGAGCTCACTGACAAAATAAAAACAAACCAAAAATGAGAGTTCCAACCATCATATAAAAACAAGAACTTAAATGTGCAAAGTGTTCAAGTCACATACTCTTTTCAGTGCAATACATCTTAAAATCTTAGTTTCACATTTAAATAGATTGCATGGAATAATTAAAGCTATTAACAAAAACATATACTGCTGGAATTTCAACATTGGTTTAACACTATTCATTACATTCAAGCCAGGTGTACAATCACCTCTTAAAAAAAAAATAATAATAATCCACTTACATTCAGCTAGCTCAGTCAACAAGACTACATTGTCTCCATGTTTATTTTTATATAAACACTGAATAACTCTAAACATGAATGTATATTCTTTCCCCATTTGTTCAATATGTTTATACAAAGCAATACTTTCAAAAAATCTAACTATTTCTGAAAAATGTAAGCATATCCTTTATTTTAATTTACAATTTGTTTTACCTATATAAAAACTTGTGCATTTTATTCAGTTAGCAAAATATACAACACTCTCAGTTGCGGAGGCTTTAAAGACTAATTCCTTTTTAGTAGCAGGAATTTTTAATCAATACTTATTTACAGCAGCACAAGACTAACAATTATGTTGTGGCTTAGTACCATGTCCATTATCTACTACTTGCATCTGACCATAAGCCAGATCTTTATAACATAACTTTTGCTCCAAGATTTTTTCTTTTTTTTTTATATATAAAAGTGGGTTCAGGTCCAATAACCTTAGCAAGATCTACACAAGATCTCAATATCAACCAATTATTTTTTAAATATTTTTTAATCTGAGATGCCCTTCTATTAAATTTCATAATATAACACAACTTTGTATGAGATAGTTGCCTGTTAGAATTGATAATATGAGAGCTAGAGAAAAAAGTTTACCAATATTATTAAGCTCTGACAATATGGGATTCATACAAGCTGTTAACGGAGGACTATCATATCCCCGATTTAAAAAAAAATCTCTCATCATATTATTATCTTCTACATGAAAATAATAATCCACAGTGTTTAATCTACTTGCTCTCAAGAACTAACTTCTAACAATACTGTAATAAGTATGCCTGGGATGCATAATTTGTTAATGTAAATACCTAGTTGTTTGAACCTCCTTTCTGTATATGGTGATATCTAATATCTGTCATAGGTTCATAGGTTCATACTAGGCTATCTGCCCTGGGGCATTTATAAGCCTAGCCCGATTGTGTTTGGCTTACGCCACCCCTTGATTTGAGTATACTGTGCCCTTTTTAAAGTTTAGTTTACTGTGCCTCTAATAGTGACACGGAAGTAATCCCCGGGACAAACCTACGATCCCCCATCCACTCATCAAGATCCTTCTTGAAGAGAGTCAGTGAGGTGCTCTGCCTAACATGAATTGGAATTCTATTCCAAAGTGAAGGGAGCCTCTGGGTTATGAATCTGTCCCTCCAGCATGTTCTATTTATTTCTGTGCTGAGGTTCAAGTCCCTCGAGCGCGTGGCTCTAAGGGATTTAGATTTACTGAGGTGGAGCATGTCCATTAATTCTGGGTTGGACATAGCTTTATATGTCAGGCATAGATCGCCTCAAAGTAGGCGGTATGCAACTGAGTAGAGCTGCAGTTTTTTTAACCGAGCAGCATATGGCATCTGTTTGAGTCCCTTGATCCTCCTGGTGAGGTACTTTTGGAGTCTTTCTAATTGCTGCAGGTGTCAGGTACGGTACATCCCAAAGGGGGCATTGTATTCTATGATGGGCCTGATGAGGGATGAATAAAGGGGCACGATTAACTCTCTTGATCTAGATGTGAATCCTTTCATGATGAGGTGGGCTATGTAGGAGGTCTTTCTAACCACTTTGGCAATGTGGTTGTCAAAGGAGAGATTGCTATCAACTTGGGTCCCCAGATCCCTAATTACTTTCTCTGTACTTAATGGGTTACTACCTATGTGGTAATTTGTGGGCACATTGTTTTTGCCAAAGGGTATGACTATACACTTTTTGGCATTTAGCTTTAGACCATGGCTCTGGCACCAGTTATCAGTCTCTGCGAGACCTTTTTGAAGGATGTCTGTGTCAGCTGGAGAGTCGATTAT